>NW_023596576.1:19359171-19659653 GCF_011947565.3 Pollicipes pollicipes | reverse complement strand
AGTCTGCTTTTCTTTACTATCGCCTTGGTTCCTTTGGTTTCCTGTCAACAGTCCCTCAGCAGGTTCGTGAAGTTCAAGATGGATTTGTCATGCCGGTTATTTTTTAGGGAACAAAGCGCGCTTTTATGGCTTTTGTTACCTTGTTTTTCACGCCTCATATTTTAAGGATTCAAATCTATTTCTGCCTAAAATACTGCGACAAGACTCATCTCTGGAAAAATAGCCAGCGGCCGAACTTGAGCCACATGGAAAAATGTGCAAAGCAAACCGCGCAAAAACAAAACATGTGTCTGCCTGAAAACGAAAAAACCCACGTTGGGGCATATTGGAATTTTACTATAACTCAAAATTCTAGCCAGGCTGGGCCCAGACGGTATTTTGACATGTAGGTTATGGAGTTAGATGCCTCCAAATGACCCAGGTACATGCCTTCCAAATGACACAAAATGCCTCACCGTAGTGGAACTTCACCGCTCCAGTGGAAACAATGTTGAGGTGGATGTTTGATTTTAGAAAATCTGGGCAGTCTTGTTTGGCAAATGGTATAGATAGGTCAAATAGGCTAGACTGTGCGTCAGGAGGAAACAGCTTTAGGTGCGTACATAGGAGAGTAACTAAGACTTTCACTTCTCTCCAAAGTATGCTATGTGTTAAGAGCGCACAAAGCCTCCCCCCCCCCCTCCTTCACGGTCACCGGGAGGCCACCGGGCTTACACCCGAGGAAAAATATTTTGCATAAGGCCTGTGCGGATGTTGAACGCTTCCAGTAGCTGCAGAACTTCATGCTGGGTCTTTCAGTTTGCACCATACCAATAGCCCAATTGCTGTAGCCTGTCCCGTGGACTCTTCGCCGAATAGTGGCGCAAGTTGGTCCGAATCATCCATTCGTAACCACACTTTCGGTCGAGGACGGTCCCAAGAAGCAATATAGCTCGCGCAGAACAGCGTTTGATGAGTGAAAAGGAGACGCATGACATGTGGAGCAAGTGGCTGGTATCAAGGCCCTATAACAACGCTGGTATCACTGAAGTGTCCTGCATGCATCAACATTTCTCTTGTGCTGGATTAAAGTTGTCATAAATGTACGCGCACATTGTGTACGTGCACGAACGAATACACTGCATGGGAAGCGGCGGGAGAAGAGGACCTGGCCCCGGTCACTGGCCAGGTTATTTTGAATGCAGCTAGCTTTGGGTACCGTATATTTCATCGTGGAGTTTTGTCTGTAAATAATGTCATTCAAGACCACCCATTTCTCTTCTCTCAGACATGACTCCAGCTGCATCAAATGCTCTCCATCTCCATCTCTACATGCCCAAGCAGATGATGCATCTTTACCGGCGCAAACATATCTGCAGGATGTTCAGCCTTGCCTAGGAGTTAGACGAACTGATATTGTAGTGTTGCAATAGAAGCGTTAACGACATTGACATATGTTGTCACAGAAACACTCCGCGCCCTGGAGTGCACATAGCAAGTTTAAAACGCGTAATGAACTTGCGCTCGGTTGGGGGTCACTTTGACCCCGAATGGTTCTAAAAAATTGCTTCCAGACTGCGCGGCGCAGCCGCGCCAAACTTTGATTACGTAATTGTGACCTAAGGACAGGTAGGAGGTCAGACCGAGGTCAAAACTAACCTGCTTTTTCACTGGAGAGCTTGCTCTCCGGATGGCTTCTGGTGCCTGAGGACGGGAATCGCAGCAGACTTGATTTATGGACTTTTCAAACGTCAGGGTAGTGTTACTGACCCTAAATGGCTCAGGTTAACACTTAGTTGATTAGAACTTGCCACCTAGCATAGCCCGTAACGCTTATTTGAATTGCAAAGTAGGAGTAAGCTAGTAGGTTTGGTCGCCTTGATGTTCTAAAGATCAAACAAGGCCACTGACTTAAGTAAATATCAGTGGCCTTTTCTTAGAGCAAGTACCTAGGTTCAAAGCGATTGCATGAGCAGGTCCTGGCTTGTCGAAAGAACCAGGAGAAACTAGGTTTCAGGGTTTTGTTTTGTTGACAGAATAAGTGGGAACCAGAAACCAAAACTGGGAACCGGGCAGATGTTGTGCCTGGCACTTTTAGTGCACATCTGTACTCCCTCATATCAAACCCAGGCTATTCGAACTTTCTGCTCTATGACAACCAGGAGGAAACATGTAATCGATTGGAGTTGTCCCATTTGGTCCAAATGAAGTGACATGAAATTTTCGCAGCATTCGACGGATGGCTTTTTCATATTGATTAACTAATCGTAGAATCAAGAAAATTTCTGTGACATGAGCAGCAATTAATCGGTTATTTAAATGGTTAATGTTAATGTTTGCGTGTCCATGTCACGTGTAAAGCGAATGAAGATCGTCCTGTTTGGGTTCGAAAATGGTCTTGCGGCCAACGACTTGACATCATCAAGCCACAGACACTCTTCGCATTCGTTGCCCTCATTCAGTTTGCTGCTTTCATGCAGAATCGCTGCAATTATATGATCCCATTCAGCCTTTTATGAGACTGTACTAGGGCGGACATTTTGATGTTTTTAATGGAGAATTTGAGGATTTAAGTACTGTTTTAGCGTGAACTGCGCAGCTTCAACATTCGTAGGCAGATGCCCCACTTCGCGCAAACAGCGCATGTAAGTAAAAAACGTAACGAATTCTTACGGTGTTATGCTAAGTCATCCCACAATGCGGAGAGCGGCGTTGAGCATGCTACGCAATTGATAGTCATATCGTTCACATATATATATATATATATATATATATATATATATATATATATATATATATATATATATAGGAGCGCAACAAGGGCGCGTTAGTGGAGGTAAAGGCGCCGAACCGGACTGCTCTGGGCCGGCTGGGCAAACTTCAGCTGGCGCTGACCAATTATCATCAGAATGCACGGCGGACAAATAATACGGGACGTACCCATCTTCGCCTCTATCATCCGATTTAAGCTATGTCTGTGCAGCTCACCTAGGATTGAATGACGACAAGACATGCCAACGAAATCACGGCTTATAATGAAAACTAAATATCCCGTCAAACTTCTGGCGTCAGTTTTCTGCAAGATTCCTTCATAAATGCGTGTGGTGTTTTCAGAAGACATGCTACGTTAATTAGTTATCACGTAGCGTTTAACGCGTCCGCGTGCACCACAGCGCTTCTGTGAAAACCGCAGGTACCGGGTTAGATTCTCCGCAGTGCCCGCATTTCCTGCCATAGTGAGAGACAGGTGACGCCATACCGCCTTAGCAGCTGCGTGCGTCGTAAAGATCAAATGACGAACAATATCTTAACTGAAGTTTCAAAAAGTTGCGTGCGAGCAAAAAACTCTAGTGAGTTTCAATAATTTAGTGGCGAGTTTTTCACGAGGCCATTTCATCCCTTTCAACGGCGGTAAATTTAAAATCCTTCATAATAGCTACATTCTCACATAATTAAAGAAACATTCTAGAGTGCTTTAGATCAATGTTTAAGAAGCAAGCCTGGACGAAAGCGATCCAACTCCACGTGCACGCTAAGATGCACCCAGCCCTTCCTGCCCTGCTGAATCAACTGTCCAGTTTTGTCTATTTGCGTAGGCTCGTAAACATCCAACGAGTTCAAGGGTCACTTATCGCAGAAAAAAGCAGTGTTGCTTCCAAATTTGTCGCCTTTCATCCGCCGAAGTCTTGCAAAAGGCACCCATGCAAAACAGCCGCCTGTTTGATCCTACTCTAAGGGAGTGCTCGATATTTGTATGGGGGTTTGGAGCTTAAATATACATTTCTAAGATAATTCGGTGCACTTGACATTCATGCCCTTCTTATGACTTAAGTCCCCTAGTTTCTGAGCTTTCGAGCTAAAAAGTACTACAAATAAGCAGCAATCTCGCACGGCTAGTTTTGCTGTATCTCAACATCTTACAAACGTTCCAAGACTCAATTAAAAAAGGACGCATTGAATAGCCATATTTACGAAATATAAAAATTGTGTTGTCTAGAGCAGTCTTTTCCACTTAAAGTGCACCAATGGATATAAGTTAGTTTATTTTATCATATCTGGTGCTTTAGTATCTTCAAATGTATAACATTCCGTTCATGACCAAATGGCGATGCATGCCGATGACCAAATGGTGATACATACCGATGACCAAATGGCGATGCATGCGGATGACCAAATGGCGATGCATGCGGATGACCAAATGGGGATGCATGCCGATGACCAAATGGCGATGCATGTCGATGACCAAATGGCGATGCATGCCGATGACCAAGTGGCGATGCATCAACCACTCGCCAGATATTCGAAGAGATCCGCCCACACAGCAGCCTCTTCAAATCGTTTCGATTCTGGCCAGGCTTCACTACCACACCGTCGAACGAATGGGCCGGCTCTCAATCATTCCACTAGTCTGACCTGTCTGCTGCCGAGGGCACGCGCCTGGATCAGGACTGTCCCGCACAGCAGCCGCATGCTGCGCTACAGTATTGACCTCCGAGAAATAAGGCGTTCTGGAGCGCAAGGGAACTTTGTTGTTGCTAAAATTGTACAAAGAATGGCGACATCCGATTTATCGAGTCGTGCTACCGTTGAATTCAGAGCTATTAATCATGACCTTGTAATATGAAGCGTGATATGATATGGCAAAGGTAGCACATATATGTTCATTTCTGAACTATTTCAGTAATTTGCTCTATCGGAACGGGGGCTCCAATCCTAATTATCTGAAAGATGCAAGGAAACAAAAGTGGCAGAAACAATCGATCCGATTGATCAAAAGCGAACTCTCCTATAGACAAGCCTGTAATGAATTCAGCTGAGCGTCAGCTGCCGACAAACAATGCCATGCCACTATGTCAGTCCCAATCCGAGACTGGTGACATCACGCGCCCGACCTCGGTCCCAATCTCTCAATCCGAGATTGGTAACTGCGGGGCCGTGCGCTGTGCTCTTATCAGACATCGGGGGCGTCAGCCGACCCGTGGCTTCCGTTCCCAATCCGAATCGGTGGAGGTCACCCAGCCATCCGGCTCGTGACTTCGGTCCCAGATACGTGACGTCATACGGCCCACGGCCCCTGTCCAACGCGATATGATGCCATTCCACTGCACGCTCGTGCCGGCGGCTTTCTCTGATGAATATTTCACGGTGGGCTAGCCGGCTTTGATCGCCCAATATTGCGCCCGGTCCAGATTGTTTATCACCCCTGGTCGTGCGCTCGGCCAGACACGCGCCACCACCGCACGCCCAAAGTTTAATACTTTCTGCTTTGTTTACGTTGTTTACATGGGGGCTGATGCGGAAATCGAAAGCCATTCTTCACGCCAGGCTTTCGGCCGCACAACGCGGCGTTATTTTTGCTTGGAGGAAATGGCTGGACAGAGATAACGCGCTTTGATTTCGGGGGAACTCGGACGTTTCAAATGTTCACTGTCCGCGACATCTGGAGCTGCTAACAGAATATCCGGCTCAAATCATCTGAAAGTCTTGGCGCTGTTATTAACTCTTTCGCCTGTCATGTCCGTGTTGCCTCGCACTGCGACGGTATCCAGCGAGCCTGAAGCCGCGTAGCATCACGTCACGAATAGTAAAGACTAAAAAGCCAAGTCCTCATTGTCTCCAAACCCAAAGCCAAGTAAAGACAGTCAAGTCCTCTGAGACGGATGCAACGCGATTGTACGCTGGTGCTGGGCATATTGCTGCCGTCCAAAGATCAAACCCCATATGTTGATTTTTGGCCGTTTTGCGTTTTTATGTCGTCTTATTCGTCTACTCATGCTGAATTTGGTGATTAAAAACCATCAGTTTATATCTTCACCAGCTTTTAGCCCATTCTTGTAACTAAAAGCTTGTGCAAATTTCAACTTTTGGCTTTAAATATCTGAATTCAATATAAGAAGGCGAATCAGATGGCATATAATACGCAAGATGGCCAGAAATTAACATATGGGATTTGACCTTCGGACGGCAGATTGCTGTAAATAATATGGGGCATGGCAGCGGGATGATCAGCTCAAGCGAAATGGAGCTGATGTCGTCTGACATGCACAGCAAATTAAGCGCACAGGTCAATAAGCAGGTTTGCCAGTGAGTAATTCATGCGTCCGGATATTATCACTCACCTTCACCTAACACCACATCCTAGTGTTACGTCGTGCTTATGTACGACGTGCGCAAGCTTATTCACAGTGTACAAAGAGCGTAAGTGTGTTATAATTCGGGTCATCCGACAGTTTCACACGCCACGTCCAACAGCACGGGAGACCGCACGGTCCCGGCAGCTGGGTCAGTGTGGAGCACCGACCATCCAGCCGCCGTGTGGCGGGCGTGCGGGCTCGACTCCAAAAACAGCGTCACGTGATCCGACGCCAGTGGTCGTTGGAAGATGACCAGCCGAGAACAATAACGCTTCAAGTGAGCATGAAGTGAGCCCTTTCGGTTCGCTGAAGGTAAGAAGGTCTGTGAGAAGCCTTGGTAGAGTCATTCACGGGAGAGTTGGAAGTTGGTCGTTGGAAGATGACCAGCCGAGAACAAAACGCTTCAAGTGAGCATGAAGTGAGCCCTTTCGGTTCGCTGAAGTAAGAAGGTCTGTGAGAAGCCTTGGTAGAGTCATTCACGGGAGAGTTATCATTTAAATCCATGTCTTACGTCATACCTATGTCCATCCTATACCCACTGCATGTCAGTCGTGCCCGCCCATGTGTCCCGTCCTATCGCTTTATGGTGACAACCTTCCGCTTACCAACCCTTTGGAAGCAATGCATAGGTTATTGACGAATCTTGTTTCGTTTCAAGTAACTCTGTATTATCAACGCGAATCATTATAATTATGCAGCGCGACCAGGAGTTCCTAAGACTATGTAATGCAATGCGACTCATTATCATTAGTTCAGAATCTAGGTCCGGTGCTATGCGATCCCGTAACATGTCGTGCCTGCTTGTCACATGCATTTCATGCATGAATGCGGTCCTGTGACATGAAACCACACCGATGGCCAAACATGCTGATAATGAAAGAGGCGACGTTCAGGCGACCGGAATCCAATTAAGCCAACCCAAACAATGTGTACCATACTTGAGCAGCATACTCAGATACCATGTCACGCCTTACCGTTTTCCATTCACCCATCAGGGCGGGAAAACAAACCGGCTCACCTCGGGCGTTAATGCTGCGATGGCTGATGTACGGTTAGTTGCCATCATGTAATTGTGGGAAGTGATTCTGATCCAAATGGTCTGCTAAAACAATCTGGCATGCAACATAATTTTGTCTTAACATTCATCGTATTCTAGTCTTGCGCTACACCCATGGGTCGTAATAATCCAGTGGATAGCGTTTTGGACTTCCAGGTGGGGGGGGGGGGGGGGGGCTTGGGTTCCAATCCCCATTGCTCCGTGGCCTCTAAGCATAAATATGGCCAACAAGAGGATTTTTTGAAAAATCGTCATGATTCACAGATGAAAATTTGTTCACATCATATCACGTCATCACATTTCCATCATCACATCACATCATCTCATCATAATCATCACATCACTGTTCACATCATTCAGGCGCAACAAAACACAGCGTAGAAGTACGCATTTAGCATTTTATTGGTAACATAATACATAACGGGTCAGTATAATGTATTTGATGTCTTTGCACTGTTGCCATGCCACAAATGGCATATTTAACAACAATCACGGCTCCTGGTCGTTGTCTTTGATCAGATGATCCGACGTGAGCTGTAATGCCGTTCCTGCCATGGTGCTTAGACAATATCTTAGAAAAAACAAGTCATCACATGTTGACTAGGGCTGTTTTAACATATTAACACCGTTCATACGCAACTTACAAACGGTGTGCAACACCCAGCAGGTCATTATGAACGTCGTCTAGGGTGCGCCAGAACTGTGCAAGGCCATAAACATGCAGCCGAGTGCGAGTCTAAAGCGTTGACCACGTGATTTGAACTCGAAAATAAATACCACTGATTTGCGCATTATATCCTGTTATTGATGTAGTTTCACTCCCGAATGTTATCTAAATTGATGGGAAGTCCTGGTAGTTCAACATACCATGCTTTTGTTGCTCGCTCCAAAGGTGAGACAATCTCTCTGTGTTTTCTCACTAGCCCTATAAATGGCAAATGGCCTGCTCGCTTATCCTTGCCCACTTGTATGCGTATTTTAGCAATTTACTCCGGGTGGTTTGCATGATTGCCTTTGGGTTCAAGGTGCGCACGGCTTTCTGAGGAAAGTCATCTGCCGTTTCGAACATCGATGCAATCCCGTCAGCGAGTGGATGTGTCGGAGCCGCAGTCTATGAGCCATAACCTATGGACGATCAATATACGATCATAACCTATGCTCCGAATCAACGGCAGGGTCGAGCTCAGGCACGGAAGTGTGAGCCCTGATCACGAGACCATGATCTCGAGATTCATGATTGATTCATGATCATGGTTCTCGCGATCAGGATTCCGGGGGGTAATGCACGCCTTGGAGTAATTGCGCACAATAATGTCTAAGGCTAGACAAATTTACTAGCAGTTGATTAGCTAAAATTTTCGAGCAGTCGATTAGTTAAGATTTTCGAGCAGTCGATTAGTTAAGATCTTCGGGCAGTCGGTAGCTTTTCATGCGAGAACAGTTCTATTTCTTTGTCCATGCAAATGCTCAACAGGTGGATGAGCTCTACCACATGACTGTGTGTTAACAGGGTGCAGCTTTGATAGGGTGGCATTTCTGTTCAGCAAGGTACTACGCATGCTGCAAAGTTTCCATTAAAGACAAAACAAACTCACTGCTTTACCTATTGTTGTCTAACCTAGTATAAAACAAGGGCAGCTCCTGACTATGCGTCACCATATACACCCGATACGATCAAACCTTGGCGTCACATGATATGTTTCGCGGCTTCTCCGGCCACATCACTGGATAGTGAACAGGTACATTAAAGACGTAGTTCATGAAATACTCTACGAGGTACAACACGGAGAGGTGCAGCTTTATGCGTTTCAATTAATGCTTTTCTGTCAGGCATATGCTCACAAAGTACCTTTCTACGAACAGTCACGCAATTTATTCCTAATTTATGTAGCTTCCGCTTCATTTTCACTCGAGTGCGTATTTCTCATGTATGTGGCAGCTGAGGAAATCCGCAAAACGGAGCAACGCCAAGAATGCTATGATAAACGTTAAACACCGTAAGCACGCTGAAAATCGCACACAACTGCAGTCATCATTAACCACGCGAAAACACATCAAAGCTGCGTTCAACTGGCATGAACAAATTATCAGGAACATAACTTGCTTCGAACCACTGTAAACGACGCTTTGGTAACATGATGGATGGCCGCAGCCAGCGGTGCCATTTTTAAGTCTGGACGGCAATAAATTGATCCTCAATTGCATAACAATGTAAATCAAATCGAAACAATCAAGCTCTCAGCATCTGAGGTCAAAGCACAAACAAAGTTACTTTATGACCTAGTTTAACTTGAGTATTATATTGAACTATGTTTGAAATAATTTGGTATGTACATTTCCGATGTTTCTATAAAAAGCATACTCCACGAGCTGTTTTCGCCAGAGCAAGTCAAAAAGGGTTACCGGTGTCATCAAATATTTTCATTTGCTCCTAGTTCCTTACCGGCACGTCGCACAGTTCAGAAACTTGCATAGTCCTGTTTTGGCTAAAACATTACTCTATAGACCTGTCCTCGTCCAATTTGAAGGGATGTAGTGTTGAAATGCTCATATCCGCGGTCGATTTGTCATGGAATGAACCAGGCATTATTTTTTGAAAGTATCTGCCTGCTCTTTAATGGAAGGGGCTAAAAAACATGTGACAATCATGGGGGGAGGGGCTTAAATGTACGCCTGCAGTACATTTTGGTCGCTACAAGAGTTTGATTATCAAAAATGGGTGGATGCTGTTTTTAAAGTAAGGAGACTTTATCACATTTTTCCAGCGGTAAAAACTGGGGCTATCTTGCCCTACTCCTACCTTTCGTGCATTGAGTAGTTGGCTTTCATAAACAGAATATCTTTAAAAAAACACATCTCATCCGATGAGAGCGAGAACTCCCGTGCGCCGGCCCGGCCGTCGCGAGTTCGCAGTGTGGGACACTATAAAGCATATCAGATTCACCTCACATTTACCAACTTCCTCTCAACTCTAGAGTTAATTATCATCACTCATATCATTAACCCACTCTTTCCGTTACGGTAAGATTAAAAACTTACATAAGACAGCAGTAATAGTCTTATTCCTCGGAGAAAAACCGGGAGAATAGAGGAATGGATTGGTGGATATTTCGGCAACGTGCTTTTATCGAAACAACAGCAGAAGTGTCGTGAGGTTAATGATGGTTAGTGAGGTTAATGAGAGGCTATTACTACTGCCTTATCTATGTGGATAATGTTCCTCGCAAATGCACTGAACAACTTAAGTTTAAAACTGTGTATTGAATTGAGTAGATGTGCTTATTTGCTATTACGTCCATTTCTATTTGTGAGTGCACAATATCAGAATGTCTCATTGCACTAACCGCCAGTAACGGGGCCAAAAGACTCATTGCAAGATATCTCATTGCACTGACTGTACCATCGGGCGTCAAAAGAGATCAACGGAATGACAAGAACGTAACGGACTGAACTTTGGCACCCGTAACTGGACTTGAATAACGGACCTACTGGACGTAAATAACGAACCTACTGGACGTAAATAACGAAATGGACTTTGGCATCCGAGACGGTAGTATTGGCACCAGCAATTCGCGTTTTTTTGTATGAAGGCAATCAATTAATAAGATAGGCAAGGCATCTGGAGATTTGTGCAAGCGATATGCATGAATTTGGTGAGACACGTATACTGAATTACTGCCATATCCATTTACTTGAAATCTAGGTACCACTTTGATCTGCAAGTTGCTTCGAAGAAAAACCCGTCGCCAGAAACCTGGTGGATGCTTTTGGCGCCGTAGGTGGATATCCCCCGAAACTGAAAATTATTCATTCGGTGCAATGGCGCTTTCAAATTCAGTTAAGGGGTATTGAAAGCTTTGGCACCTGGCTTTGGCGCTGTGTGTAACAACATAGTTCAACGTGCTCTGGAGAGTTTATATGGCAAAGGGCAGGCCTTTCTTCTCGTAATGGGATCTGCTCCAATCCAATTTTTCTTAGATGGTCTAACGACCCTTTCGCATTGTTTCTCAGAAGCTTGACAGATAGGAAAATTAGCAATGATAATAAATCGAGCTCTCTGTGATCTAAACGGGCGAACAGCCCGAAAGTCTTCCAGAGAGGGCCCAATGTCCACGACAGCCCCAACTCATACGACTGCGCTCCATGCAATCATCCCTATTTTGCCATCCCTTTTTCTGAAAGGGTTCCTGCGACCACCCCATTCCACCGCCTCCCATGCTCGTGTTGATCTCGGCGGGGTCTACAGGGGATTTTTACGCTCTGAACTTGAAGAGGCACAGTGGGGTAGCCAATCGGGGGGGGAGTGGTGGGGGGGGGGGCTGCTAGAGGCTTTTCTCCCCCCGTCCTGGGGGTCGCGGGGCCCTTCGCTAAATTTTGGCAGTTAAAGACGCGCACAGGGCTTCTAAACATAAACAGCCTCGAGTCATCAAAATGAGATTCTTCGCCAAAAAGCTCTCGCGAATGGAGAAATCAGAACCCTATTTCTATCAGATATTTATTGTCCTGGATGTAGTCTTAAAACGCCTGGACCTTAGGAGAGAATTGCTTGGATGTAGAGGCTCTTGGAGAACGTTGTTTGCCAAAGAACAGAGCGACGAGGAGGCGCCCCTTGACTGGAAGGACCCATTATGACTCGACTTGGCCCCCTCCTGGGCCAGATCCTGGCCACGCCTCTGAAGAGGCGTGGATAGACCTTGGGCTAAAGAGGATCCTCATTGAAGGTCAAGACCCTGCGAGGACCCTGTTTTTAGGTCCAAAATTTCGCCAACCGGGCCCCTTTGGACGTAAGCGAGGGTTCTTTTTAGATAGGACCTTCAAGAGAGCCCCAGCTTTGCCCTCCCCCCCCCCCACACATACACTCTCTTCTAAAGCTTGAGGGGCTGAAGTCTCTCCCAGCTGAAAAGGAAACTACGCCTCTGCTTAGACATAATATACAAATATAAATAAGTTAAAATCTCAGCATGAAACGTAATACAAGGGCCGTTAAAGCGATGCTACACCTAGACTTTTTATAGAAAGAAAGCTCTCGTTGCAATAATCTAGGATCAACAGACTATTACAGCAATTAGAATGTCCAAATATGATATATGGGAGCAGTATTTGCAGTTGTTTCCCGTGCAATGCCAACTTTAGGTTCTGAACCTGCTGAAAGTGTGCAGGCAACAGGATGCACCCAGGCCTACATAATGGCGCCGTAGCACACATGAAGTAAATCGCCGCACTGGCGTTTATACTGGACTTAGCACATTTCTTGAAATAGAAAATACCCGTTTCTGACGCATTCTGACAATGGAAAGACTAGTCTGCGCTGTGTTAACACGCTGTCAGCATCCTCTTTTTCATCCAGAAGTTTCATGGGTGTCCGTGGGCTGTCTTAGGTGCACTTATCTGCTCTAACATACATTCTGATGTTTTCCACATACCGCGCCAAACGTAGCTCTTTGAAGGCGCTGTTAGTGGGCAATCAGTCCGACATGGCGTGCTGGTACCATGGCCCACCTCAATGGCGCCGTACGAGGACAAAAATAACGTGCCGTAATGGCGCCCGGACCGGAGCTACGTCCTTGATGAAATGGACAACCAATTTCTGGCGTATTCTCACCACAAAGTAAACTTAACTGTCCTGTACTGATATGCTGTCAAGCTCCTCTTTCACTAATCGAAAGATTCGTGGTTGTCCGTGCGCTATTTGGTACCGAAATCAAAAACTTAAGATGCTTTGCGAGAGGAAATCAGAGTTGTATTATCCCCATGGATCTTCACGCAAAACTTGGAAATTGAAATGGAAAAGTTGTGCTACAAGAATATCAGAGCATATCAATGCGTCGAAATAGTCTAGAGAATCCATAATAAGGACAGGATATTTAATATACTTTATGCCAATTTATGCCCATTAATGTCTTCACCCAATGCGAAAAATCAGCTTTGTTTTTAATGCTAGCACAAAGGCATTCTGGAAGTTTACGGTGCAAAAGTCCAAGACAAGCGCCAACAAATGTCTTTTTTATCTCTTGAGCCAAACGAATGTGACAAAAGCAGCAGGTACGTGTTTAAGTGGTGCTGTTGAGTATGGCACTTTAACGACGGTTGCTATCATTCGAAGCAGTGGTTCGCTGGGACGCTACACATATCCTTACGATTCGGTCCCCGTACGGCGCCAAAACCAGCGCCAATCAGGGTGGACTTTCGCCCGGCAGCATTTTTCCTCACACAGCGCCAACCAGTGCAGTTAAGAGCCAAAAAGCCCACAGTCGACGTCAGTGTCATTCCAAATTGTGCTAGACGATTATCAGTGCATTTGAACCACATGTGTGGAGACTGGAAATTGTTTAAGATGTTTGCCAACATGTAAATGCTTTTTACTCAGGATGCAATGGCTGATTTTCCGTAAATATTACATAAGTGTTACAAAACAGCATCTGCACAACTTGACATCAAAACCGCACGTCACCTTGAAATAGCTGGTCAAATGCGTAAATGTGCCTAGTTTGCTACTTTATTCGTTTTGAGTCACAGATGTGGAGACTGGCAATGGAATAACATGTTTACCGAGATGTTCAATGTCTCCAATACCTATGCCATGGCTGCTTTTTTAAGGCACAATAATTATATAACAACTTCTGCATACGTTGAAACAACTGGTAAAAGGCCGCAAATGTTGTCATTTTGAAAACATTTATATCCGAGGTTGTCATTTGACGTCAATATCAACCATCCATGATATCCAAGCAGTAAAACGGTTGAACAAATCACCTAAGGTGTCATGCTGGCAAAAGCAGAGCATAATGATGTTTGCCATTCCCACATTCATGTTGCACAACGATCGCTGAATTATTTCAAAGGAACCTCTCCGGTTTTCACCGGCGGAGTTGCACAAAAACGATAGCAAACATTTGAATGACACTAATAAAGCAATAGGCACATCCTACAAACACTGTATTTATTTATCGCTTGAACCCCGTAACTGGTTGATTTTTGTTTCCAAAATGAAACCCCTTACAACTGTCTTTGATCAGCTGTTTTAACGTGGGGTTCAAGAGCTGTTCTGCTATTATCATGCAATGTTTTGGTAAAACCAGGCATCGCATGTCGCGTGTAATATTGTGGACATCTTGATAAACATCCCACGCGATTTTCGTTCTCCCCACCTGTGGCTCAAACGCATTGATTATAATCCAGTACAATTTTGAATATCATTAGTCATGCGACGTGATGTACCGGCAAAGCAAAATGGACAGTACAACGAAATGAGCACATTTCCTCAATCCATTAAACCATGTTTAGGCGTGCGACAATGACAAGAGCACAACATAACAATGGTTTGAATTACAACGCTCATGTTGCAGAACGTTTGATGTTCTCAGTTATTTGGGCTGAAGCCCTCCAATCTTTCATTTACATGTCTTCATTTTACCTGCAAAAACAAAAAGACAATAGAAATATGCAGTGAACACCTTATCAGCACCAGTGAGATACAAGACACATAAAACAAGACATCTTATTCATTTACTGCTTGGATGACACCAATTGTATATATGAATAGGCAATCACAATTTCTGATGATCCAAAATTACCATGAACTTTACAGTAGGAGCCGCCGTCTTGCATATCATCGCATATGGGCATACTAAAAGAGAAAAAAGCCCATCGCTGTACTGCAATGTTGACGCATGACTGAGGCTCATAAACGAGCAGAGCTTGGTCATAAGATATTTGCGGTGTTACAGTACCACTCCCCAGCACTATTAATAATAAGAACAGGTCCTGAAAGTTCACTAAAGCATATTTCTGAAATGTGTTCCAAATGTTGTACACACCCTTGAATTTTAAGAACTCATGGCAGCCTTTTGGATGATCTAAGAGAACGCCGCATTGGCAAAAAACCCTGAGTTTATCAAAACAACAGGCTGTGTTCAATCATTGGGAAGCGTCGGCTTATTCTGGTGACTTGTTGGTGTTTTCATATTTCCATACGTTTCTCATGTTATTAGTTATTACTTTTGCTCACATGGGGTGCACGTGATGGCATTGCGCAATAACGATAGGCGCGTCCACCATGACATAATTTTAGCTTCTTGTGGTTCTATCGAACACAAAGCGTTAGTATTGATTTGCTACCAGTGATCCCATCGGCAATGGAGACATATTTCCAAAAGAAATAAGTTTGTAACCAAGCTAGACAAGACAAAGTCTGCTTTTTTGTTTTGGTTCACAATTAGGCACAAGCGCAGCAATCGTATTCCAAAAACCAGAACACAGACCGAACTGATCTAAAAAAAAAGACTGAAGCATTGGTCGTTTTAGCAAGTTCCATTCATAGCGGATGACGCCGCACGATCACGCGAGTCCCACTTGAACAGTGAACAAGAGCAACCAGCTTGAGCCGACCCGTCCTTCCGTGATGCTTCCCACAAGGCAATATCTTCGCAGTCGCTGATTGCAGCTCCGTATAATTTTCAGCGACGTGGAACGTAGTTACTTTTCAACAGTTGGCTTTATGAAAATGTTTAACATCGGCGTGCAAATTGTTCGAACAGGTACGATTTCCCTCAACATCGCGGTGTCAGACTAGTTAAGCATATCCGGTTCGATTAGTATTAGGCACGTAAAATCCCGTAATATCAAAAAGCTGCACCACATGGGTGATGCCGCGACCGCCAATAGAGGCGGCACATGAACCGCTCATTGGGACGGAGGAGAAAGCGGGCAATCGTCGTGAAACCGGCCGCACAGTATTGAATATATTACCTGGAAGTCACTATGCGATCCGACACTTTCCAACGCTAAGATGCTGCAGAAGCCGATCGGGAGGCGGTGCGCTGCCAGTCAAAGGCAGCACGATGCGACGTAAACCGAGGAGGTCTAGGTCACTAAAGCAGGCGTATAACCAAAACATACTGCGTGCTGATCATTCAGAATTCTCGCGTCTGTTTTCAGATCGTTTATTTCACGCCGTTTAAAGCGTCGTGATGCTGCTGCAATAAGCAAACTGCTCAACGGCAGAATGAAAGTACCTTAACCGGCGATATCCGAATACACACTTCGTTAATCTGTAAAACTTTTCTTAACCCAACTGACCAGGCTAGTTCTTCCCAATATCAGCTCACTTATTGAGACCGTTGCCAATAACGGAACGTTTGCTTGCCCAGCACGTACTCAATATTCAATCAGACGTCGCCTAAAACGGAGTTCGAACGGCCGCCCCGGGAGTAAACGCCACATTGCGTTAATACCGCCAACTAATCGATCCGGGTAGAGCCGTCAACACCGCAAACTAATCAATCCGGGTAGAGCCGTCAAGACCGCCAACTAATCAATCCGGGTAGAGCCGTCAAGACCGCCAACTAATCAATCCAGGCAGAGCCGTCAACACCGCCAACAACACCGTCTGGGTGGAGCAGTCCTCGCACGAACAACTCGCAGAATGGGTCTGAAGCAGAACTAAAAATGTAGCGAGTACTTTTATTCGCATCTAGCTTTAGTCTTGCTCATTCATTGCTTGCCGCTGATGAAGCCAGATAATCGCAACGGTCGAATCTGTAAAATCATAAAACAATACTTAAACATTCATATTCCTATTATCATCTTCAACTGGAAAATCCAATGCTGTGTTGTCTGACATGCAAGCAGCATCGTTTACGCGACCTACCAGTTCGGATGATTTTATGCGTGGTTTTCAAAACGTCCTCCGTCAACCGTCAAAACGTCTGGAAAACCGTCGCACGTGCTGCTGAACATTCAAAACATCTAGTGCAACAAAATTCTTTGAAACCTGGGTTGCCAAGGCAATATCATCTTGTACGTTGCAGAACTGTTGAAAACAAGCTGACAGGTGCACGCCCACTCAGGGTCGCATGATCGATTTAAAGGAAATACGTGAACTCCGTAATGCGCGGAACCAACGGTCACGACACATTTTATGAAGCGTCGGTAAATAAAAACTGTCAGTTTTATTTATTATGCTCTTTTGATCTAATGCAACGTCTTGAAAAGAAGTTGGAGCGTGGATGAAGCCGAAGAGGGCAGTGCACGTGGGGAAGGACAACGGGTAGGGGTGGTTATTGTGTGCCTGGAACGAAAATGTTTAAGCATATTCTCAAGGTTTAAGTTGGTGTTATTCTTTTTGGTAAGGATTTTCTCTTCACGCTGTAATAATTCTGTACAGTCTTGGTCTTCTCACGAATCATTGCGGCGCGCTGTCACATAGTGACACTTGATTGCTGTCGACATCCTAGCCTAGAGCGTCACGACCAAAGGCAAAGCGGAAAAGTATTATTTTAGCCGTTCTGGATTTGTTGGGGTAAAAAAGGCACAAGATTCCGAACTCGAAAAAGAATTAAGCGAGAAACATGCCTTTGGATAGACCAAACTACCTTAAGCCTGTTTATATAAATACACCCAAATGCTGCGACTATCTCTAGTAAGTAGACAAATGTCTATAGTTTATGGGGACCTGCTGCCCTCTGCCTCTCTGCATCCGGCTGCTTACTGCCGAAATGGCTGCGCCTTCCAGCTAATCCGACAGAGTCAAGTGAAATACGGTATTACCCCATTTTAAAAACAAGCTTTACCCCCGACGGATGTTGTTTTCGTCTTATAAGCCATTAGAAGCCGGCGGCTTAAGTGCCGCTGCAGCGCCGGCAGGGTCTCCGGCTCCGGCGACAGCGCCGGCACCACCGGGGATTTCTGCGAACAGCGGCTGCCGCGGCGTGGTGAAACTCAGCGCGGTGCCCGGCCGTATCAGCTAATGTTTCCCTCTTATTATTCACCGCGTCACCGTGTCGGCCGGCCGAGCATGGAAACCAAGTCGGGCTGGTCGACAGCAGTTCCGGCTGTCCCATCGGCGGGTCGGCCACATCGCTGTGGGGTCAGTTTGGCTGCAAACGATGTGGTGCCACTGGCTGTTGTGACCGGCGTCAAAATCCAGCCGAGTCAGAATATACCAGGCACAGAGAGAATCCTACAATGGTGAGCATACCAATGCAATCTCCAAAATATTGGTGCGGCAAATGAATACAGAATCGAAGTAGAGGACGGAGAAACGAACCTAACAAAATAACAGCGTCATAACAACGTTGTCCGCGAGGTATTTGCCATTTCACTGCCTCGACGCGGTTCTTTTAATTTGCCCGGACGTTTGGGGCATTGCTTCTGGAATCTGTGTCCTCGCCACGCCCAGCTTGTTCAAAGCCACATGCTCTACCACTTTACCAGATCATTTCATTTGGCCACTCATTTCAACCAGCTTCCGCAACCAAATGATGTTAACGCACCACGAAGTGCCTGACATGGCGACAAAACTGACAGTGTTAACAAGGAAACAAAGCTGACAATACTGACAGTGCTGACACGGCAACAAAGGTGCCAATGCTAAGATGGCGACAAAACTGACAATGCTGGCATGTGGACAAAGCGGACAATGCTGACATGGGGACAAAGCTGACAATGCTGACAATGCTGACATGGCGACGAAGCTGACAATGTTGACATAGTGACAAGGACGACAGTGCTGATTTGGCGACAAAGCTGACAACGCTGACATGGCGACAAATCTGACAATGCTGAAATGACGACAAAACTGACGATGCTAACATGCGACAAGGATGACATTGCTGACATGGCGACAAAGCTGTCAATGCTGGCGTAGACAATGACAAAAGCTAACAATGCTGAGGTGATTATCTGATATGGGCTATTTTGTTTTACATCACATGCATATATATATATATATATATATATATATATATATGCGTGTAATATATATATATATATATATATATATATATATATATGGGTGTTTATTTGTATTCTTTTTTTGAAGACCCTGGCCCCACCAGTGTTGAGTTTGACCCTCCATGTTCGCTTGGACCCCCTCAATGTTTTTGGCTGGATTACTACCAAAGAATGCGAGTAAAAGATGATTGTAACGCAAAGACTATCTTCTTTGGTCTTTCTGCGTATTGGTGTCTCGCGCCACTCTCATAACAAAACGTCATGCTTGCTCTCATCACAATATACAAATGGTGACAGATGAGCGGATAAACGTTGCAGTAAACTTCACATACCTAACACCATAAGACACGCAAGGATTTGTGAGGTTAATGTGGGAAACTCTGGAGAATGGGGGTGACCTAAGTCCTTCATGGTCAGTCCTCCCCGTCCCAGTCCTCCACAACCAAAATGCGTGCCGCCTCCCATGATCGCCATAGAAAAGCGCCATCGGCGCCGTTAGGTGGGTGCTTTAATCAAAATAAAGGGGCTAAATCCAGTGAGAAAAAATGGGTGGGGCGATAGGTCGTCGGGCCATCAGTTTGGCCCACCCAATAATTTACAAAAAAAGTTATCTCTGTATGCATATATAAGCAAGATATCAACCGTATTCAAAAAAGTGTTCCGCGCTTCTGCTGTTGTGCGTAAGCGTTCGGAGAAAAACAGAAACAAGCATTCTGTGAAAAATAATCAAGAAAATGATGTAGAAATCTACGTAAAAAACCGACCGGTTCTCAAGATGAGAAATAGAGCACCCATGTCCAGTGTAAGAGGGTCCAAACTAAGCTAGCCCAAAATTTATTGCGATCAGCAGAACGGTTCGCAGAGGCCATCGAAAGAGCCGGGATTGGTCGCGCCCTGGTTACACTTATCAAATTACACTGGTATGGCTTAAATTGCTAGCTCATTAAGTTCGTAATTTAGATTCCATCCAATGAATTCTGCAAGGGATTCGTGTGACTTGCAGGCTTTTTAAAGACGCCCATGGCGACTTCAGGCTGAAGTTTTTTTATGTCGTAAAATACCCACAACATGCAACGTAGGTGAGTATGAAACTCATCAGCATGGAGTTATGAACCACCGCAAGCTTCATATTATATCCAGCTCTTATCGCTGCTAAAGGGCATTGCGGTCGTGGCCTTGGAACCTTGTGTACTTGGCCTTGTGTACTTGGAACACCAACCCATGCGCCAACTGGACGTCACAGCCAGCCCGCCGGCAGGTGCATGCTCCCGCCAGTCACGTCGCGGCATTAATGGCCTGCGCTGCTGCCAGGGCAGGTCAAGAGCGGCTGCAGGTGACACAGGCTGGCGTGCGAGAGATCCCCGCGTGTGCGCTTTCTCAATTCAGGCTCGCCACGCCACCGATGGCCTGGTCTGCCCCCAGTGCAGACCGTCGGCGGCCAGAGGTAAGCTGGGCGCGGCCGGTGTACAGGCGGACAGCCCCCCTCAGCAGGAGCTGCGGACGGGAGAGAGCGGCGTCTCTCAGCGGGGGCTGCGCACGAGAGAGAGCTGCGTCTCCCAGCAGGAGCTGCGCACGGGAGAGAGCGGCGTCTCTCCGCAGAAGCTGCGCACGGGAGGGGCCGCTTCTCTTAGCCAGAGCTGCGCACGGTATGGGCGGCCTCTCGCAGCAGGAGCTGCGGACGGGGCGGCCTCTCGCAGCAGGAGCTGCGGACGGGGCGGCGTGCCCGGTCCAGTCCCTGCGATGACCGATCCCAGCCATTACACCGCAGCGGCACGGTCACATTAAGTGCGCAACGCCGGCAAAACGGCCCCCATTAGCTGCACAATCCGGATGGTGATAATCTGATGGAGCCAGACTGCTGGAGGCGGGGCCTGTGCAGCCAGCGGCCTCGGTCAGATAGCACACTCCGGCCGGTGGGCTCCGGACCCCCGCCTCTGGCCTGCAGCCCCGTCTCCGAGCTGGGCTAAAATCGGCCCAGCCGGCGTGGCGGCAGACAGCTGCGATCGAACGGCTACAGCTAACGGGCCGTCTTACAGTTACGTGCCCTACGGCAGTCAGACGGCGGTCAATAGCTGGCATCCGGTGTCAGGGGTTTGTGTGCTTCGCGTAGGAAACTAAGGCTCACTATCATCCACCACGTTTTCGTTCATTGGATGGTTGAGGATGTTAGCTGCTCCTTAGAAAAATATAATTGTGTATAAGACCAAACTAAAATATGTATGGAACGCGCAAGGGGCTACGAAAAAGGTTTTAAGCGAGCTTTTTGAACCCATGGCGGAGGCACTTTTCAGAATTATTTTGTATTGGCGAAAAACGTTCTGATGAAGATGCCGTCATGAGAGCCACGACCGATCGTCTAAATCTTTGGTTTCTCCAACACGTAGGATGCCCTATATCTATGTCATTGTAATTTAAAGCTCGATAAGAAATGTACCACGCAAGCAACAAAAACGGAATGAAGGAGAGTTATGTTCAATATATTCCTCGAGTACAAATCTGCATTTTCCAGCGTCACAGCCTAAAGGGAAGGTATAAGTAAAGCAAAGAAATCAGCACTGAATCTTTTGAATGGCTGTTGCTTTAAATTCGTCACATTCAGCCCACTGCTCCTGCGTCTGAATGTATGACAAATTTCTGTTTTGCATTCCCTGTCAAAGCACAGATCCGGCCTTTCCTTTCCTTTCCTCGCATTAACCACGCTGCTCAGTTCAGCATTCATACGCAAATAGGTCTGAGCTTAAGCCCAAATGGAATTTCACTCGGTGAATGACAGTTGGGAAATAGCATTACAATCAAATAACCACGGGTATGACGGAATACTTGCTGGGAGAATATCTTGAATTATGCATTTATCATCATCAGCGGGAACCCATTGGCAGCGTGCCGCATTCGATTTCAGCTGCGGCACCCCAGCATTCGCTTCAGATTTGTTTCGAGGCCTGTTTCGAACGCACACAGCTCGCAGGGAACGGTCGGATGTACATCTCACATGACGACACCGTCCGAAAACTTGGAATTCGGGGAGTTCAGATCTGCATATTGTTTCGGAATTGTCGGTATCTTTTTGCAATGGACCGTTGGCGATGACAATGGCAATGGTAATGGCAAGTTGGGCCATCTGCCCAACTTAGGTGGCACGGTTATGCCAGTTTCATTGTCCTGTTTCACATTAAGTGATAGCTAGGATCGTGAGGCAAAATCATCCGCTTTTGAAAATGTCGTCACCCGGTTTGAACCGAGTGCATTTGGATTTCAGCCGTTCTTGCCACTGGTCCCCTCCGTGAGGTTCTAATAGGATATAACTGAGGATATAACTATTGGGGAAGTATTCGAGCCCAACACCCTGTTGGCCTTCAGCTGACCATCTGTCATCGGGTCAAATAGTGACACGTGTCTTGATGTATTTTCTTGATTGCCATTTCCGCATAGATCAGACCAGCCTGAGCGCCTTGCCTTGTAATGCTCAACTTCAAGGCATTTTCAAACCCGGCCTTTACTTGAAATCCATGCAGGTGGTCTGTTACCTCTTCATGGTTTGCTGTGCTTGACCTCAACACACACTTTTCAGCTGCAAGACACGTCAAACAGTGCTGAGAGATTCTGATGCTGGATATATTTCAGCTCTGGCCAATATATATATATATATATATATATATATATACAAATAAATAAACCTGTATATTATGTGGGGTTATAAACAGAAATAACTATCATGAAGACCTGTCGGTGTTGTTCACAACCCCGTCATTCTTAAGACCTAAGCCCCTCTAGTTTCTGATCTACACGCCCACGAAAATTGGAAGCATATTTCGGGGGGAGTATTTCAAAGTCGTCTTGGCATTCATGACGTCATAATAGCGTCAATCAAATCTTACCATTCCACAAGCCATGCAGCGATCAAGGCCAAGCAAAATATAAGTCTCGAAGCGTTCATATCTGGTGTTCATAAGCATGATTCTCAGATATAACGGTCGTCCATTGGCTCCCAGTCAATGTTGTACTAGGCATGCTGACGCAATCAAACCATGACGAATCGAGGAGCATGTTTACTTAACAGAGAATTGTGCTGTCTAGAGCAGTCGTTTCACTTGAAAATTATACGGATAGTCACGAGTGAGCCTGTTTCGTCATATCTGACGCTTGCTTCATATCTTCAAATGTTGAGCATTCTCTTTAAGCCTTGCTAGTTGAATTAGTGGCATTAGGGCATGCTGATTGTTTGACTTGCCTTTGGTGTAAGACTTTTAATGAATGCGAAATCAAAGCCATGTGGATTGTCCAGTGCAACTTGCGTGACTTTGTGGCTGAGAGCCATGAGTCAGAGTACTGCACGGATGAAAATTCAGTGGCAACCAGTGTTCATGGTCCAGTGTTTCGAAAAACCAATGAGAAGTAGAGACCGGGCCCATGGTCTCGCAAAGAATCAGAGGGAACCAGGGTTCAGGAGTTGTATTTTTTGAAGGAACCGCGGGAACCAGGATCATGTTGTAGATTTTGTCGAAAGAACCAGTGAGAGCCAATATCCAGGATCTTAATTTGTCGGAAGATCCGGCAGGAGCTAGGATCCAGGGTTTTCTTCTGTAAAATGAAGCAGCGCAAGCCAGGATCCAGGTTTTTGTCAAAAAAACAGTGTGAACTAAGATCCGGGATCCTGTTTTATCAAAAGAACCGGTAGAAACAGGGATCCAGGGTTTCGTTTTGAGGAAGAGATCCGCGGGAACCAGGAAGCAAAGCTGGAAACCAGGCACCTGTCTACCTGGGACGGATCTTATCACCTTACATTACACAAACCAATATTTTTGCAAACCATGCGTATTGTATCTGGCATTACCCATGTCAAATTGTATGGCATCTCCTCCTATCGTTTGTTCCAGGTCTCAAAAAGGCTGCTCAGCGGGGAGGAACACTCTTCACCATCCAGTTCACCAGGGGTTACAGCGCCATTAAATCACTGCAGCCAGGGATCAGGAAATTTGTTGTCTCTTTTATCCCCAGTGGTGCGTCTGGCTAAGCTGTATCACTGTTGTGTGAAATCAATGCCTGAAGCAACACATGCAAAGTTCATTTACTGTCCCCGAGCATGCAACGACTTACAATGAGACAAGAACGATAGTAGAAGAAATGATGTGGTTCACATAGCATGCTGCGCGTCTGTTAGGCTAGAGGGGTACACCTTCGCTATAAATAGCTTTGATTGCCCCTAGACCAAGGATGTCTCTTTCTATGAACTTTGCCACACGTTTTTTGTGTGAGCTTACATGAGTTAAAAAAGGTAATGTCGTGGGTTCAAGCGAGTGTGCCTAGTGTTTTCGAGTCCCCAAATACACGCCTAAGAGGAGTTTTGCAATCATCTATGGTTACTTTTGGTGCATGAATGTGCGTTGGGGTTTTGAGCAGTTTTAGTTATTTATTTCTATCGATTGCGTCAATGACCGTGCGTGAAGAATGCAGTGTTAAAAATGGACCAATCAGCGGGCAGGAAAGGACGAATGCACTGGCTTATATGTGGCGAGTAACTGCGCGCTGGTGACATGGTCATCATCTTGGTTGCCACGGTCTCGTGCGTATGGGGAGAGCGCGGGAGGTATAGAGCAGCACGCGTTTGAAGATCCCTTGCGTAATTTGAGACGGAAAAATATAATACCCTGAACACACCTGATGTACCAGCGACATCGCAGCAACAGTTCTAGCGCATGTGCCTTGTTATTTCGAACGCTGAGTTCGGTGCACGTGCATTCGGAATTCGGTCATTAATTTCAGGGTATAGTAATCTTATCCGCCTATAGCCGCTACCAAAACAACGTAGAACCATCACATTTTCCTAGAGCCTAGTGCAGCCCATTGACACGACACAATACTTGGGCCTCATCTTAGTATAAAGTAGGCCAACATGAATTGATCGGGTGCGTGTCAACTGGCCAGCCTTACCATACGTCCAAACCCGTACATTCGCAGCCCTCAACTGAATGTAAGAAAATATCAGCATGATGGCCGCTGCGCTCGCAAGTCGCTGTCAGCGCTATTGCTGTGTTCGCAAGCTGCTGTCAGCGCTGACAAGCGACATCCTCGAAAAGCCATTGGCTAGAGCTAACGATATCTTCTCAATGATGTTGACGTGCTTAACAGTGAGCATTGCTTGCGGGCTACCCGATGACTTTGTTCTTCCATGTAAACCAGCGAAAATATGGGGGCTCTGGAAATATCTCGTCAGTGGAGGCAAATTGGTGGAAATCAATGGCACCAAAGCTTTTTAATCTAAATTTCCTGCCAGCCTACGCGCACAGTTAAAAATCCCAACTTGACAAGACACACTCACTTTAAAGTACAGTGTTCTACATTTATATGGGATTTTTAAGTGGAACAGCCATCTTAAAGACCTTTCGGTGCTGTTCACAATGCTGTTCTTAAGATCTAATCCCCTATAATTTCGGAGCCTCACACCCGCAAAAATGGGGAAAGGTATATCAGGGAGAGTATTTCAAAGTCATCTTGGCATTCATGATGTCATGATAACGTCATTCAAATTATGCCATTCCATAAGCCATGCGGTGATTAAGGCCAATACAAATATAATTGTCGAGCCGTTCATATCTGACGTTCGGAACCATTATTGTCAGACATAACTGTCAACTGGCTCTCAATAAATATTACGCAATGTGCAATGACATAGTCAAACCATAATTCATTGAAGAGCGTATTTTGTAAACCAACTGTGTTATCTAGAGCGGTCGTTTCCATTTAAAAAGTGCACCAAGAGTTATAAGTGAGCTTGCTTCATCATACTGAACGCTTGCTTCAATATCTTTACACGTGAAACATTCCCTTTAACCAGCACCAGGTCTGGGCACTCTACACGTCAGCTAACTCTGTTTTAGATCGTGAGACGAGTTATAACGAGAAGGCCGTACGAAGTACGTCATTGTCAAACTTTCTACGGAGCAGCCAGTTCCTCAATGAGTTTGTTCTTCATTGAACTGTGGAACGCACTGCAATGTCCTCAGCATTAATGCCGCAACAAACGTCGATTCCATCGCAGTGCCAATAGATCCGTGCGATATCTTGTGGTCCAGTGCTCACGTATTTTAACTTAAACATTGATCGAACTGAAATTGGTTTCTAGATTACGTAAGTTGTGAAGTGCGTTTTCGAGGAATATTATTAGCATGGATAAGACAGTAGAAGTAACCTCATTCCTCAGAAGAAAAAAACAGGACATGTAAGTATAGATACGTTGATATTTCGATCAAGACATTTGCCAAAATATCACCACATCTGTATCTCCATATCCTGGTTTTTCTCCAAGGAATGAGCATAGTACTGCTGTGTTATCCATACGAAACTGGTTTTCACACCTTGGACCCCTTTCAGCCAGTGAAAACACCGCCGCGCTACGTCCGTCTAATGTGCCTATCGACCACATCTTACCAATGTTTCGGATCTAGAATCGATTATTTCGGCGCCACCTGGAGCCATCGCTGATCCCCTTACAGCCATTGTCTGACAGGGCCAGTTAGTCCATTCAGGCCAACACTGGCCATCGTTCCACCGACAGCGAGACCGCGCTGCGTTTTCCAGCTGTAAGATCGCGGCGGAAGACGCATTGGGACGCCGCCAACCTCGACTTGCCGCGTCGTAACTGCACCACCACGCACGATGGTCCCAATATGGGCAACAAGCGTTGTGATTTTACGCACGCGCTGTGGCTGATCGGTGTTAACACGGTTTTTCCCATGCGGGCTAAAGCCGTGAATCCTTGTCGCCCGCACTGCCCCTAGGTCAAAGACAACTCAGGGCTACGGCATCTCGTGCAGGCGCGTAATGAGGCTGACTGAGTGTAACAGCGCTCAGGCACAATCGCTGACAAAAATGCTGTCGGCGTCTTCGAAGCCGTGTGTGAGAACTTTTTGCACATTGCAATCATGATGTACAGCGCGAGTTACAGTGGGTTGAAAGGTCGAAAAGCTCGCCTGTCGCAGGCTCTAGTGGGGCATCCGGGACATTGCGCTTCAGGCGGCTAACCAGGGAACGGTGCCATTAGAGAGATGCCACCGGAACAAGCGGTCGAATCCTTTGGCTATTTCGCAGCTGTCTTCCGGCGCATCGCTGCAGTACTGGCAGGGTACCTACAACACAGGCGCGTCAAACAATCTCCTCCTTTCCTGCCCAAACCACCGTGCGTTATGACGGCGAGCTTGCAGCTTCGCCCCGCAGTGTTGCCAGAACTATCGAGCCATGCAATACTTGTCGCGATGACATACCATTGCATGTCATCCGCCAATGTCTCGCCGCGTGCGGACTCTACGTGATGCACCCCCTCAATATGTCATTGTCTCGTGCGTCTCTCCATCTTCTTGGACGATTGCTTCAGACGTGCGCTTGCGAAGTCTGGCCGTGGTGAAACGGCTGACAGTTTCAGACCAGCCGCCATCCCGCCGGCCCTCTCCAAAACTTGTTAGAAGATCGTATGTTCGTAACCATCTCATCATCTCATCGCCTGCCGTCTTTCAGCTTCCTCACAGCACTCTCATCGACCCTGTCATTCTATGGAGGACGTCCTGGTCGATGCTGTCGAGTGGGCTGCTCGCCTCACCGCTGGCGGTCAAGCTGCAATCGTCAACTCAGCTGATTTTGGTCATGCGTTTGATAGCGTCGACATTGGTGCTCTCCTGATTGAGCTCTAGAAGCAAATCGTCGACCCGAGGTGGTTCTGCACCAGGGCGGTGGCCCCAGTTAATAAACTCTGCACATCCAGAAAGCTTATTAATGGTGAAGTCCCGACAGAACCCCGACTCGTCTTGTTAAATCCTACTTTGTTTCCAATGAGGCATGTGCCTGGTTCCTGAGATTTGTTCCCCGGGAATTTGGTTGCTGGTTTCGTAACCAGAAAAAAAAGCACAAGAACGCAAGGCCGAGGGATCCTTAAAAACTAGAATTCAGCTCCATACTGAGTCGAGAGGTCTAGCAAGAATCAGAGTCTAGCCTAATATTAGGTCGAAATATCTAATAAAAACCGAGATCCAACCTGACAATAATAAAAATTCCTGCAAAAACCAAGATTAAGTCTGATACCAAGCTAAGAGAGCCCGCAAGAACCACGATCCTGACTGGTATCATATCGAGAGATCCGGCAAGAACCAAGATACAGCCTAGCGCATGCCAAGAGATACAAGAACCAAGATCCAGCTTGGAACATGTAGAAGTCCAGCAAGAACCAAGATACGGCTCAGGATTAAGCTGAGTTCCATCAAGAACCGATCTCTAGTCTAAAGTGAAGCCAAAAGAAGCAGCAAGAACCAGAAGCTTACTTGTGACTCCTATCAGCCTTGGTTTTCAATGTTCAGCAGGTGTTGTGCAGTGGGATAATATTTCCAAATGGTTTGAGAGACCGTGCAGGAAAAGGGCTAAACCTATTCCTTTTTTGTCTTAGAGTTGTAAGGGCTGAGGTAACCAACTGATCTAAAGCTACACCTCATTTAAGTGAGTGTAAATTAGTAGAGACAACGTACATTGAACATTTAAGAAAGCTTTTCAAGTTTCAGTCGTCTAATGCAACCCTGCCACAATGAGATTTTACAACCACCTGGCAAACTTGCAAAATGGAACATGGGGGATGCAGTTATTTGAATTTGACAATTCATTTCCCTGCACGCGTGCAATCTTCCATATATGGTTTAAGCACCCACTTTTGGCACTTGCAACATCAGTTTTTTCTCGGAGACTGACTGGTAGAATGTCGGCAGACGTGGGAAATTGCTCCTTCGCCACGATAACCCCAGATTCACTGAAATTAACGCGCATTTGCCTTCCATTGCGCCTGCCAACAAGTCATTTCTTACAGGTCTTTGTCATGCAAGCTCCTTTCCAAACCAATAACCACCCAGCAGCCACAAACACAGGATATCGGAGGCTTACATGACAGCCTATTAGCAACACGACCAGGAACACGTGCATAGCACATCAAATAATGGCGGTATCTGGCCCAACTTGCACTGACTGCTCCATTCCGCCATCCGATTTGCCCATATCTGTTTTGGCTATTGTAACAGAGATTGGGTACCACCGAATCGACAGTAAAACACAGACTCCGCAAAACGACATTGGCCAACTGGCGTTTGGCTAACAACCATCTGGAAAATAATTAGTTTGTAACTAATGATATTCATGAAAACCCTGTTCTGGTCAGAAAACATCATTATAGAATCAGATACGATGACCTGTCAGGGAAACGAGCTTGTCATTGTTTTAAATTTTCCCAGAGGCTTTGTTGGTTCGTAGACTATGGATGAGGAACGAATTGTCATCTGAGCGACCCACACTCGCGACACCGCTCTGATTGTGCCAGTATCTGATTTCTGAACTGGGTCACATTCATCTCATCTGAAATATGGCCGTGGGTTCTGTGACCACATGTTTCGATATCAGCAGGAATGGCGCCATTTGATAGGAATTTACAAGCTTGCAAATTTGATCAGGCAGCAGGGCCCCAGTATTTATATCTTCTGTTTCTTTTCAGAAAATACATAGTCTGCATTGATCCCTTCTTAAAAGGTCGAAAATGGAATTCTTCAAGTTATGGGTCTCAACCACTTTTGGTCACCCCGTTCGTCACACTCCTGTTAGAGGAGAATGCAAATTTTTACAAAGAGAGACTGCTGCAGCACTGGAAATTGCTAATTTGATAGCAATTTGGGAGACCCTGATAGCTGGTGGCTGAAGTTCTAAAAATAAAGCCTTATTAGCTGAAGTCGTGGTATCGTGACAATTGACATGTCTGTGGTATGTGACCTTAACTGTAGCCTTTTGAATATGTGTGGGTCATCCAGGTGATAGTTCCAGCTCTCAGGCATTCACTTCTAAGTTGTGGGCAACCGTCTTCAACCAACAGTAAAGCTTGATTCGTTGTAATGGTGGCATGACGGCAGGCTGCTGAACTTACCTGCAGCGTATGACTTTAATGTGGTGTGAAAGCAGAAATAAGTTGGTTCTCCCGTATTATATTTTCAAGCGTGGTGCGCTCGTTGCTATGTCTGTCTGTGGTTTGTGACGTTTAGCTGTTTTTTAATGCACATATATGGGTCATTGAGGTCATATTTTCAGCTGTTAAGCAAGCAATCACTTCTACGGCGTGGGCAATGGTCTTCAACCAGCAGTTAAGCCCTGTTAGCTGCAGTGGTGTATCAGGGCATATTGATTGTTTTACTTTCCTGTGATGTGTGACCTTTTTGTGGTGCAAGAGGAGAAATATATGTACTATCCTGTGGTGTATGACGTGTAAAAAATGTAAAAGCAAAAACATGTGGGTTATCCTCTGTGACTTGCATGACTTTGCCGCAAAGAATCATGAGTCTGGGTCTTGTAGTAAAAAAAATACATGACAACCAGTGCTCAAGGTCCAGTGCTTTCGAAAAAACAACAATAAGAACCAGAAACCAGGAACCAGGAACCAGGTCTATGATTTACGAAAGAACCAGAGGGAACAACATTCAGGAAAATGACGAATCGACCGGTCATTCCAAAAATGATCATACGTGGTTCCGCGTATGTGAGTGTTACAAGCTTGAAGGCGCAGATCTCAACGCGAGGTAGTCAGCAAAGGAGCACTAGCGCCTCACCCAGTGCCCTCGTTAAGACGGCCAGGCGCGGTTCCACACCATTTTGGTATTACATTATGGTTGGGCTTTCCGGTCCTAATCACTGACGTGATGTTTCTTGAAAGGATTTGGTGACCACTATCTGGAATACACTTTCGAATATCCCAGCAGGTAAAGCGGCGCATGATTGACGAATGCACACTAACACATTATCCGTCTGAAACGATGCCCGTTGCTATCATCGACCGGTCATTATCACGGGAGGAGAAAATCTCCAATATCACAAACAAGCTCAGCTCCATCCTTGTGTACCCGCGCCTAAGTCGGCGCCATCTCACACCCGAGGCTCGTAAACCCCTAATCCAGTGTCACGGCTTTCCTAACATCGTTTAGTGCATCTCAGTGCCTGCCCGTACAGTATTGCTTCCTGGTTTTGGTTGCTGACGTAGTTAAGAACTAAGGTTCCAGCTGGCTTTTAAGATGTGGCTAGGTGAACTGATACAATTACATGAATGTTACTCCTAGTTGATATATCAGGATTGGCCTAGTCTTAACAAACCATCATCACGCAGACTGGGCCGTATATTGAATTTGAAACATGACGGTATAATTTGCAGCGCCACTGCATCAAACCCGGGCAAATTCAATGATGTTTAGTTTCGGCCAAAACAAGGTCTAACATCAAATCCCTCGCTAATTCTGACATCAAACGTATTTTGATCGATTCACTTTAATTGAAATAAATTATTTCTTGTCACTAAATGCTCATCTTTCGAACGGTGCTTTCACATTTATATTGCGTATTGCATGCACATCATGCACACATGCCGGCCGCTTTCAAAGAGCCATGGTGCAGACCGTCTCTGTCACGCGGCCAACTATACTGCGACAAAAACAGCAGAATCTCCACTGCAGCTTGTGCACCATGGCGCCAGCCCGGTTGTCAAATGGGTTTCCCGACTGGAAATGACAGGCCAACAGCGGGGTTGCCTTGGGGATTGAGGGGGCTGAAATCTCTCGCGCCAATGGAGGCTGGTGTTGCGAAAACAGACGACTGGTCGACGTCAGAACGTCGATGGCTGGCAAACGCGAGCGCGGTGATGTTTTTACGACCGAGTTGGCGACTTGTGACGGCGTCAGTTCAGCATGGTTGCGCGTGCAGTCGTCGAAATCAGATGGCTCAAAACGACGCGCAACGGAACGAAAACACCCATCGCTCATCACCTCGGCGGTTGTTGTAAATAACTTTGCCGATTGGCATACCGCCCAATGATCATACGCTTCCGCGTAGGGCCGTGCCGCTAGTTGGATTACACCGAGCGACTAACCATTCAACAGTTAAGCTCAAATAAGATCCAAATTTTCATCCATTCGTCAATTTGTTCATATCCTGTTCCCATTCAAGTTCGTCTGCGACTCATTGGGCGTCTCGCCGCTTTCTCACTCATGAGTCGACGAGCACCACACAATAATTCCACCCCCGACGCTTGTGATTCACACCAAGTGAATACCACGCCTGCGCGATACACACGTCGAGTACGCATGGACGGCGACCGAGTCCGTAGATGACTTCTTGTCAGGCTTTAACTCAGGCGATGTATACGGCAGGCTATCACCATTCTGTGACATGGGATCTGGTCGGTTGAGACGCCACTGACCGGGTGACCTCTTGATAGGTTGAATAAGAGCAGTGACTCGCCGGCCAAACCTCGGGTGATATAGGTTGTGGCATGCTATTGGGTTTTGATGCGCTGCTCGACCAGTCTAGATCGGAGCACCAGATTGCCGCCTTGGAAAAGCCATAACACCGCAGAAATCTTGAGTCAATGCGTACCTTTGCCAAGTCGAGTAAGCGATGTGAATGCCACATAGATGAGGTGGGATATGGGGGAGAGCGCTGCAATGTGTAAAAGGTTCATCTACAGGGTCAGCTTCAGTTTAACAATTTTTTCTGGAGTCATCTAGCAAATATCTCAAAACAATGCCAGTGAATGTTCTCGTAAAGTTTCTTTGTCCACAAAAGTTAATTGAAGATGTTTTTCCTGCTGCAATCACATGTTACAAGCCAGCCTTTGAGAATGACGCATCTTTAATTTACGTACATTCACTACACCTTAATAGCTTTCAAGTAGCAAATCAGCGAAAAGATGCCATATTATTGATGTTGACGCATGCGCATTCGGTTTGAAGGTTTGCACCTCGACATTCACAAAGATAAAAACGCATTAGCTGTCTGGCAAAAAAACCATCTTGTTTGAATCAACAGCGCGTTTTAAATTACTATTCCCAAATGATTCCTGATTCTATGACACCATGGAACACCAGGGACTTGAACACATCATTTTTTATTTCCGAACTGGTTCACTTGGGGAAGCATATCATGCAACAGCTGGGACGGCATAAATTACAAAAAGCCATTTGAAGGCCACTCGCAAAATTGCAGTATAATTAATACATATTCAATAGATGTGGTGGCTCACAAAAACCAGCACGCACATTTCGCACCGGACAAACAGAAAACCAGCAACAAGTAATACGAGTCTGAGCATTGATTTGCTCGTTCGAATAACACGCACTGTATCATCAGGTCCGGTGAAACAAATAGGCAGCAGTCAACCTGCCTTGTGCATGCACTTGCAACCTTATGTCGGCGGTTGTGAATACTTGGCGCATTGGCCCACGTCTGTGGCACATTCCACGATCACATCGCTCTGCATGATCAGCAGTACTCGGCTTAAGTCCACCAATGCGGCCGGTCCGTGAAGTCGAGGGTGCGATACTCGGCGCGTCCCGCCCTGCTGTTGTCAGCTGTGGTCAGGTCACACCCCACCCCGTGGCTGTCAGCTGGGGTCAGGTCACGCCCTGCCGTACGGCTGCCAGCTGCGGTCAGGTCACGCCCCGCCCCGCTGCTGTCAGCTGGGGTCAGGTCACGCCCCGCCCCGCTGCTGTCAGCTGGGGTCAGGTCACGACGCCCCGCCCCTCTGCTGTCAGCTGGGGTCAGGTCACGCCCCGCTCCGCTGCTGTCAGCTGGGGTCAGGTCACGCCCCGCCGTACGGCTGCCAGCTGCGGTCAGGTCACGCCCCGCCCCGCTGCTGTCAGCTGGGGTCAGGTCACGCCCCGCCCCGTTGCTGTCAGCTGACCTTAGGTTACGCTACGCGCGGCCCCCCGCCGGTCTGGTCTCGCCAACAGCAGGAGGCGGGCTCTCAGAGTGGCGTGGCTATCTCGTGTAACCTCTGAGGCAGGTGCACATCGGAGCGATGACCGGCGGCTACCGACGGCACGGCCTGTAACAGCGCCACAACAACGGTGAGGACAAGCAGGGTCATGAACAGCGTCACATCAGCGGGAGAGTGACAAGGGTCAGGAACAGTGTTGCAACGGCAGCAATGAGCGGCAACGTCAGGAAGAGCGTCGCAACATCTGTGCGAGAGCAGCAGGTCCAGGAGCAGTGTCACAGGGGTACAAGGGTAAGGGTCGGCAGGGTTAGGAACGGTGCCACAATAGCTGGGAACGAACCGCTGTGATTATGGGTTAGCCAGTGGTCGGTCGCACGTGTTGTGAGTGTTTGGAGAGCGACTGACTTGGACTGGTGGTAAATCTCAGGAGCGTCCCTTTTCACAGCCCAATTAGACGGTACAAGCTGCAGCTACACAGGGACCTTGTCCGGTCATATCAAACACAACAGCATTACCATGCGACCCAATGCGCTCACTGCATGCGCGCTGGTAGCATTCCGGCACAGCAAAGCGACTAGTATACGTTTTATTCCTGTAATATTGTTGCAATATTACATTATTATAGGATCTACTGTTTCCATCGCAACGAAATCACCACGTACTGTTCCTCCAATTGTCACAATATTTGGCCCTTTTCACCCAATCGACTGGTTATCAATGATAAATCAGCTCTGCTATTTTCGACCCCCAAAAACAAATTCTAACAACCATCATACAGACAGGAGCTACTGTCGAGTGCCGATAACATTACCATTCATATCAGCAGCTCATTGCTAGTTTAGACGGCATTCTGCTAGGAACATCTAAGCATATCGTCTCGCTATTTTACCGAGCCAGATGGCCTTGGCTTTAAGCAACTTTCCGTTGCCGAAGTATGTGCAAATTGCTATTTCATAACTTCATTTGCATTTTCCACCGTACTACAGGCTGCCGAAAATCCGCTGAACCGTATCAATTTAAATATCTCATTATATCAATCTCGATTGTTATTGTGTGTCTACATCACGACACACATTTCATTTCTAGTCCACACGTGCAAGAGGCATCACATCCTCAGCAATTTGTTCAGCTTTGATGCTTTCTCATGGGATGGTCCTTTGGCTTATAGGCGCCAGAGAACCTGCCACTCTGGGCACACCGGAATATCGCCGCGGCCGCGATCAGCTGGGCCGCAGCTTACTTGAGACGCACCCTGGCTGGTGCCCCTAGAGTCGCGCCATCCGCCGGTCCGTCCAGCGGCAGCTACTTGAGACGCACCCTGACTGGTGCCCTAGAGTCGTGCCATCCGCCGCTCCGTCCAGCGGCCAGCTTACTTGAGACGCACCCTGGCTGGTGCCCTAGAGTCCGCGCCATCCGCCGGTCCGTCCAGCGGCAGCTTACTTGAGACGCACCCTGGACTGGTGCCCTAGAGTCGTTGCCATCCGCCGCTCCGTCCAGCGGCAGCGTTACTTGAGACGCACCCTGGCTGGTGCCCTAGAGTCGCGCCATCCGCCGGTCCGTCCAGCGGCAGCTTACTTGAGACGCACCCTGGCTGGTGCCCCAGAGTCGCGCCATCCGCCGGTCCGTCCAGCGGCAGCTTACTTGAGACGCACCCTGGCTGGTGCCAGAGTCGCGCCATCCGCCGTCCGTCCAGCGGCAGTTACTTAAGACGCACCCTGGCTGGTGCCCAGAGTCGCGCCATCCGCCTCCGTCCAGCGGCAGCTTACTTGAGACGCACCCTGCTGGTGCCCTAGAGTCGCGCCATCCGCCGTCCGTCCAGCGGCAGTTACTTGAGACGCACCTCGCTGGTGCCCCGGAGCCGCGCCATCCGCCGGTCCGCCCAGCGGCAGCTTACTTGAGACGCACCCTCGCTGGTGCCCCAGAGCGCGCCATCCGCCGGTCCGTCCGCGGAGTTACTTGAGACGCACCCTGACTGGTGCCCCAGAGTCGCGCCATCCCGGTCCGTCCAGCGGCAGCTTACTTGAGACACACCCTGGCTGGTGCCCTAGAGTCGGTGCCATCCACGGTCCGTCCAACGGCAGCTTACTTGAGACGCACCCTGGCTGGTGCCCTATGAGTCGCGCCATCCGCCGGTCCGTCCAACGGCAGCTTGACTTGAGGACGCACCCGGCTGGTGCCCGGAAGCCCGCCGCCATCCCGCCGGTCCGTCCAACGGCAGCTTACTTGAGACGCAACCCTGGCTGGATGCACTCCTAGAGTCGCGCCACCCGCCGGTCCGTCCAACGGCAGAGCTACTTGAGACGCACCCCCCTGGCCTGGTGCCCCCCAGAGCCCGCGCCATCCGCCGGTCCGTCCAGCGGACAGCTTACTTGAGACGGCTGCCCTCGCTGGTGCCCCAGAGGTCCGCGCCATCCGGCGGTCTCCGTCCAGGGTGGAGGTTTAGTTAGAAAGCCACCCTGGCTGGTGCCCCAGGAGCCGCGCCACCGCCGGTCCGTCCATACGCAAGTTTGGGCCCGTCGGCGAGTCCGCCTCCGCCCAACATAATTTCAATTACACGACGTACGCCCGACACGATTAACGCCGGTAAGATATTGAATAACTTCGGGTCTAAGCTCCACGAAGTTCTGAAGCGCCGTATCAAGTGAGGCACCCGGTGTGCAAGCTTAATTGACCACCGGAGCTACTTTCATAGAACCAATTACTCCGTTACGTTGCAAGACGTAAAGAAGTGAAAGAAATCTCAACAATATTCGTGTAAAATGACATAGACGATCGCACAAATGGTCATGTCTCACAGTGTTACCATTATGACTTTAAACGTCATAGTCTTGCATTAGTACTATAGATGCATTAGCCTTTTCGCTAGCAGTAATGAATGGTCAATATTAAACGAACAATTGGTACCACCGGCTTCACTTTAAATTCCTTAGTTTGGAAAATCAATGGAAGTAACAACCGGTCGTTCTCTGCCACCCAGTCTTATTTACACCACCGCTTTCTCACAATCAATAAGCACATCAACCAACGCTGGTTCCTTCCTGGTGGTGACATTTTCAGCAGTTTTATGAAGCTCAATTGTCAGTTTAGCCTGGGTTTTAAACTTTAAGCTCATAATTAAGGAGAGCTTAAGAATGCCACTTGGACTGAGGACATCCGCGTTTGCAGCCTAGTCATTGTTATGACTGTTTCAGAAGTTAAACCAGATCACCGTCTTCTTAGGAATAACTGCGCATCAATGTGTGTGGTACCGTTTTCATGACGTAAATATGAAACGCGTTTCGCTGTGTACCACTCTGTTTTGGGCAGACTTTTCGGGTTTCCCCAATATTTTCGTGACAAACCCATGTGCGTAAAAAGGCTTGAATTAGCCATGGTGTCACCATAGGTTATAATATATCGTATGTATTCCCAAGTTCATTATACACAACAGATTCCGAACAGTATAAACGCTATCAAACTAAAAAAGTAATTTACTTTGGGGGGGAATGTTCCTACCACGTATGTGCATGGTTATGAGCCCTTAAATGTGCACATCTCACATTCCAAGTGATGAGACGCTACACATTTATCTGTTACCATATGTAATGCCCTACTTAGATTTTACTTCCATTTTTCAGAACCAACATGGTTTAGTATTTCAAGCTTCACTTTTTTAAGTTGAACGGCTTGACATCATTCCAGCGGCAGAAGCTGAAACACTAGACGAAATTTTCATAAGACAGCGTGACACTACGCTGTAGAAGATGCCTTTGATAAAAGACATTGTTGACTCACGCGACGGCCAGCGTTCCAGATCAACAGCATAAACGCACGTCGCACAAATGAACGGCCTCAACACGCAACAGTATGACGTGAAGGCTAGCACCGGTCACCGAACGACAGGTACACTGTCTGAAACACGGCCCACTGATCAACTGGTGTACAATGTCCGAGCGCCCATCCCCACTGCAGCGCGCCGACCACGCCGGTGTAGCGGCACTAGTAGCGGTCAGAACACTTAAATCCCTGGTTGAAGTTGAGGTTGCTGGTGCCATGATCTCGGGGCAGCGGGTGCCCTGGTCGCCATGATCCCAGGACAGCTGACACACTGGTGACTATCCGGACACTGACACACTGGTGCCATGATCCCGGGACGGTTGGCTCACAGGTGCCACGATCCTGGGACAGCAGGACCACTGGGACGATCCGGCCAGGCCCACTGGTGCCACGATCCCGAGGACAGCGGGTTTAGCTGGTGCCACGATCCCGGACAGCGGGTTGCTGGTGCCCGATCCCGGGACAGCGGGTTTAGCTGGTGCCACGATCCGGGACAGCGGGTTTGCTGGTGCCACGACCCGCACTAATGTCATAGTGTCGGGACAGCCGGCTGTATCGACCGCCCGGCGCGGTCGCAATCTAGTCACGGTCCCCCCCCCCCTGCCCCCCACATTTCTCATATGCCAATAGTTACGGGTGTGTGCATTTGCATAATGGTATGGAGCCTGGTAGCCATCGATCAGAATATACATCGCGGTGTCGATATTAAGGTGATGGAGTGCGAACAGCGTCCATGGTCACACGGCGCGCTCGCGCCTTCGCCTTCCGTGGACGTGACAGTGGCTGTTCCCCTCTCGTCGCTACTCCCGCGGCGGATCCCGTCACAGCAGCGTCTGCTCCGCCATGCAACGTCAGCTGATGTTTCGTCCCTGTTCTTTATGTCTCTTGTTGAAGGATTATCACCCTTTCTGTCTTTTACATTACAATGTATGCACATATTCGAAAGATAGCCTTTCTTTCTGAGATACAACTTAAGTCCAATCGCTTGGATTGCAGCGCCTCAGGCAAATTGTATCTTGAGTTGTCATTTGGCGCGTCTAATATGGTTTGGGTTAAGCAAATGAATGCAGTCTCGGGCAGCCAGTAAGTACGTGGCAAATGTCATCATAGGACAGGACTGTCAGCTGAGGTCCATACTGTCATGACATTCGGGGAAAGGTAGTGGGCGAGAAGGTGCTGACAAACGACACTAATACACACACGTACAGTAATTGAGCTTTGACAAGCAGGATGAAGGCATAACTGATTCATGGGTGAGATATGCCACGTGTTACAACCAGTAGACACATTTCTATCGTAACGTCAAAGTCGTTGTTTTCTTTGCCGAGCAGCGGCATGCTTGATGCGTGCAATAAATGGGACGTCACAGGGTTCCTTTAAACTTAACGTAAGTAGACTAAATGATGAAAAACAGCCGTGTGCATTATTAAGAAAGGTCGATATGCTGTGTTTTACCACTGTGAAAAACATATTTAGAGATCATGCAAAGCCAGCAATAAAGTCGCGTTTAGGACAGCCATTTGCATTTTGGCACTTAAAAGATCCAGCGAGCTTTTCGCAAAATGGAATGCATAACATGCTTGTTTAAATTTAGAAATATATATATATATATATATATATATATATATATATATATATATATGCATGTATATATATAATGCATAATACGTATATTTATTGATCAATTCTTTAGCCCACTTCTAAGTTAATTGATGAGTATCTACGAGCGTAGACACTCGTGGCGTGACAAAACGATGGCAACACACCTTACGCGCACGGCATGCGCGCACTTGCATATGCACGTAACCGCACGCAGACATACAGCCGTCACTAGAAGCCCGCACCAGCCTGACATTCTGGAGCCTGACTACACGCATGCGGCCGTGGATGAGTCGGTGTGCCGTGCCGAGCTCTACTCACTGGGTGGTGGAGTTAACAAGCGGGGGTGAGTATGAGCTCTAGCGAGCCGGCGCTGTCTGAGCGCTGCGCGCGGCTGAGGCCGGCCGCGGCGCCGGCGCCAGCGCCGCCGCCGCCGCCGCCGCCCGGCCGCCGACCCTGCTGGTGGCACACGGCGGTAGTTAGTCACACAGCCAGCCCGCCCCCGGCAGCCGGCCAGTTATGTACACGGGGGGCGAGAGGGGGCGCCGCCCGGCGCGCGCCCGGCCCCGGGGCCGCCTATTCCCACCGCCGCGCGTCCGTCCGTGGCGATGACCAGCCGGCGCGGCGACCGACGCCGCCGCGCGGTATGAGCACCGCTGACGGGGCTGCAGCCGACTGAGTGGGCTTACGCGGCTCAGGCGGCGACGCGGCGGCGGCTGATGGAGCCGTCGGCTGCCCGAGCGTGAAAGGTCTTCTCAGGGTGCACTCGGGGTACTCACCCGTTCACACGGGTGACGGTGTGAACGGAGCTTTGCCCCCATCGACTCAGCACAAGTGGTAACCCCCACGGCCTCGCGGATCGTTACGCATGGTGCTCAGGAAACTTTGGAATGCTTTGTGTGATGACAGGTAATACGTTACAGCTCCTTGCAAACTCCTACATTTTCTTGCAAGGGAAAAACGGGAAGAAGCACAAGGTTTAAACAAACCGGCAATGCGTCGTGGCTTGATCTGAGCTCAAGCAAACAATACGAACAAATTCCCGCCGATTACATAATTTCCCTATGAACGCAAGTTTGAAAAGCAATTTGGTCACCCTGTCAAATGCCTTAAAAACTATGAGGCTGTGTTTGGCGGAGAACCCCGCCACTGAACGTCACTTCTGCTCAGGTTGTCAGCAAAGTGATCAGTAGTTGGCCAGTTTGCTTTGGTGTTGATTAGGGCCGCTCTACCAGCAATATCCACCTGAGCGCTATGCGATAGAGGAGATCTGTGAGCACTGGGGCAGGTCTGCAGTCCTAGTGGGCAGCCAACACTAACGGGCCATGCTTCGCACAACCGTGCGGGTCCCTTCCCTGGAGTTGGTGCGGGCGCCCCGGCACGGTTCCAACCGTGGCGGCTTTAAAGCCGACTTATGGCTAGCGGCCGTGGCAGACCCCGGCGAGACGGTGTTACCAGGGCCTGGGATAAAGCGATGAATGGTGAAAATCAGGGTGGATGCTTTTTTTCAATCATGATTTCTGTACTTGAGGATCTATTGTTTTACCCGGATCGCTAGATCTGAAATATCTCATCGCAATTAGCAGTCCAAGTCATGTGATTTCCAAAAACCGACAAAAACCAAATATGTACAGCGTTACTGGTGAAGCTGCATTGTCGAAGTACGTATATGCATTTTTAACAGTGCGATTGCGCGTAGGACCAGCCAAGGTGCTTAAAAATATTTTGACTCGACATGGCTGGTTAGACATCTGCATCAAAGTATCCTCACCATGAGGCACGTAATTGGGAAAAGCGTGGAACACGAACGACCTCCAAACAAGCGCTGGTGCCATATCCACCACCAAGCCCAGCGTCCTGTTTCAGTGCAAGCAGCGCAGGCAGCACACGAACTCTACTCTACCGCCACCTGTCGATAGCAAAGAAAGTTTATACTTACGCGCGGCGTCGCGGTAGCGCTGCTGTCGCTCTGCGCCCACGTCCGCTCGCCGCGTTCCACACTCATCAGCTGCCGACGCTCGGTCACAAAGCCGTTCAGCCCCGGCACGCCGCCTCCGCTCTCGAAGCCCGCGTTAGTGGTGCTTGGACAGTTAGTGACCGGCGAGGAGGCCGTGGTGGCGGCGCTGGTGGGCGATGGTGGCGTTTGTGGTGGTGGTGAGGGCCGCCGGCCGGCGCTGGCGCCGGGTTCTGGAAGGATGTGGGCGGCAGGATGACGTGGCTGGGCCGCGGCGCCGCCGCGCCCGTGTACGCCGAGAATATGTCGGCTGAGGACTTGGTAGAGGGTCTGGGCAGGGTCGAAGTGACCCGCCAGCCGGGGCGCGGCAGCGAGCCGGTGTCGGCGGCGGCTGCGGGCCGGGCTGCCGCCGGCGGTGGTCGGGGCAGCGAGGCGGTCCAAGCGGGCGGCGGCCGCGGCCCAGGGGTGCGCGAGCCAGGCAGAGCGCAGTCATAGAGCGGCGAGAGGGCCGGCGAGACGCGGTCCGACTCCGACGTGGCGGCAGCCGCGACCGCCAGCGGCGCACTACTCACACGGGAGGTGGCCGCCAGGCTCAGAACAGGCGACCCGTTCGTCATCCTGTCGGCACAGAGTTCACAGAGGTCACCGGGGTAACCGGGGTCACTGTCACGCTGGCTGACCCGGCCATGACGTCCAGTGTCAGGTCCGGGGTCTGACACTGACCTAGTCCGTTTGTTTGTAAGACGTCCATTAACCAAGGACGAAAGGTGGAGACACGTAGACGAGAGCTAGACAGAGAAAACGAAGGTGGAGTGGGATTGGGGAATGGGAGAGACGGTGCGTGGGAGATGGAGAAGTGCTCGAAAGGACAATGGGATCGCTTACCCATTCCTAGCTGTATCCCGACATTAGTTTGTCGAGCGTAGCGAACTTTGAATATAAGCCCTTTGTATGAAGGGCTACATGAACAGCCACATTACATGAGTCACACTATCGCTGCGGTCTATCCGCTGACTTCCCTCAGTTTCAGCCGCCGCTGACCTCCCCCCCTCAGCGTCAGCCGCTGACCTCCCCCCCCCTCAGCGTCAGCCGCTGACCTCCCCTCAGTGTCAGCCGCTGACCTCCCCTCAGTGTCAGCCGCTGACCTCCCCTCAGTGTCAGCCGCTAACCTCCCCGCAGTCTCAGCCGCTGACCTCCCCCAGAGTCAGCCGCTGACCTCCCCCCCCCCTCAGCGTCAGCCGCTGGCCTCCCTCAGTGTCAGCCGCTGGCCTCCCCTCAGCGTCAGCCGCTGACCTCCATCACTGCCGGTCGCTGGCCTCCCCTCAGTGCCAGCCGCTGGCCTCCCCTCAGTGCCGGTCGCTGGCCTCCCTCAGTGCCAGCCGCTGGCCTCCCTCAGTGCCGGCCGCTGGCCTCCCCCCAGTGCCGGCCGCTGGCCTCCCCCCAGTGCCAGCCGCTGGCCTCCCCTCAGCGTCAGCCGCTGACCTCCCCTCAGCGTCAGCCGCTGACCTCCCCTCAGTGTCAGCCGCTGACCCTCCCCTCAGCGTTCAGCCGCTGACCTCCCCTCAGTGTCAGCCGCTGACCTCCCCTCAGCGTCAGCCGCTGGTCTCCCCTCAGCGTCAGCCGCTGACCTCCCTCATTGCCGGTCGTACCTGGTGAACCATTCGGCGACTCGTTGCCCAGGCCGGAGTCGGAGTGCTCGTGGTGAGCGTCGACGGCGTGAGCGGGCGGGGCGCCCAGGTGGCCGTACCGCGAGGCAGGCAGCGTCACCCTGCCGGCACGCGCGCACCAGCCGTCCAGACCAGATCGGCAGCCACCTCCTCGGCGACTGTTTGACATGCGGTGGCGGAACACCGCGCTGAGGTGCGCAGACAGCGGGTGGATCATGAGTTACACAGAGGACAAACCGCCACTCTTTGACACGCTAGCCTTTGGTGATGAGAGCTCGGCCGAATCCACGAAAGCTAACAGAAAGGGCTAATAGGTTAAGCAAAAGCCACCAAGCATGCGAGGAGAGCAACAAAGCACAACATGGCGAATGGTACTCACAAAGTGGATGGTATGTTAGTGATGAAAGACCGCGTTTCCCTTGGGTTCCGTTGGTTGTTAGTAGATAATACTACACCAGTTGGATGTCACGACCTGTATTAACATGATCTGAGACTGTACTTCGTCATTCTTTGAAATCATCACAGCCGTCATCTCACATAATTCGCATTGCCAGACTGAGCGTTGTTTGAGCTTGGCTTCAGGCTCAAGTACACCAGAAAAGACGACAATACATGAAATGCACAAAATGCATAGAAAATTCTACGAGTTAAGACTAGACAAACTAAATGCATGCGATGCAGCTGTTCCTCGTTAGTCTACTACCGAAAAGTTTGGTGAGATGCCAGGAGAGGCGAGTTTGGAGGCAGATCGTTAGAGCAGATGTACACATCTTACAGGGATGTACATCTTGTTAACGTCGGCGAAGTTACACCAGAGTTAGATGCATTGTTTGTAACGTTCTAAGGGTGGTACGTTTTATCGAAGTTTGATCGCTCTCAAAATAATCACAGGCACCAGTAATTTAATGTCATGCGCGGTTTCTCAGCTTTCCACTTTTCCGACTGTTCTCGCCATCGGTCCGCACAGCCCACGCCCTGCTGCACGTCACGTGATCACGGGTAAGCGTCACCAGACCGGCGCCGCGGTCAAGCCGTCCCGGCCCGCCAGGCTGTCAGATGAAGAAGCCCGGCAGCGGCCAGCCGTACCTGGCGGACGCGGCGCCGACCCCCGGCTTGCCGGGCCGACCGTCGACCGCCGGGGGCGCCGTTTGGACGGCCAGCGAGGCGCGGCCGGCGCGCTCGGCCGCCGTCGTCACGTAGTAGCTGGAGAGCGTGCCGCCGGCCGGCACGGGCCGCGGCCGGGCCGGTGGCACCGAGTAGTGCGCCGAGAGGGGCGTCGAAGTGCTGAAGCCGGCTTCAGAGCGGGACGTCGCCGCTGCCGACGACACCGGGGGGATGGGCGAGAAGGTGGCGCCACCTGGACTGGAGTCAGCGTCGAGGCGCGCCTCCGGGCCCGGCTCCTTGGCGCTGGTGGAGGACGGCGCTAGTCAGGTGGGCTCAAGGTGTGCTGCTCTCAGTGTGTCCGGCTGCCCACAGCGCAGCGCGGCGCAATGTGTCAAAACCCAGCTGAGCTGTGGTGTGGTCGTGGGTTCCTCGCGGTAGAATACCATGACGCATGTAAAACTCATCACGGCGTGAAGAACACCTTTTGTGCATCCCATTCGTCCACACGTGCGACATGTTTAAACGACGGCTGGTGCCAACAGAGCCGATGGCTTATATTTACTAGTTTCATCGTGAAGAAGAAGCTGCTGACGAGTATAACTGAGCACCACACGTCCAACAGCGAGTATTGTGGAGCGTCGCGTTGAACCAACGTTACACCGGACACGCCCGCATCACTGCATCACTCACTCGTCCTTCTGCAGGCGTCGGGTGGCGTACTTGATCCTAGGCACGCGGGCATCCGTCTCAACCCGGGTGTAGGGGATAGCCTCGGCGCCGTCCACCGCCGGCGGGTCGATCAGCTCGAATTGGAGGTGCCGCCGCAGCTCAGCTGGCAGGCGCAGGCTGCGCTCCGTCTCCGGCGACCCGCGATCGGGACCTGCCGGCTCAGCACAGCTCAGTGACCGACAGCTGCGAGTCTGGATGGCTGGGGATTGCCCCGCTCAGAGGTGTAGATGCGTGGTACCTAGAGCATCAGGTGTGTCAGGTCGTACGGGTGAAGGCAGAGACCTGGCAGGTCAGAATTGCTAAGGAAGCGAAGCCACGACCGGCACCAACGTGCTCAGACGCCAACAGGAGATTCTGCGATGAGGTGTGGATAGCGGAGCGTCACCTAACCGCATCACTCCGTCCCGCCGTCAGCCGGTGCCATAACAGAGGAGAGATCAGTGCTGCCGTCAAACGGCCGTCCCACGCGCGCACGTCCGTCTCACCTGTGCTTCTTGACACGCCGCTTGGGGTGGTAGGAGAGCTCCGACTCGGTCTCCATGCCTGAGTTGAGGTAGCCGGAGCGGTGCTGGACGGCGGCAGTGGCGGGCGCAGCCAGCTGGCCCTCGGCCTGACGCCGCTGCACCTGACGCCACTGCGCCTCCGAGTCCACCAGCTCGTAGCTGGTGCCGCTCGGTCTGCAGCAGAACAGACGGTCACAGAGCGGCCGCCTGCCGACCGGTGCGCTCGATCTACCGCGCATGCGCAGCAGCTCCATGTTGATCGCGTCGAAATCACCGCAGTGCATGTGATGAGCAGACGGGAGGGCTATAAACATGCTATCGATCGTAGATGGCCTTGCTCAAAAGTCGGTGTTTGGCATCGGAGAATGCATAGTATTCGCAGATTTTGCAACAGTGATGTTGCCAGATCGGATGGTCACCGCAAAAATGTAAAACGAGCACGTTTGTCATGTAATGGTGCAACCAGATGGACATGCTGCTCGTGGCATCACGTATGCACTGCCTTCAGCAATGGTACATTGTGTGTCCGCTGCCGTTGATCTAACCTGCCTGTGGCGCCTGTGGCGCCTGGTGCTGATATGTGTCCCACGTGTTTTCCACTGGTGATCCGGACTGGGCCATCTCTTCATGCCAGCTGTGCTGTCCTGTACCGTCTCGCTCTGATCTATTACGTGTGCCGTCTCCCGCTGATCTGTCATTTGTGCTGTCTCCCGCTGATCTGTTACCTGTGCCGTCTCCCGCTGATCTGTAACCTGTGCCGTCTCCCGCTGATCTGTTACCTGTGCCGTCCCCGCTGATCTGTCACCCGTACCGTCTCCCGCTGATCTATTACCTGCGCCGTCTCCCGCTGACCCGTCAATTGTGCTGTCTCCCGCTGATCTGTTACCTGTGCCGTCTGCTGCGGTGCCGGCGGCCGCTGTTGCTCCGCTCCGACTCGGAGCCCGACTCGTTCCGCCGGTGACGGTGTTTCCGGTGCGACCTGGACGAGCCGCGCGCCGAGCTGGCGTCGCTCTCGTTGCCCGAGCTACGCGCGTGTCGATGCCTGGAAACAGACCTCTTTGTACCGCTGGCCGTGCCCAGTCACCTCAGAGGCTTGGCAATTCTAGGAACCAGTTCCTGGCAAAAATGTCTAATATATCCGACCAATACTCGACATTGGGGCTGGGAAGGCAATTCAATGCGCAAACACCGGTCAGTACCTACTTCGGTGGCCCGTGTTGTTAGACACATGTCAGTTAGTTCCTGCACTTACACTACGCATTGGCAGTAGGCTCAACTCAGTCGTCATTTAAACTGAGCGTCTGGGACCACACCCGCCAGCTGAAAGAGAGCCCTGATCTGAGCCCCGTTCAGCCCCGGGCGACCGTCGACAGGCACGCCGTCACCAGCCGTGACCTGTTGGCCGCGGTCTGGGGCCGACCGGGGCGCTGCTGACCTGCGGTGCGGCCGGCTGTCGACGGACGACTGGCTCTCGACGCTGGCGCTGCGGCGCGCCTTGCCGGCGGCGCTGACGCCGCTGAACAGGGCCGGCGCGTGGCTGGCGCTGAAGGGCGCCGAGCGCACTGAGCGCGGCGACTCGGGTCGCGACGCGCACTGCAGCGACACCGAGCCGGCCCGGCTCATGCTGGACACACTGACGGCAGACGGGGCGGACTGACACACTGATGGCAGACCGGGCGGACTGCACACTGACGGCAGACGGGGCGGACTGACACACTGGCAGCGGACGGGGCGGAATGACGCACTGACGACAGATGGGGCGGGCTGACACACTGGCAGCGGACGGGGCGGAATGACACACCTGATTGCGCTGATTGTGCGTTTTAGAATGCTTTGAGATAGATCAGGGCTTAAGAAAAATATGTGCCCTTATTCTAAATGTGTGTAATTTTTTCTATGTGTTCATCGACGTATTTGGGAAAAATGTCCCAATTGCTATGCTTGACATACCTTTGTACTGGTTGAGGTATGGAGAGAGCGGTACGACAGAGAGACTTTTTGTCAGTGTCGTCTTCTTGCCTTCTTGAAGCTGAAAACAAACAGAACTCCTTGAAACTGCGTGTGTCTGAAAAGCACCTGAAGTAGTACTCCTCACTTCCCTGTGACAGCCTTTTGCTGTCCAAAACCGCAGATTCCATCCTAGATTGAACTGTCGAGGCGACATAGGGCAGCCCAAACATCAGCTCAAGGTCTTGACCAACCCAAATCGTAAGCAATCCGTTTATATGAATTGCATGAGTGACTGATGTGGGCAGGATAATTGCCTTACAGCCGTCAAGTAGCCGTTTCCGTGGTCATTACATGCATTTGACTTTCAAATTGACGGACCCCAGACCAAACCAGTTTGCACAATGATCGTGCCTGTGCTAAACCGATCAGCACAGCTGCTGACAGACTTAATTGCATCGTGTGGCCACGGTTTGTTGTCCCTGCAGCAATCCATGCATTCTTGCTGGATGCACGTTAAAACTGAAAGATAATTCTTTAACTGTGGTATTTCTTGGAAGTCGTCTGCTTCTGAATTATGATGACTAGCTCCATTCATTTCTACAAGAAGTTACAAAATTGATGCAACCGTTGTTTAATCGTCTTGCTGCTTTTGTACACAATCGCCGTCATTTTTGACGATATTTACGCTCACTGAAAAGAGAGCAGCTAAACTGCAAATCAGTCTTCTTTCAGAAGCGCCGCAGCGGCTTTCAAGCATTGCAATATTTCTTCACATACAGCAACGGTGTTGTCGAACGGTAAAAGCGATGAAACGTTTTATCGGATTTATGCGAATCCATTCCTCTGTAACGCTCGCCATCTTTGTCAACCTAAAAACTGGTTTGTATCCATAATCTGGGATGAATCGTCACTCGTAAGAAAGGGTATGGATTTGCAAATAGCCGTAGCAGAGTCACATCAAAGGATTGCTATCAGACGTAAATGGACTTTTGACGATTGATTTGCCGCACGCGAAGCCTTCGGTCTCTTCAATGGGGCTTCAAATGGGAAAATCTCCCCAAGCCGAAGCGAGCACCTCGCATTTCTCAGCAGCTTTGTAGTGCGCGTTACTGGCCAGCCGCGGAAACGACAGACTGTCCGACAGCCGGCGGGGAGAGCTTCGCTCAGGACAGCTGTCTGCCAGCATCTGCCGCCAGCTGACGAGCTGTCCCGCCGCCGCCGCCTCGCGCGGCCTAACACAAATTAGCAGCGTTTCACCGGCGGACGTGCCATACAGGCGACGCACGGCCGCAGGCGGCGGCGCGCGGTCGTTCACACGAGGACACTATTCTCGCCCGCGCGGCGGGACCCGGTGCGGGCGGAGCGGGGGCCTGGGGCGGAAGCCTGGAGTGGTGCAGGGCGGGCGAGGATTTGTGGCCGGGGAACGGGGGCTGTGGTGATGCGGGGCGGAGCGGGGCGGGAGCCTACGGTGGAGCGGGGCGGGGGCCAGTGGTGGAACAGGGCGAGGGTCTTATGTGAGATTGGAGTCCGTGGCCGGGGAGAGCGGGGCCTGTGGTGGTGTGGGGTGGAACTGGGCGGGAGCGCATGGCGGGACAGGGCGAGGGTCTGTGGTGGGGTGGGAGTCCGTGACCGTGGGGAGCGAGGACCGGGATGATGTGGGGCGGAGCGGGGAGGGAACCCATGGCGAAGCGGGGCGGGGGCCAGTGTTGGAGCGGGGCGGGTGTCTGTGGTTGGGTGGGGACCCACAGACGGGAGGCTGTGGGACTGACCGTGGTGGGCAGAGTCGCCGGCGCGACTGGAGGCGCTGGAGCGCCGGCTGGACGAGCGACTGAAGCTGGGTGGCGGTCTCCGATGCAGGCTGGCCTCCCGCTGCGCCTCTTTCTCCGTTCGGCCGCTGCGGAGGAGGGTACCAAAGCGAGTCAGTCGGACCCGGCGGAACGTCACAAATGTGGCCCAAGTACAGGACGGCTAGCTACAGCCAGACACTGCACGGACTCGGCATCACAGGAGCAACTGCACCTCTGCGAGTTCATCCTATAGCGCTCGTGGTTCTTTAGCGAGGAGGGATCAGCGGCACTGCTAAACAACACACATTCAGGCAAAGATGGTCAGACGTTGATTCCGTCCTCTTGGGTCGAAAGCTCGTAGCTTTCTTACGCTGCGCACAGGGGCCTGGGCGACAGGCCTGGTGGCGCGGCGCTGGAGTCGCGGCAGCTTCCAGCAACCGGACATTACCATCGGAGCTGCAGCTCCCGAGCATTACTGCCTAAGCTGAAGCTGCCGGGACAGCGTCGGGTGCTGCAGCCGGAGCTGCGGCCGCTGCCTGCAGCCGGCCGCTGTGCTCGGAGCTGCAGCCGCCGGCGGCACCCGGGTCACGCCGCTGAAGTGAATGGCCGCGCCGGCCTCCGATCGCGTGGGAATCTTTCTGCACCCATAATATTCGCTGGTTTGCACACAAATTGTTCCAGGACATTAACGTTCCTTGCAATCATAAAAGGCGTCTGCCGAAACCGGATTGAGCGAGGCGAGCCGGCCTCCGCGGATGGGCCGCGTCAGCCATTCGCTTCAGGTGCGGTTGCAGCGCCTTTACGACGGCGCGGCGGCGCTGGCGGCGACCGGCGGCCCTCGCCGGCGAGGCTCCAACGGGCCCACGGCTGGCCGGGCGGCGCGCGCCCGCTCGCACGACAGCCGGATGACGTCATATGGAGCCCGTGGCCGCGGGCGGGCCGCCCGGCCGGCCACCCCCGCCCGCGGCCACCTCTGACGGCGCGCACGCACGGTGCAGGCAGGATCGAGTGAGGAGCTGGTGGAGAAGGGGGGGGGGGGGAAGGGAGGGTGCGGCTTGGCTGCAGGATGCATTGCGTTGTAGGGAGGAACAAGAGCGGTTAAATTTGCACACTGCGCCGGCATTAGTCATCAGTGTCTGCGTCGATAGAAAGTATTGCTTTTGGAACATTCGGCCGGAATTACCCGGACGAGCGCGCCGCGCAATAACAAGGTCACACGTCTCCTGTCAATGACAGACGGCGTTCGTTAACGTCAGCGTCCTGGGCCGGCCGGAGTCATCGAACAATACACGCCGGCGGAGAAAAGTCTCGGCCGCGCAGACCGGTCGTGAGCGCGGCCAGGCCGCACGCCCGCCGCCCGGGCTCACCTGTAGCGGAACCTGGAGCTGATGGAGAGCGGCCGGCCGCCGGACGGCTGGTTCACCTGCACCAGCCGGAAGAAGCTGTGGTGCTCCACGCAGCACTTCCACAGGTGCTTGCAAGCGTCTTTGGATGGCGTCTCGAACCCGTACGTGTTCTCTTCGTTCTGCCGAGTGAAAGAGATGAGCGGGCGGCGCCGTGCTGATATGGTAGGCATGGCAGCGGACTGAATGCTTGCATGCCGTGAGCTGTTGCGCTGGAATGCTCGCGTTATAGCAGGAGAGAGCGATCAAATGCTGTTGGAAGGTCTCAATTGTTTTATTAAAGAAAGTTCCGTTGATGAAGAAATAGTTATATATATATATATATATATATATATATATATATATATATATATATATATTTATATATGAAGATGCATATACGCATATCTATAAACATGCATGTATCTAAAGATGTGTAAATGCATAGTTCTATAAATAAATAAATATATATATATATATATATATTATATATATATATATATATATATATATATATATATATATATTATATATATGTATGCATAATTTAGTACACCACTGATTCTGCATTAACAAGCTTCGTAATGCATCGTGCGAGGCTCTATCATTTTGTCTTTGAAGTCTCGTTCAAATTAATAATTGGGCGAACAAAATTACTGATGTGTAGGTCGATATCATTTCGTCTATTTGCGGCGGCCGAGGTCTAACCGATCTTGCTTGCGTATCTATATCTTTATCGCTTTTTTGAAGCAGGAGGAGGCAAATAATCCTAGAAAAGGCAGAAATATTTATATGACGCTAATACTTGAACGTGCATCAAATGCAATGACCAAAGGAAGAAAACAACTCGGGGACACATATTCACGTTGAAGTCAACGGTAGCTGACGCTCAACACTTAGCAGCTCAAGAGTTAGTACATCAGTTAGACTATTTGCTCAGGGCTGGAGATAATTCATTAATAGAAATGCTTTCCAACTTGAGAAGTATCTTCTGTCGTTGCAAGTCCAAAGTATGTCAGTGCTGCCTGCCAGCCACCGTCGCGTTAATGTCCTGTGAAGCGTCCTGACAAGCATGACAAACTACAGCGCACCAATGCAGCGTATCAATTCAGCTGTCATGTCGAAGGCTGAAAACTTGGTTCGCTACGCTGTGATGGCGTAGCAGTAGCGCCGCCTGTCACGCCGCCTGACAGGGTTCTGACGTTGCGGGGCACCTCCGAAGCACAGGCAACGCCAACATGACATGACAGTGACAGCACAGCAGCTGACAGACACACCACCCGCAACTAAAGGAGGCAAAGGTGGAGACTGAGTCCAAAATGCGGACAAGATGGTGACCACGTGATCCGCCTTGCTTCTCAGTCAGGTAGCCAGTTCTACTGCTCTGTCTGCCATTCATTGACTTACATTTTTATCTCGTACACGCAGCATGAAGTATTTGCCCTTGAAGTGCACTTTGGAGATGCGAGGCCTGCCAACACACACAAATGAATCGTTATTGAAGGGTGCTACCGAACATGCTGGCTCGAAACAAGTGTGGATTAGCCATCGACATCGGTAACTCACGGCTCAGAAGGATGTGAACATTTGGCACTGGTGCGTGGATCCCGAATCCGGAGCCCAAAGACAAGTATTTACTGTATCGGATACGGACTCCTCAAAATCTATCCAGCGCCGTCCGCCAGCTGAGCTTACCAGCTAGAGCCTTACCGGGTCAAATGCTCCTTACCTAATGAACGCCCCCACATGGCTGTGCCTGTACCCACCCGTTTTTCACTTTTCATCACCTGTACCCACCGATCACCTGCCCGTTTGCATTTTCCAGCATTTTAGTTATAGATTATGCAAAAGTTTCAGAAGTGTTTAAACGCAAACTTACAAATTGCGGTGGTAATTACGAAAGCCATATGAATGGAGTAAATGCTAGATAAAAAGCGTAAGCAATTATATTGTGCAGAAGATATATTTTTCGACATATTCGACTGTTTCTCCCCAACCCGTTCCTGCAGCCGTACCTATAATTCTCCCCAAATATGCGCCTATTCCAAACCGTCACCCATTTCATATGGGCGCCTAAAGGTTTACCCAGTCTGCGAAGTTCTATACCAAAAATGCGAGAACAATAACGAGTGTCCATCTGAAAGCACAGAAAGAAATCCAACACAGGCTTTACTTACCAAAAGTAGTTGCTGACCTTGACCTTCCCTCTGAGAACGATAACTCCGGCTGGAGTGAGGCCGATGAAGTACTCCGTGTGGTCCTCACCCTGAAAGGGCAGATCTATGCAGTTACATGTATCGGACACGTGATGACTTGTAAGTGCAGTACCGGTTACCTCCATACAATAACGCGTTTGTTTACTGCGAGTTACACCGATACTGGACGCTTCACAGAATTGGTAAGTTGCTCTCCGCATTTTTCCCCCCGAAACATGCACATTACATTATCAGTTTTACGCCACCGACCGCCTAAATATGTAGCGCTGGGTTCGTAGTAAACAAAAGCGGAAAGTTTTGGTTTGATTGGTCTGGGTTTGGTTAGAGCTTCTTGATCCCGTCCGGGCTATTTCTGAGCTGTGGAATTAAGGAGAAAGACAAGCAGGCGGTGATAATGCAGCAGCCTGCCTCAAACCCGATATCAAGCCTCAGTCCTCAGAATGTTGTGCTCGTCCTGGTGACAGGCCCTGCGGGGGCCCTGGTGGGACAGGGAGCCGGTGTTTCGAGACTGGTCTACCCCAGACTGGTGACGGGCCCCTGCAGGCGCCCTGGCGGGACCGGGAGCCGGCGTCTCGAGACTGGTCTACCCAGACTGGTGACGGGCCCCTGCAGGCGCCCTGGCGGGACCGGGAGCCGGCGTCTCGAGACTGGTCTACCCCAGACTGGTGACGGGCTCCTGCAGGCGCCCTGGCGGGACCGGGAGCCGGCGTCTCGAGATTGGTCTACCCCAGACTGGTGACGGGCCCTACGGGAGCCCTGGTGGGACAGGGAGCCGGTGTCTCGGGACTGGTCTACCCCAGACTGGTGACGGGCCCCTGCAGGCGCCCTGGCGGGACCGGGAGCCGGCGTCTCGAGACTGGTCTACCCCAGACTGGTGACGGGCCCTGCGGGAGCCCTGGTGGGACCGGGAGCCGGTGTCTCGGGACTGGTCTACCCCAGACTGGTGACGGGCTCCTTCAGGCGCCCTGGCGGGACCGGGAGCCGGCGTCTCGAGACTGGTCTACCCCAGACTGGTGACGGGCTCCTTCAGGCGCCCTGGCGGGACCGGGAGCCGGCGTCTCGAGAACATTTAGATGTACCTTATAAGGTCGCTGACTTATGGCAGGTCAAAGTCAGGCCATGGCTTCAGCGAAGTCAATTTCTAGTGATTTGTTCAATATGATGCAACAACGGAGTGTTAGACGAAGCCATACGTCTCTGAGATGCTTTCTTAGGCAACACAAATATTGAATAAGCAAATTACATCGACCTAAGGTTAGGTATGAAGGTCACCCACGGTGAAACCTAACCTGTTTAATTTCTTTAGGCTTGATGTATGGGATAGTTTCTGGTGCTCATTTCGAATTTATTGATAGTAGGAACAGCATTATACATGTTCCATTGACTTCTCAGAGGTGAGAATAGGTAATTGACCTAAAATAACCCAGGTCAACATTTTTGTTTTTAGAAACATACTGCCTAGCGTAATCTTTGTCGCTTATTCAAATGCAAACCTCAGAGCGGTCCTGCATGATTTTGGTCAAGATGACATTTGAAAGGTCAAGCGAAGCCATTGACCTTAAATGAGCATGTGAGCTTTTGCTTAGAAACAGTTACCTATGTTCTTGGGGCACCTTGGTGGCCAGTCTGCAATTCTGCATTGTTTGACCTTATTTGACCCAAAAGTTATAACCTAGGAACCTCAAACTTTGACCTAAGTGAGTTCACGTACAGGTCAACACACTGTAAATTTGGTGTTTCTAGCTTTCTTAGTTCCCGAGACCTCAGGGGGGTCAAATTAACCCCCACCCGAGCGAAGGGCATCCAGTCGGCCACCCGGGTGCGTGTTAAGTGCCAGAAAAAAATGATACCGTAATCAAGGGAACCACTACTCTTCATCAAGGTTCCTTGTTGCAGCCAAACCCTAATCATCGCAGCGCAAAAGAGCGAGCACCTGGTAAAGGCAAATGTATGAAGTATAAGTACATGTTACAATCCACGCATATTAGCGAGTGGAACTACTAAACGGGTTTCCATTCTGATTTCTCCTAGAGCGAGTACAGCATTCCGATACCGAAACACATTTTTCGAAGCGAGCAAACCTCTAGCATCTGAAATAATAGCATTGTTGTGTGATCTCTTCGGACATAACGAAAGGCACCAAAACGCTGTGATACCACGAAAACAATTTGCAGCAATTGTCTGTCATTGTATTGGGTCTGTGTTGGCCCAAAAAGTTCTGTAACTTTTGCAGCATAAATATGAAACTCATAGCAACAAGAAAGATGTCTAATAAATCAAAAGAGCGTACTGCGACGTCCTTAGTATGCAGCTCAAAGACAATGTGTCTGTGGGCCCAATCCCTTTAACACAAACACATATTTTGTTGGTGGCCCAGTCCACTTAAACAGGGCACTGGCGGGCTGCTTGCAAGCGCCCGATTGCATTGTACAGGTATAGAGCTGCAAAAGCTATCTGATGTTTCAATCGTCTCTTGATTTTTGTGCGCCACAAACTATAAGCGCAACGGCCTCCCCCTCTCCCTCGGTTTAAAATCGGCGCATAGCAGCAACCGTGCGAGGGTTGAAGACCGTATTGTCAGCAGCAGCAGCAAAGCATGTGAATGAAATCATGCAGCTTTCTGGGTTTCTTTCTGGGCAGCCGATGCCACAGGAATGTAAGCTGGGTGTGGCAAGTTCAGTACCAGCTATGAGATGTGGAGACGACCTGTTCCGGACCAATAATAAAAATACAAACAAATCACGCACGGGGAAAAAGGCCGATCGCTGGCGAAGTTGGAGATACACAAGTCGAATTGGCGGGTAAAAATGTAGCGCTGGGAAGCTTTGTACCACTGATTATCGGAAAACTCGCGTTTGCTGGCTCGGGCCGATACGGACATCAATATTTCTGGGACTGCAGCCGTCACTGGGCTGTCAAAACACCCAGCAGGTCACCACGCTCATCGCAGCTTTAGAGCTAAAACCCGGCGTGAAAGGCTAACCATGCATTTGTTTGGGCTTACGTCCCCACTGGTATGTCGAACGAGGGCTATAAACAAAGGTAACGTTGCAAAAGGCTCGTTTCTGGCGCACGTCGCTGCCAAATGACAATTGACGTTAGGCGAACTGTCAGCGTTAATCCAGGTCCATTATATAACGCCGGTTTAGCAACAGTGGAGGGAGGAAAACGGAATTGTACGGAAATAGCGCAGATAGGAACAGAGAGCGCGAGAGGAAATGGACACAGGAAGAGAAAGAGAGAGAGAGAGAGAGAGAGAGAGAGAGAGAGAGAGAGAGAGAGAGAGAGAGAGAGAGAGAGAGAGAGGGGGGGGGGAAAGGAAAGGGGGCGGAGAGATGGAAGACAGAAGGAGGGATAAGTATACGGACAAATGGAAGAGAGCGTAAAAAAAGATCATAGCTGTTACTCACCAACACGGGGTGAAGGTCCACACCGTACATTTCCAACCACCGGACCTTCTCCAGGTAGTTGAACTCCACCACTGATGGCACGCGACCCCTGCCAGCCGCAAAAATGATCGTCAAACGCTGGCGTAAGCCAACTGTACAGACGCGCCACTGATCACTGATTACGGGAATTCGCCAATGACGCCACAGACGATCGTAATGGCAGCACCTCGGGTGCGCGTGAGGAAGGCACTGTTTCTGTGACACAGCGCTGCAAGTGAATCCAGGCGGACAGACGGCCAGTTCCGGGGAAATCGCCTGCAAATCGGGCTGCCAAAAAACACGTGACAGGTTAAGTGCTCCATTTGGCATGTGGCAGGTAAGACACGGGTGTACGAGACGACGTCATGTGTCGTGCAAACCATTCTCAGCGGTGACGCGAACGTGTCGCGTAATGGACATCGCCTTGGCGTGCTCATGTGGGGGCGGCGGGATGTTTAACGCGGATCGGTTCTCACACGAGGGACTTGTGGATCTGCTCGATGTTCTCCTCCAGCGAGGGCGTGAGAGTCGGCAGCAGCCGGAACTCGCCGACGTAGCCGTCCACGTGACGCTTCGGGTCATAATCGCCCAGCTCCGCTGCAGGGAGACCACGAGAGTGAATCCAGAAGAGCGCGGTTGCGGAAGCGATTGAGTCGCATCACGCACCGCGCGATCGCGACTGAAGTACGAAGGTAGGTGATTTCGATGAGAGATGGGAGTGGGTGATGCGCTTGCATTGGTCAATTCGTTGACATGATGTTGAAGTCAGTCGATTTGACAACCGCGGTGAAGTTGAATACCGCAATGGCTCTACGTGCAGGCATGCGTTACTAGTTCGCAGGCTACCCACAGTAATGTGCCGAATTCCTGTGCAGGTGCATGGTTACAGAAGATCATCTGACGAATTCATTGAATAACGAATGCTATGGGAACTGCAGCGACTGGTCTGCCAGTGCCATCATTACAAAAGGCGTGTGATTAAGCGACCGTTATAGCGGTATTGTTCTCCGCAGACTCCAATTAAAAAAGATTCCATCCGAGCCTTGTGCATGGATAGATTTCTGGGATCAGGGCCCACGCTAAGCAGTGCTTGTTGTGTGAGTCCTGACTATCACCATTCGATCGTGCAATTCCAAGTCAACGGCAGAACGTGGCAGCCAAAAGTTTAGCGTGCCGCAATGCTCGGCACGGTCCGTCAAGCCCTCTGACGTCACCTGACATTTAGCGCGACCGCTGCCACCAGCCGTAGGCCATACCTGTCTGGGCAAAATAATGAGCGCCTTTGGCAACCCGCATTCACCCCGCCACGGGTGGGCGGCTTCGAAGTAAGGCAGGCGCTCTAACCAGCTGAGCTACCGCGGCGGACATTGCAGCATATAAAGCTATGCTAAACCGTTTTCTGCCGACGTTTAGATCTGGCACCATCACCCCGATGCCTAATGTGGTCCGTGACCAAAACGATAAAAAACATATCACACCAGCAGGTTTCAATTCTAGAATCAGCAAAGAATGTCACAGCATAAGCGAAACCCATGAAGGTTTCAACCCACGCCAGGAAGCAGTATAAAGAAACGCCCCTGGGGGAACTCATCTCTCCCAGGAAACGGGTTCTCGGTGGTCTTGACTGCACCCACACCGCCTCGCCAGGTCTTACACTGAATGACGAGAGCCCCAAGCTCTGCAGACAGCTCCGGGGTTACCGGCAGCCGGCCCTCCAGGATATCTTGCTTTATTTGCAGGAAGAACTGGTACCTGTTGAAAAAATAACGGATTAGGAGCATCCACACTACGTTGATGGTCATAAGGAATGCAGTGGAGCCTGAATGATTTCAGCCTGAACGAAGAAATCCGTCCCAAAATACACATATCAGGATTAGTTGCGACATTACGTGGCAACACATGGCTAACGTAATGCCCTCAACCATGGCTTTCACCGCAAGATTAATCAACGTTGGGAAGAAGGGTGTTTTGATTGGTGTCGTTGGCGAGGTGGTGGTGGCTCGCGCTCCCTTGCCAATTGATCCCAAACTGAGCTACGCAACAAAACCCAGGGCTGTATTGGTCTCTAAGACATCCAACGGTGTCAGATTTGGGCCCATGCAGTCCGCCAGTACCCTCCAGGTCAGATTAAATGCTGTGAATAAAACAGTAGCATTGGCCTTATTCATCGGAGGAAAACCAGGAGAATGGAGATATAATCGGGTTGATATTTCGACAACATGCCTGTATCGAAGCAATAGCAAAACAACTTCTGCTACTGTTTCGATAAAGGCATGTTGCCGAACCATCAACCCAATTATATTTCCTTTCTCTTGGCTTCTCTCCGAGAAATAAGGCCAATACTGCTGTCTTATCTATGTGAACAATGCGCCTCGTTAATGCACTGAACAACTTGCGTAGACTACCACGAACATAGAACCGAAAAATTAAGGCTGGGATCCAGAGCCTGGAACAAAGCTTTTCCAGCTCAGCGAACACAAAATCAGGTCCTGAATCAGTATCAGACCAAAAAGGTCATGTAGCTGATCTAAGGCCAAACAAGGTAATGCCATACTATCTATTTCATGTGCCCTTAAAAATGGAAGTGATCAATAAAAAGTGTCCTGCACGCCTGCAGAGTATAAGGTGTCCGTTCACCGTGCATAGTTTAGGTCACCATTCATTTCATGGCAACAATAGGACACAGAGACTCGCCGTAAAATGATATCCCCAACGTCCAAAGGGGAAGCCAGAGCTTAACTGAACGAAGCAAAAAAAAAGTATGCCAAACTTGCCCTGTAAAACATTATCAGCTGTCCGAATTTGGCTGTGCTGCCTTTTATGTTGTATTTGTAGCAACCCAGGAGACCCAGATTATACGCTGTCGACGTCTGGTATGACGTCATACCCCATAGATTCTGCGCCGTTTGGAGTTCGCAGCGGCCCGGACGACAACAATTTTACATGGCGTTAAGTAGAATGTTTGCAGGACACGCATCATTTTTTTTCCTCGACTCCATTGGCGTGGACAGAAATGGCGCAACAGATTCAAAAATGAAGGTCAATTTGCATGACCAGGACCGACCACGAACGATGGAAAGCTGTTTTATACGTTACAATGAGCAGCATTTGCCAGTTCCTTTCCCAGGAGCACTCAAGGTACCTGCAGACGAAAATCGCAAGCCTCAGCATGTGCAGTCATTGTCACGGCAGTTACGAAGATATAGACAAAAAACGAACCACGCTACAAACGCGCCAGCAAAGATTCTACGTCACGTCACGTGCAATAGAACATTCTTGGTGAGCTGCGAATATACCCTTAATCGTTCTTGCTTGCGTCTCACAAATGGCGCTTGGGGAACGGTATTTATCTTGCTTCCCCTTTAGAGGATTAATAAAATGGAGTGCGTTTAATGAGATGCGAAGATTGCATGACCACTATTGTAGATTGACCGACACAATGTTGGTTAGCTGTCTTAGCTATGTAGCCTTTTTTGTCTCGTGTAAAGGGGATTTGGTGATACGTCAGTCAAACTCGTCGATATCATTTGGAGGTGATCAGGGACGAAATGTGAGTCCGCTACCAGCAGCTTAGTTACAAATCATGCACATAGCATGCAACAAAACACTCACGCACGGACGTGCAAGGTCTTTGACTGACCTGGTGATCTCCTCCAGGAGTCGGCATGGATCCGCTGCGTAAAACTTGACGCAAAAGTATAATGTGAATGGATCCGTCCCTGAAAAAGGATATGGGGACAGGTCAGAACAGTGCGCAGAGACGCGCCGTACCGGATCTGAAGACTCCCCATCCACAGTTACAGAAACTAGATGTTGTACTGTAAAATGGCCGTCAGTCAGCCCGTATGGTGAACACTGAGCACATTTCTTAGGGAACATCAGCTTTCTCTGAAAAGGACGGCATCTGGTCTGCGGAGGAGCGTATGAGTGTGACGTATATTTATTGCCTTATGTCATTCCAGCACTCTAGCACTCAGAATTATCGAGTAGAAGTGCACCTTGGATAGATAAAACATTTGTATTCAGTTGCATCTGTTGTCCGATGTAAAAATGACGGGTGGGCCACCGAGCAAAGCTCTCCAAAGCCATGAAGGCACATCTTCGACTGCCAAGTCGAGCCCCGTTATCCGACGCCCTGCCACACACCGGCAGCCGGAACCACAGGTTTACGTTCATCCATAGCGGAATACGAAGGCCAAGGCCAAGCGCTTCACGGTACCCTGAGTTATCTTTGGGATGAAGCATTTATAATTCAGCTTTCCAGATGGTCTGTTAATGAAACCGGTCTTGGTTGCTAAAAACGCTAATCATGTGAGGTACACCGGCGGCTTTTATTACAACATATTCACCTGCAACACCTGCAGCACACTAAGGACTGTAGGTCCTTGTAATGAAGCCCTAATTTCCCATCTCTAGCCTGAGTGGCGGTCGTTGCAGGGCAAGACCCTGCTATTTACATGTGATATCAGACCATTTTCGGGGCCCAACGCACACCGTCAAACACAATTATCGCACAATGAGGACCAGAAAGCCATCCACTGCAGCTCTAATTTCGCTTGTCGAGCCTCCGCGGAGGCCGTTGCCGGACTAAAATCCTACTGCTTACATGTGATATTGTACCGTTTTCGCGGCTCAGAACGAACTGCAAATTATGCCACCTGCCTTCAGGTGATGACTGCGGCTCAGAGCACTCTAACACCGCACCCCAAGCTGGATGAGTCGCGAAACTGGATTCCGAACGGATGCTGATAAACGGGAGACAGAACCACTTGCAGCTGGACGACACGCAGTCCTCCAGCCGGTGACGCAAAGCCTTCCTTGCATGACGTGCGACAAGGGACCAATCAGGTGTGGACCCGGCTTAAAACCATGTTCTTTAGTGTTTTTACGATTTTAAGATTTAGCCTTTCCTTGTCAATCGATGGGGGACGGGGGAGGGGTGAGAACGTCATCACATTGTAACGTGGCAGGAACACCCGCCCCCGAGGAAGCAACCCGCATCCCAATGTTCGATAGCTTATTCAGCATAGCTTTTAAAACATTGCACTTCTTGTTGCTAAAACTTTACGGTGCTGCCATCAGTGGCCAAAAATATGGTAGCTCTTACCAAAAAAGACGTGATGACCGGGCGGGATCGGGTTGCTCAAGTTGAACAATCCCATGTTTCAGATAAGATTGGCTCAGCTTGTGTCCTTGCTGGTAGAGGATTGCGTAAACCTAACACCCACTCACCTTGCTTCCGAACCCCCACGACTGTTTCCCGGTCGCTGGCCGACCAGCGCTTTTCATTGATGAGGTTTTTGATTACCCGCGCGCCTCCAGCCCCATGAAGATGAGCAATTCATCAAAGTTTTGCGGAAGCAGTTACGCAGGAAGGTATGGAATTACAGACCCGGCTTGGTGGGTTGTCCAGTCCGGTGATGCAACCGATTGTACCTTGAAAACCATTGCTGAAACCAGTCACAATCTGTCGAGCGCAAGCGGCTAGAAAGCAGCCCACGTATCCGACCATGAGCCCTGTGGTTCAGTTGGTGAACGATTATTCGATAGCCGCACTTGGGTCTTCGTGTTGGAAGCCTTGGTTGATGTCATTAGGCGGGGACGCGGGTCAATATCTGTACCCGCAGCTTTGATTGGTTTTCCTGCAAAACCGCCTGGTTACACGATACCCTGTTAAGTTGCTAACCGGACGCGGTCGCCATGTGTCGCCATGTGAGATCCAACCAGATCAGTGCATGGTAACAGACATTTGACACTCAATTTGTGCCTTACATGGCGGCAGGCCCATGGGCGCTTCGTGTGCATCACATAATGGCAGGTGCATGGCGCTCGGCGTATCTCACATGGTGGCAGGTGTATGGCTCTCCCATGTGTCTGACATAGATAGATGCATGGCGTTCCGTGTATGTCTCACATGGTGACAGGCGCATGACACTTGATGAGTCTCACAAGGTTTTAGTCGGCATGGCACCCGGTGTGCCTCACATTGTGACAGGCGCATGGCGCTCGGTGTGCCTGATATAGTGACAGGCGCATGGCGCTCGGTGTGCCTCACATTGTGATAGGCGTATGGCGCTCGGTGTGCCTCACATCGCAACACGCGTCTGGGGCTCAGTGTGCCTCACATGGCGACAGGCGCATGGCGCTCGGTGTCTCACATGGTAAAAGAGTGCATGGCGCTCGGAAAGCATCACGTGGTGGCAGGCCCACGGCACTCGGAATCTGTCTCGTGGTCTCCATGCACGAGGACTGTATCTGCCGCTCTGTGGCTCCCTGGCCCTGAGTGACGAGACATTCAAGGGACATGTTCACTTGTTCGTTTCCATCCACTTTATACTTTTGCCCTGCAATATGATGATGTGTTGAAGTAGTGTGAGCGGCACATTGTGCTGATATCTGCATAACCATAGAAATCCAAACTGCGCCAAGCTGAGGTTTTTTCACTTTTGAACTGTGGTACGATAAGTAAAACGGCATAGTAATATCATGTGATTCAGTTTGGTGATATGATGACTCCCCTGCCACACTACACGTGATCTGATGACTCCCTGTCACACTCAGCGTGATCTGATGGCTCCCCTGTCACACTCGGCGTGATCTGATGACTCCCCTGTCACACTCAGCGTGATCTGATGACTCCTCTGTCATACTCAGCGTCATCTGATGACTCCCCATCACACTCAGCGTAATCTGATGACTCCCCCGTCACACTCAGCGTGATCTGATGACTCCCCTGTCACACTCGGCGTGATCTGATGGCTCCCCTGTCCCACTCAGCGTGATCTGATGACTCCCCATCATACTCGGCGTGATCTGATGACTCCCCATCACACTCGGCGTGATCTGATGACTCCCCTGTCACACTCAGCGTCCGCTCTGGACGCTCCGCGCCGGTATCAGTCCGGACCGAGCTTGCAAGACGCGCCATGATTGGCGTGTCGGGGCGCTCTTATCCGGCAGGTGCCGGTGTTTATCGATCGATCGCGCGGCCGGACAGCGGCAAAAGTTGCCCTTGCAGTATTGGTGAGCTGGTGAAACCGTGCGGACTTTCACGTGATGCAACTCAGCCTGAGGCGTAACGCCCTGGGCCGCGGTAAAAACCGGGCATGATCTGCTGGACCCCTTACACGCGCTTCGGTCAGATATGATAGGGAAAGCTCCAGTCATGTGCCGCCGTTCAGCAGCCAAATACGGCAGCGGCTAGGAAGGAGTTCAGAACAACCATGAATCATTATTAGCCGTGCAATGAGTCAATGCTTATTTCGAAGTTCCGGGTTGGTTGTCACGCCTGTGCAAGCTTCCTTGAATTGGTATCCATGCAGTTCTAACTTCCAAATCACACGAGAAATACCTTAATGCCATTAACATATGGCTGTCTGGGACACATTGATCTTTCCGCAAAGTCCTTTCAGTCTTAATTTGTATCTCTAATCAAGCCAGCAGCTTCTCCTACAAGTTAGACTAATAAAATATAGCATGTATAAATGCAATTAATAGGTTAATCTAACTAGCCTAACAATACAACCCAGCCCAATCGACGACCCCACAAACCTATCAACTTTCCACCTTGCGAAACCCAACCGAACATAATCTAATCTAACACAATATGCGCTTATGACGTAGAAAGGGCTACGGCAGGCTATTACAAGCAGTTTTGCATCTGCAATACAATAGAGTTCTGGCGGGACCAGCTAGAAAGCAATCTCTTGAACGGTTCTAATGCTAAAACTTCTAGCCATAGTATCGGCACGGTTCTGATCACTTTGCATTCATCTAAGGATCAAAGGTCAAGCCTGAGAGTAGTGAAAATGTGGTCAGTCCCAGCAGAACTCCGTATTTCATTGCTTTACCTTTCAGCTGTTGAACAATTTTCTTTTGTGGGTCCAGCCAGTACTGAAACAAAGGAAACACACTGTCAGTCCACTGCAATATGCAGGAGGGTATATCCGCATAGAGCCGACATAGAGGAAACCAAGGTTAAAAGCAGCACGGGACAAATTGCAGAATGCCTAAAAGCCTCCCGTATACACACTCTAGTAGTACAGCTTTCTTAATGGAAACCTGCAAGGCGAATATGTACCTCTAATACATGTGTACGTGGGAGCCACGGGCGAGCGCGGTGGTACCGAAGCAGGTTGATTTGAGCTGTATTTATTCAAGAATCCACAATTTATAAAACGTGTGGTGTATTTCTTGACGTCTCGTGAGATTTGCTCCCGTTATTTGTCAAATTTTGTTGAACTAGTAGACGTCGATATGTTCTTTGCCCTGAATTTGCGCACTTTTTTAGTATGGCGGCAAGGTTAAATATGCACCGTCTGGCCGCGGCAATTTGGTTCATTTGACCTGGGGCATATCGTAACAGCATTAAACATGATAAAATTAAGCTATCGATTGAGAGATCTTCCTCCTAGGACCACAAATGTTATTAGTTTGTCCGGCGGCATCTGCATTGGTCCTTAGTCTAAACGGTGATTTGGAGCCGTGCTTGACCGAGAGGCGACAGAAACTGTTCCTGCGCATTTGCATTGGTCTTAGTCTGAAGGGTGATTTGGAGCCGTGCTTGACCGAGAGGCGACCGACACTGCCCCTGCGCCTCTTTTGAACTTTGTTAATGGCTTGGAATAAAATATCTAGGTTATTGCACACCTATCTAGTGAGAACCTACTCTCACCATTTGCTGTTGAGACAAAAATTACGTGCTCTTCACTTTTTAGGTTTTGAAGAGTTGTCACAACCAATCCGTCCGCTGTCATAACTTACCCTGTGCATGTGCGACAAAATGTTTGGCACGTGCAGAAACCATTTGGACAGCTTATCCCCCCCCCCCCATTTATTCGTCCTGGTTATATCTACACAAATTCGCGTTGTTTTTCCCGCGTATCGAGAAAACCTTATCTCCCTGATGTTATTTTGTTCTAGCTCATAGCGTGAATCAATTCCAAATGTTGTCAAAGATATCCAATTGCTGCCTTCAGGGCCGGTCTTCTCACTATTAACGCATATCTTCAGAGCGGGAGAATGCTACCATCCGAGCCTCATCAGGCGGAGGTCTCGCTGAGTTGTGGACACGAAAGAAACCACTGAAGTCTTGATAAAACACTAAGTACTCAGCTTGCATTGCATTAATTACGATATCATCGGTGGAATACAAATATCCCGCTAGCCCAGATATGTGCACCGGAAAACGCGGCTGACTCCCAACAGTGTCCGCACGTGATAGCGGCCGCTTGACAAGCCGATCAGAGGTCACCTGGCCCACGCTCCGGGGCTGACCGCCAGCGCCCACCCCAGGTGAACGGCCGACCGGCACCCCGTCTCATGTTATTGCTTAGCGGCCATTAGAAGCCCTCTATAGAGGGTCGTGAGCCTCAATCGAAGCGTACGTCAAAGACGCAATCAGGAGATAACCGTGCCCCGGGATGGGAGCCGGCCAAATTGCTCCCCTATTATCTAGCTTACCCCATTTAATTGGTGCCGAGCTGCGTTTTTATGTCGCCGCGGAGATCGGTGAAAATTATGGCCGCCGGGTTTTTGTGCGGCGGGGGCAGAGGGGGAGGGGGGAGGGGGAGGCGACCAACCGCACTCTGGGACTGGACGCGGGGCGCTGGGTGGTCCTGAGGTGACAGTGCCGCCGTTCCGCGCGGGACACGGCGCAGATTGGGTGTCAGCGCCGCGTGACTGGCCGCTGGGGTGGCCGCTGGGGGGGGGGGGGGGGGTGAGGGGAGGCCGGCGTTCCGCCTCTCGAGTGGAAGCTGGAGCGGCCCGCCACAGCACACCAGTGAGGAGGCTGGAGAGATCGGGCTATAACCCCGGAGGGAGGTGGGGGGGGGGGGGGGGAGGCCGGCCTTCCGCCCCTCGAGCGGAGGCTGGAGCGGCCCGCAACAGGACAACACCAGTGAGGAAGCTGGAGAGAACGGGCCATAACCCCGGAGGGGAGGGGGAGGGGAGGACGGCCCTCGGCCTCTCGAGTGAAGGCTGGAGCGGCCCGCCACAGCACACCAGTGAGGAAGCTGGAGAGATCGGACCATAACCCCGGAGGCAGGGGGGAGGGGCTGGAACGGCTCGCCACAATAAGGGCGGTCTATAGCGCGGCGCCGTGACACCAGAGGAGAGGATGCGACAGACCGTCACGCCTCTGGTGGTGGTCTGGAGCGGCCCGTGACGCCACAGGAGGAGCGATGGAAGTGGCCGCGTCGCACCACCAGAGAAGACACTGAACCGGCTACGTCTCATCACCGGGGAGAGATAGAAATGACCAAGTCACGCCTCCAACAATAGAGGCTGGAGGAGAGGCATTGTTCCGGTCTCGCGGCGCACCATTGCAGCGGAGTCAGGGAAACGGAACGGTGGAAATACTTCTATAAGAATGCTTTAAACGAGACCAAAACGTGAGCCGGCGAGATTCCACGGTAGTGATAAACAGGTGATGGGCTGGCTTCTGAAAGAGGCACGCTGTAACGGAAGGCTATGTTTCCGTTGCATTCCATGCCCAGTTGCTGGCAAGCTCCAAAGCCGTTTGCAAATGTTTGACAAGTGTTAAAATGGCTTTCATGCCGCGACATTTCTATACACTTCTCTTGATGTCAGCGGCCTCCCCCCTATCAGCAGCGACCATCCTGCGCTGGTTCGGTTAAGCGCAGTCGGAGAGTCCGGGAGCCGTTGTGCCAGCAGAGGTGCTGTTGTCCAGCCGCCCTCGCACCCGGCTGAACATGACCGCCGCCCCGTCCGCACGGCGTTGAGTCCGCGCGCTCCGACATGAGAGCGCCGCCCCGTCCGCACGGCGCCGAGTCCGCGCGCTCCGACGCGACACGCTGCTGGCCGTGCTCCGGGTAACGTAATCAGAGACGCCGTGTCAGCCGGGCGCCGTGACCTGGCGTGCCGATATGTCAGCCTGTGACGGGGCGAGGCGAGGGAGGAGTAGGGTGGGGCGTAGCCCGGCCGTCGCTCCGTGAGCGCAGATATATTTTTCCCAGGATGACATGCTGAGCTGATATCTACAAGAACACAATTCACTCAGTACCCTCGTGACCAGACTGCATTCAATACAGTGCGCATCCCACTACGAAGAATTGTTGGCACAAGCTGCCCGATTCACGCTATTTTTTCAGGATAGGGTTCCTTTCCTCGGCATTAGAACAGAAATAGGCCGTCCTGCAAAGAAGTATTTCGTGAAGACAAAAATGTTGGCATGCAAATGTTTGCAAAAGGGTTAAGGTTTCCGCAATGCAACAGAACACACATCATTCATTTACAACGCCATTCAAATCGACCGGTATCGCCGTGGCCGCGGAACGATTGCATAATTCAGATGTCATGGCGGCTCGGTGTGCTGCACGAAAACAAACGCATTGTGCATGGCTACCTGTGTACTCACCTTACGTCATAAAACAACATAGGTGGCTAGCTGCTCCTGAGCACAAACGACCATACATTGTCGAAATAGTGGTCAACTGTCATCAAGAGCCGACAACCGCCATCAGCGAAATGACCCGGTCGCCGTTCCACCGACTACAGAGGACAGGCCCCGCCTTCGGCCACGGCTCGTACATCACGGCTGAGTGGGGCTCTTTGGCGCGACCGCGGCCGCCCGGAGCGTGGTGCCGTGTGCCGCCGTCATTAGCCACCGCCGGACCTCGGCAACGGCTCCCAGGGGGCGTGAGAAAAGGCCGCGATAAAATCTCACCGTCGCCGGAAGACGGCGTGGTCTGCTGCCGGATGCGGCGCCGGACGGGCCCGGCCGGGTCGGGGACAGAACTGTCCAGGGTGCGTCCCGGGTCAGGGCCGGCCAGCGGACCACGGACCAACGTCATCCATTTCCCCTTCTGACACGTCCCTCTCTCTCCCCTGCTGCTCTCTCGCTCTCCTTTTCAGATATTTCACACGACATTCGGCAGCGCAGTTCAGCAGCTTCAGACGGTCCCCGCTCAGTGCAGTTCAGCCATTTCAGACGGTCCCCAATCACCGCAGCTCCGCAACTTTAGACGGTCCCACTCGCCGCAGTTACGCAGCTTCAGACGGTCCATGCTCACCGCAGCTCAGCAGCTTCAGACAGTCCCTACCTACCGCAGCTCAGCAGCTTCGAACGGTCTCCACTCACCGCAACTCAGCAGCTTCAGACGGTCTCCATTCACCGCAGTTCAGCGGCTCCGGACGGTCCCCAATCATCGCAGCTCAGCAGCTTCAGACGGTCCCCAATCACCACGACTCAGCAGCTTCAGACAGTTCCTACTCATTGCAGCTCAGCAGCTTCAAGCGGTCCCCACTCACCGCAGTTCAACAGTTTCAGACGGTCCCCAATCATCGCAGCTCAGCAGCTTCAGACGGTCCCCAATCACCGCAACTCGGCAGCTTCAGACGGTCTCCACTCACCGCGGCTCAGCAGCTTCAAGCGGTCCCCACTCACCGCAGTTCAGAGGCTCCAGACGGTCTCCACTCACCGCAGCTCAGCAGCTCCACGCGGCTTTCTCGGCAGCGGTATCGCTCGCTGGCCCCGCAATGCCCCACCCCGCCTGACCGCAGCTGCGGTGCACCGCTCCATGGCAGGTAGGGTGACATCCGTACCTGCTTCAGGTGAGACCGAGCGATGTGCCTGACCGACCGGGTGGCGTCCCTGACTGGCCGGGCGATTCCCTGGCTGGCCGAGCAATGTCCCTGACTGGCCAGGTGGTGTCCCTGACTGGCCGGGTGGCGCCCTGACTGGCCGGGTGATTCCCTGGCTGACCGAGCAGGGTCCCTGACTGGCCGGGTGGTGTCACTGGCTAGCCGAGCAATGTCCCTGACTGACCGAGTGGCGTTGCTGACTGGCCGGGTGGTGTCACTGGCTGGCCTGGCGGTGTCCCTGGCTGACCGAGTGGTGTCCCAGCGGACCAAGCGATGCCCTGGCTTACCGAGCAGGGTCTCTGGTCGACCAAGCGGTATCCCTGCTGACCGGCTGGCGACCGAGACATCACTGCCACGTGTTGACAACTAACTCACCACTGTTCTGACCACAGAGCTGTCAGCGTCACGCGCTGACGAACGAGCCGCCTGCCGCGCCGAAGCCATCCGATCCGTGCACTTCCCACCAACCGCTTATCCCTTGCATACGGCCATCAACGGCCGCATTCCACACCTAGGGTGTGTGCATCGTGCAACCCACCGTCAGCGAACGTCGCCTGCTTCGACGGTGACGTCTGTCCACTCACCGGCTGGTTTGACGAGTGCAGAAAGCGAAGGCCGAAGTAGGCAGTTTCCAGCAGGTTCAGGTGGCGAAACACGTTGTCCAGCAACTCTTGGCCCAGCGTGGTATCCTACGAGAGACAGAGAATGGTCAGGTGACCGACGACGACGTGGTCCCACGACTGGCATAGTGACGACGGAAGCTGTGCCTCCCAAGCCACAGCTGGTAGCCGCCGGGCCATGGCCAGACCAGTCGTCAACACGGCACGGCACTCATCAGCACTGCACGACTGAATCGATCCGGTCAGTCGCTCAGTTAGTCAAGTAACCAACCCGTATTCAGCGGCCTGAGAGACGAATCCTCAGTGAGGGCATTTTTCCATTGACACGGCAATTGTGCGGTCTTCAGACGTCGCGAGGCCTGCGTGTGGTGAGTCTGATTCAAGCCGTGACGCTCTGTCGTGCGGCGCCCGGCCGCCAGCGCGACTCGTCAGTGCTCCGATGGCATCCGTCCGCGGGCGGCGGCCCATTCAGACGGCGCCCAATCGGCTCCATCTGGAGACATGAATGACTCCATCGCAGGGCGGGCGGCGCCGGCCGGCTATGACAATCCCTGCGGCGATCGACGCCAGCCGATGGCAGGCCCGGCCGCCCGCTCGCCCGGCTGGCCACCAGCTGGCCGAGCGGCGTGATGAACGGATCTGTCGCGGCCAATACCGGTGCGGGCCGGCGACGCACCCGGCGCCGGTTGTGTCGCACGGTGCCGCGCGACGCACGTGCGGGCAGCAGACCGGCCCGGCGGCGCGGCCCTCGCTGCCAGGTCGGTGTCAGGGCGGTGGGACGCACCACGCGGAGGTTCGCGGGAATTAGTCGGAGCAGGCGGGTATCGCCAGGTATGTATCTGCCCGGCGAACGGCGAGGGGTAGGCGCCCAGGGAGATTCATGTCGAATGGGTAGGGGAGGGTGGGGGGGTGGGGAGATTAGCATCTACCTGGTCGGAATTCAGGGTCATCCGGCCCCTACAGTCAAACAAATACCGCCCACGGACGGCCTAAGACAGCGATGGTCCGGTGACAGAGCACGCTGCGTTATGGCGACGACAAAGGTGGTCGACTTCGTACGTTGCTCGAAAATAAAGTGTCCGTGTATTGAGGGCTCGGTTCGATGACGGCGGGAGGTAAAATAGGCACTCGAATTTAAGATCGACCTTCAATGCTGGCCTTGTCATTCATTCAAGGCCAAGACCCGGTAATAGCGCGGCTGTCCAAAGTATATAGATCTGTTTATCGTTTGATGCCGATAGCTTTCACCAATCTTTTACCGTCCGTCCGTCCACAAGACGAATAGAGGAAAATAATAAACATCTTTAGCCCGCGATCGTATTGCTCCGTCAGCACCACGCTGCGATTCTCAGAAATCCCATCAATATCAATGGATCCGTGCTCTTCGGTGGCCTGACTTCATCCGGAAAGGAGGCCAGCTGTTGAAACAGGTGCGCCCCGCCAGCGGAGCGCTCGCCACCCGTCGAGAGCCGGGGTGTGTTGCCCCCCGGGGCTCGCGACCCAGACACGCCCACCCGCCGCGCCGTCCCGGAGCCGGCGGAGCCGCGGCCTGCCCAGTCGGCGCATTCATGATGGGCTGAGAGCGGCTGTCGGGGCTCGGCGCGCGCCCACCACCAGCCGAGCCGAGGGGTCACGGTCGAGTGCCGCAGCCAGCCAGCACCGCCACCACGGCCGTCTTCGGCCGTCGAGACAGGGCCACAGACACCACGCAAGGTGCCGCTGGCGAGGCTGCGCTGAAGATCCTGAGACCAAAGCGCCCGAACAGAGATTGATGCAAAAGATTGCCGCCATGCTGGATCGCGCAGAGGACAAATGAAAAGCCTGCGGCGCGCCTGAGCCTGAGCCTGAGCCGGGCCGTCGTCGCCTAGAGATGCAGCCTCGGTGTCGGGGCCAGCCGGCCGCGAGAGGTCATCCCTCCCGCGGCGGCACCGTTAGCGTCTCGGCCCGACCCGCGGCTCGGCTGCGTGTCGAGCAGTCGAGCCAGCGCGCCAGCCGGCGCTCGTCGTGGCCCCCGCCGTCCACATCTGCGCCCGGCCAGCGTGTCGGAGGCCGCAGCCGGGCCACTCTTGACCTCCCGGCAGAGGTGGCCTGTAATTCGGCCGGCCAAGTCACACCCAGTTCGCGTGTAATTTGGATTGGCAGGTCACACCTAGTTCGCGTGTAATTCGGCCGAGGCTTCTTTGTCCCGGACGGCCGGCGTCTTCCCAGCCTAATGCCACGTTGTCGACAGGCGAGGGCAGCGTCGCGTTGTTTTTCACACCGCCGATGATGAAGGAAGCGCAGCAGCTCAAAGCCAGCGCTTGGCTCCGGCCGGCTGTGCGCGGCGGTTGGTTTTTAGAGCGCTGTATAGCCCTGCGCCAGGCTCGTGCGCGCTCCGCAGCCATTCGACTACAAGGCCACCTAATTAAATCAGGCAGTCGGCCCAGCTCTGTGTGTCTAATTTGTTTGCCTCCGAGTTGTTTGTGCGTCTGCGCTGGAACGTTTGGGAGCGCAATAAAGACGGTAGGAAATCATTCCGCTCAGACGAGAGCTGTGTCTTGGCCAATCGGAAGCGTTCGTGCGTAGAGCCGGAACGGCCGTGATTCATGTTTGATAAATGTGAACTATTCAAGCTCGTTACCAGCAGTAGAATATTGAGAACACACATCATGGTTGCCGGAGAACAAGCATGTACAGAAGCCTCGACAGGAATCGATGGAATGCGTAGATTCAGACAGACTTTATTGCCGGCGGCGTGCCTTCGTAAGCCGTGGAAGGCCGTTGCCCAACTCCTCTATCCTGCCCGATCAGTGTTTACGTTCGTCCCATGCGTTCAGTCCGAGAGAAAGTCAGCATACTGGAGTCAGCCTCCAGTGAAACTGCTCCCCGAGCCGTCGATCGGACCTCGGTCCGGCTCCACCTCCGAGGGTTAACTCTCCACACGCGTCCCTGGAATCCTCTCTGCAGGGCCCGTGATAAATTGCCGCAGATTATGCGGAGAATAACAGGGCCGGCGCGCCCGGGGCGGCCGGCTCACATGTTTATAGATGACCGCCGGCGGGCCCGCACCGGCGGCACCACGCCGGGCGAACGGCCGCGCGCAGAGCGACGGCGCGCGCGCGCGCTGCCAGGGCCCGCCGTCTCGCTCGGGGCGCGGTGTGGCCGGCATTCCGCACCCGTGCCGTCGGAATGAGCCGTCCTGCTCCGAAACCCGAGATCGGCGGGCGGCGCGGCGCCGGCTCGATGCGGCCCGGCTGGCTGCCGAGGCCTCTGGCAGGCGGATAAAACAGGCGCGGGTGCGAACATGCGCGACGTGTCCCTGGCCCGACGAAAGAACCTTGAGTCATGCGGCACTCGCCTGGCGGCGGAAACGTGAGCTTGTCGGAACGCGGCTCTGGTTGCCGCGTCGCCGAAGGTTGGGAGCTGCAGCGTAACAAAGGCTCGGTGTTGGCACAGAACGCCAGTTTGGTCGTTCGTCCCTGGTAACGATTGATGGAATCGGTAAAAGCACAAACCGCTGGTGCAGTTTCGAAAGACAATGCTATCAGCACCAGCAGTCGTGAGTGCTATGCACTATGCAGGGATACTTTTGGTCGCGCTCAATATCAAACTGCCGTCATGTCAGCAGCAGCCAGAAGTTCACCCCTGCCCAATAATGTTTGCAGGGGAGTGAAGCGGACTCTGATGCAACGGGCGTGCTCAACACCGGTCTTTCAGAGTTGGCTGTGCCCGCCGGCCGGCTGGTCCGGCCAAACGCCATCAGTCACGAAGGGGAGACAAATTACACAGCCGCCCCGGTTCATGAGGCGGCCGGTCTAGCGGCGGCGCCTGCATGCAAGCGCCGCCATAACCAAGATTAAAATGCTTTTGCAGACGGCAGCCTGTTCATCCTGCACACGAAGGGGTGATTCCGGCACCGGGCCGACCCAATCAAAGCCTGTGCGGCGTCCCGAAGCCTCCCCACGCGGTGGCCGGCTCCGCCGGGCGGTACCGGGCCGGCGACAGCTCGCGCTCCAAATGGGCGGCGACGCGGCGGGGGGCGGCCCCTGCCCGCGCAGCGCCGCCGCCCGCCGGGACGGGGCTCAGCTCTCCGCGGGCGGCGGGCGGCCCCGGCCGGGACACATTCCGGGCCGGCCGCGTGCGTGCCAGATATACGGTTGACGGCGAGGCCCTAAAGCTGCCCGATTGATGGCAGCGGCGCCGCCCCAACACAAAGGCCAATAAAACGCGAAGCGGGCGCGGCTCGGTGGGCCACGCCGCCTGTCTGGTAATGGCCGCCGACAGCCGCCGCCGCGCTCGGCACCCGGAAAAATACGGCGATCAGGCGCCGGGCCTGCGGGCCGGCGGCGATTAGCTCGAGCCCAGATTGCGGGCCGCGGACGGGTCAGCAGCGCGGCCCCTCCGCCAGAGATGACGGCACTTGAGCAGCCGAACCCGCCGGCGGCCACGCCAGCCGCCGCCGCGCCGTCCGGGCGCCGCCGCCACGCAGGTCTCCGCCATCGAGCGGCAGATGTGGGCGCAGCGTGTAGGCGTGTGAGCTGTGCAACAGCTGGTCTCGGTCAGGCACTGGCTGGTGTTAGCTAGTGGTCCGTGCTGCGGTCTCCGGCCGTGGTCTTGCCATGTTGAAGTCTCCAGATCTCCAGCGCTGCCAGACACCTGGCCTGATCGCGCCGTGTCCCTTGAAGCCCCCGGACTTTTAATCGACACATCTCTTTTCTTTTGGAAGCCATCCTGTTACCGTCACATTAGTGTCGCAATGACAGAGCTGCTGCCGCGTCCCTGACGGCTGGTGGAACCAATCGACGGATTCCTACCAAAGTCAGCTGGGCCGCACGCTGAGTGAGCATGACTCCGCCCTGTCTGAGGTACTGCAGTCGGTGGCCAATGGGTGGGTGGGGGAGCCAAGGCGGCCCAAGTTTCAGTGCTTGTGCAGTTGGTTGCCGGCGCTGCTTCAAAGTCGGGTGTTCCTTCAAACGCCTTCAAAGGGGTTGGACTCCCGAAAATTGTTTTTGAGCCAAATGTATTAAACACCGCAGTACATTGTCATTATTCAGTTAATGTCTTTCCTCTTGGTCGGACAGCTTTTTGCCTTGATCGTTTTGTAACATTTGTTGCCTCCCATATATCGAATGGGAGGTATTTAACAGCATGGGTGGCGTTATGTTCTGGTAAGATATCGGTCCACTCAATAGTGTTGCTTCCGAAGAAAACGGTAGCCGTGGCGATGTTCCGTGTGGTCGGATTTTTATTGCGACTGAAACCAATTTTCTAAGGTCATTTATTTTCGTTTCTGGAATGTTATTTAACAAAGTATTTATACAGGCTCATTACATACAAAATATGCGCCTTCATTAGCAAATCTGATGTGAAAATGAATCGCGTCTTGGAGCCCGCACTGAGCCGGTAATGAAAGGCCGGTACATACTCTTTATTTAATTATTATCTTACTATTATTTGATTACCAAAATTTTATTTAAATTATTATTTAAGCGTGGTATTGCATACCTTTATGACACACAGTGTACAGTATTGTATACATTTATAACACGCGGGCACTAGTGTGGGTAAGTTGTCACTTTGGCGATACGCACGAGGATGTCAAATGCACAAGTCACACGCAGGCCCAAAGTAGAAACGCTCTGTCACGCAATTCGTCACCGGTCTTAACCACGCTAGCGGCATCACCCTGGGGTCATCAGGCTCACTGTGTGATCCAAGATCTCTCATGAAACTGTGCGACTTGCCATGATAATATGATAGCCCTGTTTGCAGCCCAGCCAACTACCATTCAGACAAGGGCATGTCACACTTAATGGTGGTAATTTGATCATGCAGTCAGAAAAGTCCACTGAAGTATGAAAGTCAATCGCACCCGGAAAAATTGCAAACCTGTCGCGGACCATTATCGTGTCGCTGCCACAAAAACGGTCACTAAGTACTCAATCCTGCAAGTAAGGGGTCTGAATGGGGCCTGCTGGGGCAAGATGTTTATCTGCGTCATGACGTTGGCTGCAAGTGTAGGCGCGCCAGCTTCGCGCGTCAGCTGACGCCTACTACGCAATATTGGTCAAGCGCGGACCGAGCCAGTTTGCAATGCCGGCGGCATCGGCAAAACGCGAGACCATACGCACGTGGCAATTCGACGCGCTTTTTGCAATCCTTCAGTCATTTTCACGACACAACGTGCCACAGGTAACCATAGACTTGTGCAAACCTCTTACTGGTACGTTAATACCGTTCCGAAAATATCGGTACTGAGATTTTGTGATGAAGGCACGCCGACTACGATGGTTATTTTGTGCCCATTTACTCAGTCTTTGAAACGGGCTGATGCCTCCCTGATCAGCACTGGACTGATCGCGAATTCCACCTACCTGTATCTCCTGAATCAGCTCCTGTTCATCCAGCAGGATGATCTTGCAGTGGTACGTGCTGTTCTTGGTGCCGAAGCACTTCATGTCTGCTGGCGGCCGTGATGGGCGACGTGGGTGCCACTACAAACGTGACGCGGCTGCCCCGGTCAGGCGCCAACCCAATGCACATGGGCAGCTCTCCTGCGGACGCAGCACGAAACGCACTCGCCTGGTGCACCCCACCTGTCGGCGAAAGAGCGGTTCGTCACACGCGGGCGTCGGGGCGAGCCGCTGCCTATCGGCCGTCCCCTGTTAGCGGGCGTCCAGCGTGTCGCCCGGGTGCTTACGTTATCCCGGGCGCGTTTACTTGCCATTATGCTGAGAACGAACCAGACTTTAAAATTGCGACAAACTCTCTGAAACCTTATCCAAAATATAAAACAAACCAAATTTCTTCGGACTTTGTACCAACTCTGCTAACGCGATTATAAATATGCTCCATACGATACTTGACTAGCAGACGGCTTATCCTTTACGTGACGATAGTAACTGTTGGCCAACGACCAGAAACATGTCGACCAGGTCCTACACAACCGAGAAGCACTCGCAGGCTTACGGGGTATGGGGGCAAGGGACATAATCTTTCGTCAGAAACCCTGATCCGAGATTTGCATTAAGGCAATCCCGATGTTCACGGACAGATGATGTTAATGCAGCAGAGGCCCCTCGCACCCAATAATACCGATGTAAGCGCGTCCCTGTTATCATGGTTAGACTCTAGGCATGCGTACACATATTTGAATTTCATTTTGCTAATAAATGCGTCTCCTTCACCTTTAAATTTTCCCGCCAGCACACACTCAAGCGAGTTATCATCTGCTTACGGGACTCCGACCAAGCTTTGGTGGAATTTTCAGCGGCACGCCTTCCCAGAGTCGCAAGGAATACCTCAATGATGGCTGTACGCGCAACAATGTCTCCGCAAATTAATTAATTCAGCACACACAATCCTTCCCTCAAGCTTTGGAAAATTCGACGGCTCTTATGACAAGGCTCGAACAGAAAAGCATGAAGTTGTTCGTCGTAATTAAGCCATCCGGGTTCATTCCGAACTTCAGTCCAGTGCCGGAGAACCAAAACTGTCTGGACTTTAGTATCATCTGACTAAGCATCCAACCTGCAGCCGTGCGCTCCATCTGAACTGTACAGTACGTCGGTTCTGAAATCGGCACCCAGATCACTCAGACCAGACAGACGCGGCCCAGGCTGCGGCGGCGCCCGGCCGCTTCGAACAAAGCCCGCACCGGCGGTCCGGGCATAGTGTTTATGACCCCAGCCCCGGTTAATATGGTAATCGCCAGAAGGTTGGAGAACCCATTTGGAGTGTGGCGAGTGCCCCGCCGCCGGCCAGCGCCACTGCGTTTTTGCCGCCGCCTTCGTTACGCCTCGGACCGGCCGATCGGTGCCGCCGCTCCCCGCCGTCCCCCGTTTTTGCCCGTTTTCGTGTCATTCGCGAAACGGAGAGGGAGGCGGTAGCCGACCAACACTGTGGCAGATGCGGGATCGACGGTGGCGCCGCCGGCACCGTCGTTTCACCGTGGCCGCTGCTCAGGTTTCTTCACCCCGGACACATTCCGCCTGTTCGATGTGTCGCCTCAGGACCGGCCGTCGTAAATACGACGAGAACGTGGCCAAGCCTATTGTCATAACGAGACGGCTTGCGAAAAAGCCGCACCCACGATTTCACGTTCTCACGGTTGCGTCGGCGGGCGCAGCCGGCGGCCACGGACCTCCCTCGCCGCTCCGTCCCGCAGACCTCTCTCGCTGTTCCGCCCCGCAGACATCCCTCGCTGTTCCGTCCCGCAGACCTCCCTCGCTGTTTCGTCCCGCAGACCTCCCTCGCTGTTTCGTCCCGCAGACCTCCCTCGCTGTTCCGTCCCGCAGACCTCCCTCGCCGATCCGTCCCGCAGACCTCCCTCGCTGCTCCGTCCCGCAGACCTCCCTCGCTGCTCCGTCCCGCGGACCTCTCTCGCTGCTCTGTTCCGCAGACCTCCCTCGCTGATCCGTCCCGCGGACCTCTCTCAATGCTCCGTCCCGTGGACCACTCTCGCTGCTCTGTCCCGCGGGCGTCTCTCGCTGCTCCGTCTCGCGGACCTCTCTCAATGCTCCGTCTCGCAGACCTCTCTTGCAGCTCCGTCCCGCAGACCTCTCTTGCTGCTCCGTCCTGCGGGCCTCTCTCGATGCTCCGTTCCGCAAACCTCTCTCGCTGCTCCGTCCTGTGGACCTCTTTCGCTGCTCCGTTCTGCGGACCTCTCCTGCTGCTCCGTTCCGCAGACCTCTCTCGCTGCTCCGTCCTGCGGGTCTCTCTCAATGCTCCGTCCCGCGGACCTCTCTTGCTGCTCCATCCCGTGGATCTCTCTCAATGCTCCATCCCGTGGACCTCTCTTACCGCTCTGTCCACCGGGCTCGAACGAAGACCAAGCCAGATCGGCGCAGGAAGCCGCGGCCGCCCCTTCCCCCCCCCCCCCCGCCCCTCCCGCCCTCCCTGGCCGCGGTCGAACGGACCGGAAAAGCGGTCACGACATCGCCCGTTTCGAACCGAGACCGAGGTGTTTTCGGTGGTTACGGGTCGCTGGGAAAAGATGTGGCAGCTCATTGGACAGGTGGGGGTACTGATTTGCAGATTTTCCGTGTTCCGAAAGGTCTGTGTCCCGTTCGAATGCATGACCGGTCCAGGTGTCCCTCTGACCAAAACACCGTGAATTGGCATAACTGTTGACATCATTTTTACACGAAAATGCAAATGTGGAGAGAAATGGAACATGACAAGTAAGTATGGACGATGTCACAACACTTAAGCGTCAGGACCCGCGCTCGCACGTCAACGCACAGTGCCACACTCAGCGCGCATCGCCCACTAGCTCCCAGGGGCCCGGCCTTCGTCCTCACCTTGCGAAGGCGGAGCGTTTGTGGAGTCACCTTGGGACGGGCGCCGTCGCGTGCGGGCTGCACCTGATCGTTCTCGAGCGGCACCGGCGGCGAACTGCGGCCGGCTGCGGGTCCGTCAGTCACGGCCGCCAGCGCTCCGCTCTCCCCGCCCACTGCCGCCGATGGAGCGCGGCAGCCGCGATTCGGGCGACATCCAGCGGTCGGTGGAGAATGCTCAGTTTATGAGAACGGCGGAGGCGTGGCGACGGAGCGGCGCGTCGTGACGCCGAAGTGCTTGACATCGGCGTGGGCTGAACCAGCCGTAGCTGACGCCGTAGCTCCCGTCAGTCTCATTTCAGTAGACGAGCTGCCGATCAAAGCGGCTGATCGTAGCAGCGATGCTTATTTTTAAGGGTGAGGTGTGCTGAGCCATGGATTATTACCGATAATTATCACTTTGTTAAATCAATAACTTCGGTTTTCATAAAAATTGCAACAGCCGCAGCATGACATGACATTTTGTACTGTCACAGACTGCGTTGTTAACATGTATTTTTCTGCGCTCTGTCGTTTGAAACCGCATGAAAAATACACTGTCAGGAAAATGCCCGTTTAGTCACCACTTCCTGCTGAAGATATGTTTTTCTAACTGTTTATGGCAGCATGAAGTCTTAAATCGGATGTCAACTAATGCTGCCGCAGACGACATTTCGTTTGATAAAAACCGGGTTTACAATCATCGTTACACACAGAACCTTCTGGATGGCTCATCCCTTGTTATCATATTCAGTACACTGCAGCACAGTCTCCTAGAAATAAATAGTTTGCCCTGCTTTACTTTGGCCTTGTTCGATCTGCCGTCAGCACGATTGTCAGCTGGAATGCGTGACGTCATGTGTGTTGATGGAGCGTTCAATGTGACGGCTGACGGACAACTTTTAAATTTTACTTTGCTTCTTTCCTCTACTTTTTAACCTCTACGGACCTCTCACTGCCTCTTGTTTACCGCCGACCATGACAAACTGCCTACAAAATTGTCTATCCCTCCCGTAAGTTAAGTGTTCCTTTGCAATCCCACCTAACTCAAATTTCTTCCTTTCTTATCTTAAGTGTTCACTCAACCTTCTTCGTGGAAAAGGTCCTTCATTGTTTACTGTACTGGCATGAATCCCAACATTTCACCACATTACTACTTGTACTGACAAAGCCTGCGTTCGAGACGCAGGGCATTTTGGTTCTGTTTTCCATCTTTTACGATTACTTTAACGCTATCAATTTGCTGGGGAACTCGACCATACACCTCGCCAGTCACTGCTACTCACCTTTTCATGATCACTCTTGGCAGTCCAATTCCCGTCTTATCCATTCTTCGTCACCTTCTCCCAAAATCGGAGACCAGTGCCCTTACCCCACCCAACGTATTCGCAACCACAAGAGCTGCCACATCAAGCTTGTGTCTCTTTGTCAGAGTCATACATACATTCAGGTAGCGTTATACCTCCACGCTAGCCCGCTGACAAAACAGCATGGCAGCAGCGTCAGCCATCGAGCATACCCACAAACTACGCCACTTTGTAGTGACGTGACGTGACGTGACGTAGGGAGAACACTGGACCATGATTGGTGCTGACAAAGGTGCTGCTGCCAACTTGAACGCGGTCTTTACCGTGCTCACCATGATGAAGTTGCATGTGGCTGCAAATGCGTCTCACCCGTGTGTGTAACCCACGCATGCAAACAGGCAACACCGGCACATACGGACACAGGCATGCGTGCAAGTTTTCCCACACATCACGCATATACACCTTCAAACACTCCCCTACACGCACTCATGCCACTCACACAAAAATGCATATACGCATATGTATCCACACGTAGGGAACGATGCATTATGCCTATGTCTATGCTACTATCATAACTAGGCTTACCCACTGTTGACATGATTTATTGGTGGATCGCACAGTGATGGTGAGTCCATATATGGAAGGAGATGAAGGTGAATCAAACGCGACCTTTCCCTCGTTTCTTTCCGTGCAAAACCCGATGGCTAATGTCATATTACGAGCTGTGTTCCCATCGCGGCAAAACCAAAAGCGAGCCGTAAGTTCACGCGTCATTGATGCCAGTCAGATGGCGCCGGAACCGAGCTGCGGCAGGCGTCCTTCGGGAGCCAGCTGCGAGCTAAGCTAAGCAGGGCTCAAACGATTGCTGACGATAATGGCGCCCGACCGCCCCAGGCAGCGCCCCGACCACCACAGACTGATAGAGTCGCGACTGGACTCTGGCAGTAGAGCGGCCCTACGGACATATTAGCCATCAGCGCACGGAAGCCGCCTGGACGCTACAACGGAGCCCTCGAACGGTGCCCGACCGTATCGAATCGGGTTGCCTTCAAGGTGATTTGCTTCAAGTTGCAGGGTAGGCTTGCGCTGCCGTCGCGCGAGATATTGTGGGTCATTAGACGCCCAGTCGGGGAAACCGTCTGTCTGCCACTGAGAGTTGTCTGTCCCGATAGCTCTGTTGACTGGACCCCTTTGTTTACCGTCCGATATGCCCAACCGCGGCAGGGCGGGTTCCAGCCTCTGTAAGCGTCCGCCATCTACCCTGACTGCGATGGCAAGAGGACATTGGCAGCGGTCGCGCGACAGCTCAGATGACGTCAGAGGACAGGAGTGACCGGGAGCAGCGCTGCCGCACGTTAATCTTTCGGGGCAAAACTCCACCGTTGACCCGGTATCTGGCGCTTGGGTAATGGGTCACAGCTCACGTCATTAGTGCTGCAGGGCGTCACCGCTCATCACAGAAATCAAGCCGATCAAAACGTACGGACTACATATCTAAAAATACTCTTAAGCTTTACTCTTGCAAGTCATGACACTTTGTGGTCAGGTTGTTGCCCCAAACCAGCATGTCCAGATTATGGAATCAGACGGTTCTTGAGACGGGATAGAGAGGAGAGGCAGCAAAACTAGCCGTGTTACAGTTATGAAACACATGGGTCTCTAAATCACCAGTAACACACACCGTGAGCCGCGAGAGGAGCTTGTGTCGCAAGCAGTTTGCATGCAAACCCCAACAGCTCACACAGAACACCTTTAAATAACGGCGTTTTTGCTTTAAAAAGTGCATAAGCATGTAAACAGCCGTTGATTATTAGTAAGCTCTACACAGCGTGGCAACCTGGCTGTGTCAAGTCGAGACGGGGCGGATCCTTAAATTTAACATTTCCTCCAGTAAGATTCACTCAGACTGCGGTCTCCCTCGTAAAGACCCAGACATTGAAGCAACCTACTAAACGGGTCCGAACAATATTGTTCACTATTGCATGTCTCCACTAAAAATTGTCCACATTTCATAATGTCTACAGCTCATAATGTCCACAAGATAGTTTGTCATGAGTCCGCCCGCGGGGCTAACTGTGCTTCCGCGATTGGCTGCGTTGGTCGATCAGCTGATTATTTGCGCCGATTTCATTCGCGTCAACCTGCTGACAGCTGTCCTGCGCGAGGGAACAGTCTGGCGCTTGTACGAGAATGTGCCTATCGGTTGGTCAGGACGATGTTCTCAAGCGTCGAAGTCGCTCAGTGACGAGCCGCGGACTAGTCGCCACCTGCTGCGAGGAAGCTGTTTTGTGTGTGGGGAGCGGGGAGTGTGGTTTAGGGTCAAGCATGGAGCATAAAGGGAGCTGTTTTGTGTGTGGGGAGCGGGGGAGTGGGGTTTAGGGTTAAACATGGAGCATAAAGGGAGCTGTTTTGTGTGTGGGGAGCGGGGGAGTGGGGTTTAGGGTCAATTATGAAGCATAAAGGGAGCTCAAAGCATTGCCTGCCACGGCTACAGTTATTGCTTGCTCCAGCCAACTTGTTGTCGGTGAGTCAGATGCATAGCATGATGGTATGCCCATTGGTTTACAAAGTGCAATGAGATATTCTGGAAAGTTTACGCTTCAATGTGTCCCACCAGTGAGGCTGGTTTAATGAGCGCCGAGCTATCTAACATGTTTCTCTCGATTTTGTTCGACGTCTTTAATAACAAATTCGGGATTCAGCGACAAGGTGGTGTCCACCCTCAGTCACTAACGACTCTAATGACCTGCCGTCTGGCAAGGGATATATCAGTACCCAACGCCAAACTCATCTCCCGCATGCCACCTCCAGACTGAGATTATATGATCCCTCTCCATGATGTCGCATGACCTTGTTTTGTGTAGCTGAATCTGATTGGGGTATAGAACCAGGGTACAAATCAACTCAGCAAGACGCGATCTTTTACAAATTTCAACAGCAATCCTCGGGCACGGTTCTACTTGCGTGTAACGTTATCTGACGTTGAAAACAACATTCTTCAATGCGCGAAACGCCTTAGTAGACTCTGAAGGTTGGATGGACCGAATTGGAAACGTTCGAAAATTGTGTAAGAAACAAGGAATTCAGTTCCCCCCCCCCCAAAAAAAAACCTGGCCGGCCCACGCGGGTGAGAGTTTATTCGTGTTTTTCTTTAGCCTCAGGCAAACGCAAAACAGCACTGGTCAGGGCGGAGATTACGGGTGCTATCACCGACTGCATAATTTGGCATTTTATGCCCTTGAACTGCATAGCTATGCCGCTGGCAGGAAGCCATTCGAAACAATTTATATATTCAGTGTTGTAATGAGATCGTGGCTGCGGAGCTTTCACCAAGCAGCTTCAAAACGACAAATTCAATATAGCATAGTAGATACCACACGTTCCATGACAGATCGATCCGTGCCTTACACCCCAATTTCTTGCATTTAGACGCTATTTGGCAACACATGCAGTGAATGGTAGTTAACACGTTTTTTTATCAAGCGTCTAGCTTCAATCGTTTCGGACTTGGGTCTCCAGCAGTTTCGTGTCGCGTTGTTGTAAGGGTACTACCGACAGCAAGATCATCTAGAGTCTCCAGCAGTTCCGTGTCGCGTTGTTGTAGGGGTACTACCGACAGCAAGATCACCTAGAGTCTCCTGTAGTTCCGTGTCGCGTTGTTGTAAGAGTACTACCGACAACAAGATCATCTAGAGTCTCCTGCAGTTTCGTGTCGCGTTGTTGTAAGAGTACCACCGACAACAAGATCATCTAGAGTCTCCTGCAGTTCCGTGTCGCGTTGTTGTAAGAGTACTACCGACAGCAAGATCACCTAGAGTCTCCTGTAGTTCCGTGTCGCGTTGTTGTAAGAGTACTACCGACAACAAGATCATCTAGAGTCTCCTGCAGTTCCGTGTCGCGTTGTTGTAAGAGTACCACCGACAACAAGATCATCTAGAGTCTCCTGCAGTTCCGTGTCGCGTTGTTGTAAGAGTACTACCGACAGCAAGATCATCTAGAGTCTCCTGCAGTTCCGTGTCGCGTTGTTGTAAGAGTACTACCGACAACAAGATCATCTAGAGTCTCCTGCAGTTCCGTGTCGCGTTGTTGTAAGAGTACTACCGACAACAAGATCATCTAGAGTCTCCTGCAGTTCCGTGTCGCGTTGTTGTAAGAGTACTACCGACAGCAAGATCATCTAGAGTCTCCTGCAGTTCCGTGTCGCGTTGTTGTAAGAGTACTACCGACAGCAAGATCATCTAGAGTCTCCAGCAGTTCCGTGCCGCGTTGTTGTAAGGGTATTACTGACAGCGAGACCATCTTTTGTGACAAACGGAAGCCAGGCAAATGTTCCGAATGTATCGCCTTACGGACGGATTAAGACGAGGTTTAGCATCCCGAATGATTCACCGTTTGCACTATCGTCCTCAGCTGGCGCGTTAGCATGAACACAACGTTTCTCCCAGTTCACTTTCCGGCCAATGTCAGGCCTAATGAACCCTGGGAAGCACTGAATGTTTGGATTTCAGCTATGTGCGTGTCACAACCCGAGCACTGAATGCGTGGCTTTCAGCCATGTGCGCGTCACAACCCGAGCACTGAATGTTCGGCTTTCAGCCATGTGCGCGTCACATCCCGACTTTTTCCCTGGCGTTACTGTTTTCGAACCAGGATCTCCTGATTGCGATTCAAGTGCTCTAACAACTGAGCTCCCAGAAAAGGACCCTTGCAATGGGACGGCTTATCAAAATGCAAAAGCGTGATCTTTGTCACGAACTAACTGCGACCTTAACGCCTGGACATAACGCCAAAATACCCGTCAATCTTTCGCAACGTCACCTGGCCCCGGTCGGCTGCACCCCGGCGCAAAGAGGAAATATTTGGGTCGGAAATGAATGAGTTTTCAAGGCATAGGGGGACATCGATCTGGTTCCGAACGTTTTCCAGTAATCGAAAAATGCGGGCGCCCATTCAGTCAAATAGATTGTTAGTACCCATGCGTATGCGAATGCCCGGAATGGGTGTACGAGTAAATGCAACAAATATCCCAAAGAAAGCTGCACTTTCTCACACCACCATCACGACGCAGTGGAAATAACTAACCGAACGGGTACGCAACATAATGACCGCAGTTCGAGACGTCCACAGTTCATGATGTACACCGTTCACAACGTCCACGCGTTTAAGTCCGTCGCAACGCATTCCAGAACAGACCGACCGGTACACTACACTCTCATCCTTCGGATTCAGACTAACTTAGTCGTGCAAGAGGTCATTAGTGTTGACCACGCCTATTATATCAATTGATATCCCAGTTGAAACGCTTCGGATTTACAGCCCCTGCAGTTTGGTGTTTCGTGTTGTTCTGTTGTAAGGGCCTTTTGACAACAAGCCTACTGTGACCCTATATGCACTACGCATGTAACGTATGTATTACTATATGCGCTGAACACATTCGCTGTCGATACAGCTGGAATAGAAATTCAAGACAGTTGAATGTTAACCAATTGGCGCATTGGGCACGAGAAAATTTTGCCGTTTTGAACAGCCCAAAAGCTTTTTCCATAACGGCGGCACCGCATTGGTTGCGTGCAGGGCCAACACATATGTGGTTTTTCACTGATCATTTTATCATGGTGGGCACGGCCGGAATGGACCTTCTACGTTCCCAAATGTGCCAGCGGATGGTTGCGATTGACCAAGAATGGGATTGAAACAATTCCGAAAGTTTCTCAGTCATGCAGCAATATCATTTCGTTATTAGTCTACAAGTGGCGGAATCAAGTCTGCTGCGCAAGTTTATAAAACTACGCTGCAATGATGAAATGGGATGGGCACCATTGATTTTGGACCGTTTTCGACCGGTCGATGTTTTGGGAACGTCAAAGACCCAAACACAGGTGCGATCGTATGATACAGGCACGACTGGACCTGTATCAGGCAGGTCCAGTTGTGTGATATGCCCACTTCCAAATATATGATCCTTCCTCAATCGATGTCGTTTTACCTGCTTGCGGTGTACATGAAAAACCAACAAATGTGCTTTGGCGCTTATTCTTTGGGGCATCCTTAGTCCTGAGCAGTGATCTACGCAGCAAGGGACGGCACGTACTGTTGTTACAGACAACGCCGTTGTCGTATGAAGGATGCAACAAATATATGTCCCCGCAGGTAAACCTGTTGCGGAAACGCACTTAGATTCACAAGGTTGGGATTGTACGCACGTCAACAAACAGCGTATTCCAAAAATGGTTTCATCAAATGCATTATTTTTGCCTTATGCCAGCATAAAGTGCAAACGCATTTGGCTGTCTGATGATTTGATGGCCGTAATATATGTTGGAAGCCCACCCAAATGACCGACCCAAATCATCACCAACGGCGAGAACCACGGTAATATCGTAAAAGATTGCCTTCAGTTTGACCTTTCACTAGAATTGCATACATAATCAGTCATAATCTGGCAAATGTAAATTTTTTCATGCTACCGATACGCAGCACTAGCAATAATATCATATCTAATGCCAGAATCATTCATGAGCGAATATGAAGGTCCTAAAGAAGGGAAGGAAGGAAATATATCATAAACGCAAGTGAACACATCGACAGTTACAGCAAACCATCGTGTCACATGGCAATGCAAACTGCGCATGTTATGTATCTGACTGAAACAATTTGCCCATAACCTTAATCTCTAGAAATAAGAGTCAGTATGAATAGTTGCTACTACGGCACAGAATGGTGTCGGGGAATGTAGTACCACTGCATAATTGGGACCAATATTTTTGCGCGCCGTGCGTGCTCCACACCAAGAGAACATCTGAAACAAATCAGCAGCATATGACATAAAACAACATTATATTAACGGTTATTTCAGCACCTCAATGAATGCGGCAAATGCTGTGCCTTCTATCTGGTTAAAGGCCGCCTCACCGCCCAGGCTTCAAGCAGCCCTTTCACTTGACTTGGGGGCTGCCGCCCTACGTGGTTTGTGTGGTGTTCGTCTTACAACGCGCCAGACACGTCTTACGACGTACATCTTCGTAGCATGTGCTACAATGGGTTTGCTGTAACTATGGATGTGTCCACTTGTGTTTATGATAAGGCCGCTATATCTGCTTGTGTAATATGAATTCGCTAGTGTTGCGCACCGATGGTATTCGAAATGTACATTTAACAGATCTATGACCTATCGTATAGATCATTTAAGTATAACGTCAAACTAAAGGCAGTCTTTGCGACATTACCGTGGCTCTCGTCGTTGGTGATGCTTTGGGTCGGTCATGGGTGGGCTCCCAACATATATCACGGCCATCAAATCACCAAGTGGTCATTGGGTATCTGCCCTTTTATGCTAACATAATGCACAAAGAACGTAATTGAGGCAAATAGGTCTAGAATATGTTGTTTGTTGACACGAGTAGCTTTGCAACCTTGTGAACCTGCGTGCGTCTTCGCAACAGGCCTTCCTGTGAGGGCATATATTTGCTGCATCCCTCGTACGACTCCATTGTTATTTAAAACAGCAGGTCAGTATCGTCTCGTGTGACGTAGGTCTCTGGTCAGGACTAAGGATGCCCAAAATACAAGCGCTGGGTGCGCATTGCAGATATCGATATCAGCATGCGTAAGAAGGAGAACAGTTTTGACACGCGCTCCGTTTGGGGTCCATTTCCCAACCCCTGGATTTATAGAATAACTTTTGAACGGCACGGCGTAACCGCGCTGAACTTTTCATACCTGTAGGCAATTGAACAACAAGTATTTTGGTACAAAAAATGAATGTACCTAATTAGGTCACTGGCCTATGACAGTTCAAATTTAGACTGTGGCTGTCAGCGAAGACAATTTCTAGGGAGTCATTCAATCTGGTGCTGCAACGGAGTGTCGGACGAAGTCGTACATCTCTGAGATAGTTTCGAAAGCAATCACACCGTTAAATTTAGGATTAAAACAAATTTCATTGATGCGGGGTCAGGTGTGATGGTCAGACGAAGGCCAAAACTAGTTTTCGTTTTTACTGGAGAACGTGCTGTATGTGGAAGTCTCTGGTGCTCATTTCTAATTAATAAATAACAGAGACCGCAACAGACATCTCACATGGACTGCTTAAAGGTTAGAGTAGGTCACTAATCCAAATTGGCCCAGGTCAAACTTTTAGAGCACCTTACCTAGATTTTTAACTTTTGTTTAAATAATTGTTTGAATAATAAGATTTTGGTCACCATGGCCTTTTGAAGGGTAAACCGGGTCACCGAACTCAAATAAACACCAGTGCTTTTTGCCTAGAGCAGGTATCTAGATTCAAGGCGGTTGCATGAGAGACTCTGTGGGCACTTAAGGCACCAATCCTGAGTTTGATATTGTTTAATCTTACTTGACCCGACGGTTATCACAAAGGAACCTAGAATTTTGACAAAAATGATTTTACATACAGGTCGATCCACCCGTTGAGTTTGACGTTTCTAGCGTTTTAAATTTTTGAGATCAAGGGGGGTCAAACTGAGCAATCAAATTGTCATAACATTTGTAGGAACAACCCACTGCAACGCGCTTGTGCTCAAGGTATCCCTGAATATTGCAACCAGGTGGGGGACAATGGAGAGGCCATCAAGGGTACGATCCCTACACCCAATTTTCAACGCTCATCGAGCTGTACCCATACCCGCCTGTTACCAATCGTGATCAATTGTACCCACACGTTACCCACCTATTTACATTTTTCAGCAACAGGGTTTTGAAGTCATGGAAAGTTCCTGGAACGCTTGTAGCCATAAACACCATTACTGAGAGAAGGAAAACAGACACAAATACGTGGTATTTCTCGAAGTATCTACCAAGCATGTTGTAAATATCTTGCCTATTCCCATAACCATGCCTGTGCGCATACCCATATCAATTCGCGTAACTTTCTCATTCTGTGTCCATCTCACCTCACTACCCATTCGAGATTGGTGCCTATTATTTTACCCAGCTTGTCAAGTCCTTCAGGCTCATGGAGGGAGCAAAAAAATAGCTCAGTCTCCACGCGTCATTGTACCGCGTGCAAAAATGCGGGCGTCTCGAGCACGCACACACACACACACACACACACACACACACACACACACACACACACACACACACACACACACACATACATACTTGTGTGCCGTGCCTTACGGGACAACTGACTCAGCCGTCACTACCGAGAACCACCCGAACGAATGGCGGCATCGCAGCCAAATTGGAGGGCCATGCAGCCATTTGGCCGTTTAAGAACAAGATGGGTCGCTCGAGGGGTAAAGCTGCCATCTTTAGCTTACACTGGCAATTGAAAATACCGAGGACATAGTGATAACAGAGGACCGTGTGTGACTTTTCTGTCATATTCAGCTGTGTATTGAGGACCAGGAGTTGCACCTAGAAATTAAGGACAAAGGGACAAAGGCTCTCAGGTCGGGGGCCTCGAACATCATTCGGAAGGACTCCTTGGGGGTTGCTGGGAAACTGAGGGCCCCTTTACCGGTGAGAGACGATGTCGAACAGTCTGTTTTGGATATTTGTCGACAAATGTATCGCTTGAAACCAACATGTTAATTTATCCGCGAGGCAACGACCATCTCATAAAGCAGTGTCGCGGCCACCTTTGAAAGATGACGGCGACAAACCAAACACGGCCAGATATAAATATGCTACCTTGTGCACAAGCGCGCAGCCAGAGCCTTGGCAATGGGCCAGGGGCACGCACAAGGTTGATAAAGGGCTCCCCAATAGTGAAAGCCCCCCCCCCCCCAAACAAAAATATCGCTGGCATTGGAGTGCCCCATTGTGCCGGCCGGGGCTCTGAATAGTCTTCCAGCCGACCTTTCTGGCCTTTGGGTCCTCAAATCAGGCCCTTAATCGTAAATCCCGAAGCCCTTCGGGTCCCCTGAAACCTTAGGCAGGGGGAACGTGCCCCCTGTGGCCTTCCCTCCCTGCGCTCCTGCTTGCGCGTCAGGCTGTTGGTTTGCGTTCAGATATAGGCAAATAACGGCGGATTGTAGGCTTTCTGCTGCTTAAATCATTCATCTATAATGTAAAAATCGTTTTACTCTATTTTATCATGGTACACTTTCCGGTCGTCCCCTTAAAGTCTAAATCAAGTCGGATAAATAGTAGCATACGCCATGTTAATACCTGCTGAACACTCTTCATGAAAAAGCCCTCCCCAGGCCGGTTGATATCACCAACGGATTTTGGCTCCATCGACTTCCATACGACATTGGCTCCATGCTGTGGAATCGCCTCGGACCGCATAACAAATGACTGCAGTTCATTAAACTACCCGATGAGTGTTTGCCCCGACGGCTGGACACCCGGGACACTAAATGTTTTCCGTCCCCAACGGCCCGATAAGAGTAGGAGAAAGGGCAACCAACGCCTTTTGGGTTTCCATGACCCTTTAGCACTAATAGTGCTAACAGTGCTAAAGCATCATCAATGACCCGGTCGGCGGCACACTACTCGACGGCGGTTTTCCCGAAGCTTCTGCTGTTGCAACGGTTGCAGCAGAGGGCGGCCGGGGCTGAGGAGCGGGCAACGGAGGCGACGCTCCAGACAGCGGTGGAAAAATTGACTCGAGGTGCTGCTGGAACTGTTTATCTGCTGACCGAGCTACTGCAGTTTCAGGTGCTTCGGTGGGCAGCCGCCGCTCATCTCATTCGCAGGTGACTCAGACAGTCTCTTCTACACTGTCGGCGTTCCAGTCAGTATACAAAGCCCATGTTGCTCGACCCTGCTCGCGAACCCCGGTGTCTTAGGGCGACAGTACACAGCCTCTAATGCTGTGGATGTGACTGGCGGCGCGAGTGCGCGGCGGCCTCGATTGGTGGGGTACACAGTTTGTAGCCCGCTCTTGGGATACGGCTTGTGCCGGCGTCAATGCAGCGGTCTACTTAATGATGGCCTCTTATGCGACTGAGTGTGGGTCAATGGTTCGCTGTTGGTGTAACTGTGAGTCACGTGCTCACGCTACCTGTTAAATGTGCCTTTCCCACGGCTTGCGTGTGTTGGGTTTTTATATACGTGACAATTACGCATATGCACTTTCTTCATACAAGTGGAATCCATGGTGCGGCGGGATGTAGCAATCAGTTGCTGACCGAGGAAGGAGGACCGTGCAACACTAAAATAAATGAGTCAGTCGTTACAGTCATTGCAGTCAGTCACTGAAGCCAAACGAGCTGCCTCATAAACATGTCGGCTGTTTGGCTGATGCGAGATTTCGTGCTCGACGCCCACGCGCCCATTCCAGTCTTCAAAAACTAGTCAAAGGCCCCTGTGGCCCACCACTTCCCAATGTAACAAGTGTGCTTTGGTTAAGTGTAGTGGTGTCAGATTTGCCAACGGATCTCAAAAATGACGTAGAGAAAGAAGCATTTGCATTGAATCCTGTATTGGAAAGATGCGACAGGAGAATGACACACCTAATTTGCTTCCAAACTGACATTCAGGTATAACGCATTTTTACCAATGGGGTGGGTCTATTTCCGTGCTTAGGTGTCATCTTCCGCCCAGAATTGCAAATCTCGCCACACTGCCCTTGGTGAACACTGCTTTTTCACCGTTCATCAGCTCCACCTACACAGATTGCTACTATAAACGGGAGCAACAACAAGGAGATCGTTTTTGTCGTTGCGAAATTTACTAGCGAGCATCATCCAAACGTGAACGAAGTCGACATCTAATGTGTAAGTCACTGAGACTCATTTCGCCTTACGACGTGCTCTAACAATCACGTTATGGACATGGATTTAACATCTCTCCATGAGCGCTAGGACAGAGCATTTTCTGCTGACAGGGCACGTAAGCATGCAGCTTGGCCAGAAACCTCCATGTGGCTAACATGCCAAGCTGCCTCATCACAGCTGCCTTTTCCGCATTGCACCAGGCAATACGTCTTTTTTGCCAGTGGTATTTTTTTCCTGAGCGTCATTGTTAGTCTCTCGATGTGAAGATGTCTCCTCCGGAAACAAGTCTCCCTCCCCCTCTTGGCTTTTTGTCCAGGTAGGATATTTGCGACCTCCACCACACAATCGTCTTCACCCATGTCCTCCGGACCGTCCTCTTCTGCCATTGGTGCGCTGTTGAGGTAGTCGACTTCGTCCAGATTTTTCCCTTTGCAGACAGAGATGCCATTTTTGGTTTATTGGTTTTATACAACACGCATCACATCGCAGCCTACTCCTGTACATTTTGCTTCGATCCTGAGCATAAAGCACAGCGACTTTAAAACATGGAAAAAGGAAAACAAAATAACTGACCCAAAACGGAACGCCAACTGCATTCTCGCTTCGTTGTTTCGTAATCTACGAACTACACACTGCACAACTACATCTTTAGAATACCGCTAAGTATTTAAGATCATCTAGAAAATGCATACAGTTTGGCTCCATTGGTAATTTGCAGGCCGTCCAATGCTTGAAAGCGGAACTTCAAATACTCGCATCCTTAACGAGTGTCGCTCTCGGGGAGTAATCTGGAAAGCCGAAAACGGGTGAGATATGAGAAATTTCAGTTCAGAAGAGGATTGTGACCCCCACGTGAAAGAAAGTTGTGCTTGTGTTCAGAAGCGTGGGCATGCACCACGCTGATGGCTCACGGGTGGTGGAATTAAAATAGCTGTGCAATAGTCGTGTCCCGAAAGATAACTTTCCAGTTCACAGCAAATCCGTGAATGAATATCGGAGGCCACAGGCCTCCCGTCCGCGTACATATTACCCATCTTGTTAGAGCACATACACTGCCGTCAAGAAGAAGGAAGTGATGGGGCGGCGATGGGGGCGGAGAGAGGGAGACAACAATAAATCGTACTAAGCTCTAGCCACGCAGCCGAACTTAACCTGAAATTAGGCCAACAACAGCAGAGTCGCCAACATTCATCGTCAACGCGATCAGCAGCTACCGTGATTCGGACGGCCCTCATGCATGGTACGCGCGCCCGTTGGCAAACTATGGCGTGCCTGTCTTCATTCCTGTAGCCACGCACGCACAGCTGCGATGGGAATCGATTTAGAGAAGAGCAACAGTTCCAGTATCATCGCTGACCGCATGCGGCAAATGCGAGTCCATGCCCTGATGTCCTAGGCTTACTACGCCCTGTCAATGCCTTGCTGTCCATGCACGCCATACGGTTAACAGTCGTAAGACAGCGAGGCATAACCGAAACGAGTTGTGGTAAAAAGCTTATTGCCTCTAAGCTCAAACAATGCATCAATAAGAAATGACGAAACTACGACAGACAGGCGGCGGTGGCCCACAGACCGTCCTCCCAGCCCCCGGGCGAGTACGCCCCCCTAGCCCAAGTGTATGTCTACTTGCTGGTTGGTAAGAGTGGACAGTTTTCTGATCACTGCCATATCGCGGGTAGTGCAGGACGAAGGTAGTGTGCGCCATGATGCAAACATTATGATATATTTGATTTATGATTTTGGATCGAGTGCGTATTGTGAGTGTGATTGCACGCTATATGTGAATGCATCAACAAAAATTACAAAAAGACCAGACAACCAAACCGCTGACCTGACCATCGCATTTGAAACTATCCGACGTCACACCGTGATACTGGCCGCGAAACAGATGGGAGGCGGCCCAAATGCACACCAACGCCGTAACTGTTTTTGACAACGTGACACGCTGGAAGACCGACACCCCTCCTTGCTGCGGATGGGCTTCTCCACGCCATTGCGAGACACTCGTCTGTCTAGCCCCCGCAGACGAGGTATCTTCGCAGGCATTTTGGTCTGCCCGGAGTGCGCAGACCAGAACCATGCTTAGTGTCCCCTCGATGGATTTTTGGCAACACCGTTATGGCCCGGAGCCGGATGTGGCAGCCAAACCCGCTACCACAAGCTATGTTCAGTGAGCGGCCGGACCCCACGCTCATGAAAGCGTCGGTGATTCCCGCGCAAACAAACCGACGTTGGTGATGTATATTATATATATATATATATATGTATATATATATATATATATATATATGTATATATGTATATATATATATATCTACATGTGTATATATAGATATAGATTAGATATAGATATAGATATAGATATAGATATAGAAATTTAATCTATTCTTGCAAAAATCAGCGACCAAATTTTAACATACAAAGCTCATCCTGGCCGATTTTGCGAACATGATATGTGCCTTTATATGCGATGTGTGCTAGCTTAAAATAGTTAACATGTGAAGTGACGCCTGACGCGTGATGTGCGATGTCTGTTCAGTTGAAATCGCTTGCATGTCTAATTGATGCGCGACTGTGATACCTGTTAACCTCAACTCGTTTGTATGTTTGAATGAAGCGTAATGCATGACGCCTACTTGCTTGAATTAGTTTGCATGTACACGTATTGTCGCCTATTCTAATTATTAGATAAGCACCGCATCGTGGTAACGGCTAGTAATAACTTTTTGTTTAATCCTCTAAGAGTTGGTGTCCTGTAAAAACTGGCTTTCTATTTCCAAAAAAGCTGAAAAATCGGGTAGGGCTACCAGCAGGCAATTTTGAATTTATTTCTGCTACTTTTTCGATGTAGGCATGTTGCCGAAATATCAATTCAACTATATCTTTATTCTCCCGGTTTTTCTTCGACGAATAAGGCTATTAATATTGTCTTAGCTATGTGAAAAATGCTCCTCTGCTAATGCTAATGCACTGAACAACTTACGTAATCTTGCACAACATTGATTTGAGCCAACCGACGGCCGTTACGTCTGAAAATGTATTCACAAAGCCGGATATGAACGACGCAACGGTCATATGATGGCTTGCCTTAATCGCCCCATGGCCAATGAAATGGCAGCATTTGAAGACATTACGCGTTGTGGGTGCCTGCATGACCTTGAAATAGTCACCACGAAATAATATTCGCACCTTTGCAGGTGTGTAGATCAGAAACTAGAAAGGTTTACAAAATTAGAAGGGTGCTTAAGAATGGCAGGACCGTGCAACATACTGAATGATCTTCAAGATGGCTAATTTCAGTTGAAACCCATACAAATGTGGCACATACCCTTTTATGCTCTGGTATCTACCACACACTAAGGTTCCGATGTATGGAAAACTTATGTTTGTAATGATTTCCCCTTCAAGGCTAAATTGGTGCCCAAAGCCTCTAAAAACGTGTTGTTCTAGGGGGTTGGGGAACATGTCTGTAAGTACCTAACAGCAACATTTTTAAAATGTAATACAACACCCACTGCAAATGCATAAGAAAAACTGCAAGCATCCCCCTGACAAACGTCTGGTCTAGCGTGATAAACCTACCCAGACAATTGCATAATATTGCTGAAGTCAATCTCTTCAACCACCTTCAAAAGCTAACACAATGTCTGCCACGTCAGCAACTATCCTTATCAGCACACCATTCTCTAATCAATCAAGGCAGATCAGTCCTCCATTAGCTACAGTTGTCGGTAAACAGGGTTCACCAATCCCTTTCGAATATTTACTACTCACTTTTTAAAACCTTGCCGGACGACAATAACTTGCATCCAACGCAAGCCCAGTCTTCTCGCCCGAGAGGCCGCACACCGCAATGCCACCGTCGCGCTCGTTCCAAGAACGCGCAATGGCGGCGATAGAGCTACGTATCCCATGTGACTTAACACAATTTACATTAATATCTTTCATCACCAGTTTCAACGTGATTCAATGTGATTTAAGTGCTTATACCAAACGCAAAAAACTTACAAGTGATGAGACCATATCATGGAGCAGCGTGATTTCGCATTTCCTTATTCATCTCTATTCTCTTCCACGTGACCTTGCCACCTGAAAAACTCACGCACGCGCGCAGTTCGTCCAAGATAACACACTTTACACAATCGGAAGTAAAAATGCGTATAACTACGTTTTTCGAGGACCAGCTGAAAATCGAATAAACATGTTCAAACAAGACTAAATATATAATTTAAGGCCTCTGAAAACCGAGGTCCGGCATTTGGACCTCGGTAGCGAGTACCGGACCTCGGCAGTGACGGGTTGTTGGGTGTGTAACCGGATTTGTTCCTCTGTTTTCACGGCACACAAGAGCACACACACACACACACACACACACACACACACACACACACACACACACACACACACACACACACACACACACACACACACACACACACACACACACACACACACACACACACACACACACACACACACACACACACACACACACACACACACACACACACACACACACACACACACACACACACACACATATGACCATATGACACATGACACACATGACACATATGACCCGCCTTGCGTCCACGCACGGCGCGGACCAGCCTCTGGTCGAGAGGCGTCTCTCACCGCTGGCTGGCCGCGCCGCACGCCCTGCGTTCGGCCATTGGGCCGCCGAGCCCACGCAGTTGATGAAACGATTATGCGGAGGTCAGCGGGCGCCCCGAGCGGCGCCAGCGCCGCCGGCACCGCCTCTCAGCGCCCCGCACAGGACGACACGACCAGGGGTGGCTCCACCGACTGACCGCTGAGCAGGCAGGGGGAGGGGGTCGGGCTAGAGCGGTGGGGCGTACTTCAGGTTCGTGTTTTATGCAGCGTCACAGGCGTCGTGCTGAACTTTAAGGTTAATGGGGGATGCATCCCACCCCCACCGGTAGGGCCACCTCTGCGTGCAGACCTCGCGTACGCTCAGCGCTGGCCTGACCAGCGACGGGCGCGGACCGCTGGTCCTGGCCAGCGACGGGCGCGGACCGCTGGTCCTGACCAGCGAAGGACGCGGACCGCTGGTCCTGACCAGCGACGGGCGGGGACCGCTGGTGATGCCCGCCGCATCTCAAAGTCCAAGGCTCGGACTCAGTCTCGAACGAGTGCACAGTGATAGTCGCTAGGACTTAGACATAGCCTTTAGAGTTTTGTGCTTGCCTTGGCAAGCTATGTTGAAAAGTAGGTAAGTAATAGCTGCTTTCATGAACTACTGTAACGAAGTGAAAACAGCGCAGCAAATGTTCTAGCGATCCTATACATTTGCGGGCAACTACTCAGGATTAGGAAAAAATGTAAGCGACTATTTGTAGCAACACGGAACCGTATAGCTCAAATAAGAATAATGAAGAAATGTTGGGTTGCATACAGTTCAAATGATTTTCTGGAGATTGATTTTCTGATTATGCCTGGCAACAGAAATTGTCTGGCTCAATAACCTTGCGTAAAAAAGAGTAACGGTTGCACTGAATTTACTTGCAAAATGAAGCGCATACATCACATTCCAAAATATGAAGAACGCGTGAAAACACTTTATGCAATAATATACCGTAGAGTCGGCTGGTACCAGCAAAGAAAATCCCAGATTCCGAGAAGAGCACTTGGTCATGAGACTCTCATAACGTCATGTAAATCTATGCACGCAAACGCGCAGTTTTGTTAAATGAGTTGGGGACTGGACAATGAAAAATGACGAAATCTGCCGGCAGCAAGCGGGTTTCTTCGTGGATATGGTCCACGTTCTTTCCAAAGCTGGTAAAGGATTGAGTGACCCTGAATTGGGTGGGAAACTACACTCCTGCATGCACGCTTGACATGGTGTGTAGACCTCGAAATAGCCGCTGTTATTCTAGCTCCACGGGTCGTGGCAGGACATTGATGCCAGAGTGTTTTGTGTGATGCCATGGAGGTCAAGAGATCACAGGACAATAAAACGACCTCCGACGTGACAGCTATGCCCCGAAGTCAGTAGGCCTCCCTCACATCCCAGGTACGCGGTAGTCTGGCTATCTTAGATCATCTGACCGTCTTTGCTCCTGTATGGGTGTTGTCTGCTGCCGTCTGAACGTCCCCGCGGTGAAAATGGACACAATAAGTTGCAAAATCGACTTTGTTGGCACGATCTCATAACACCAACAATCGATCAATCAATTTGCGTGGTTCGTCCGAGAATTGATGTATTCAATGTGCACTTGGCAGAATTTCCCCAGATGTTTCTATATATTTTGGTAGCATTCCATCACTTCAGAACACAAATTGCATGATACTGTTCCAAACCCTCGAATCTGAGCTGATGCATACAATCACTGCATGAACAGGATGATGATACCTGCTCGGCCGAATACAATATTTGATCATTATTTTAATTATTGATCAATTATTTCAATCATTTGATCATTCTGCTAGTCTCAAGCAGAAAACTTGACGACACGCAACCGCGATCAGATCCAAAACATCTAACCTTTGTATTGCCTGACCGTTACTCACACTGCCTGGGGTATTTTGCCAACTGGGGCGGCCTGTGGTACCCAGGATCTAGTATTTCGGGCAGGGAAACTTAGATGGTAACCAGCAACATCTAAAACGTCAACAAGCGTGACGTGCATGCTGGATGCTCAGGTCTCATGAAATAGACGGTGGAAAGAAAAATATGTGCCGACGTCACTTGCGCGTACAATAAAATAGACGGTGGAAAGAAAAATATGTTCCGACGTCACTTGCCCGTACCATAAAAATGATGTCACATTGACAGCTGTATTGATGGAAAAACTCATCCGACCTTGGGTATGAGTATCATTTATTATAAACACTTTGTCATCACTCAGGAAACTCGTTGCATCACCTACTCCAGGTGATCTCTTTTTCGTGGGAAGGCGCCTTTCCACTTCACCGGTAAACTTGGCGTACATGTGAGGTGTGATTTGGCGCGCCACTTGGGTACTGATCCTCTTCAGATTGCTGAGGTTTTCAGAGTCACACTGGCGCACTGGGGTCATACGCTGTTCATTTTGTCCCTGGGTCCCTGATCTAGTTATATTCAGAAGCTCTCCAACATGCCGACGTACTGCCGAGCTCGCTGTTGGTGGTCATGCAGCCGTCTACACACTGGAAGAGAAGGCCGTCCAATGGTTAAGGCCGTGCGGCGGTACCTGGCAGATCCACAGCCCAAATCTGACAGCTTGTGTTCCAACGGTCCGATTCAGGTAGAGGTGGGCCTCGTCGCTGATTCAGACACGATTCAGAAATCTGGGATCGGCTTATGCCTTGGTCTCCAGCCAAGTGGCAAATGTCGTCCGCAGCTGTTTACCGGCTTTTCCTGGCTTCTGGTTGCTGGTCACTTTGCAGGAAAATAGTTTGAGGTCATTTTCCAGAATTGCTCATAAGGCTGTGTGACGTCGACTTCCTCAGCAATGTTCTGCAGGGATTTTGGTGGCTCCTTTATTATAAAGGGCTCAACTCTTGAAACCATCTGGTGTTCTTTTGTACTTTATCCCTCATTTCATCCTTTATTTCGGATTCACACAGAAATGTTTCTCAAAAACTACTCTGGTAGGTACAAATTGTTTTCGCTCCGGTTGCGTAAATGGTTTTAAAGAGAACTCGTAAATGCATTTGCGGTGCGACGTTGGATCTCGCTGATCAATGCAAATCGACGGCTTTTGTTCTTTGCTCTGAGCCGAGCAGTTTCATGGTAGCATACTAGTTTTGGACACATCTTCCAGCATTCCGTGTTAGATGATGTTTATTTAATTTAAACTTAGTGTTTACAATAAAGTAAAAATGTGTTCGGTGATGTCTTCCATCACGGGACCAGTGTCTGGGAAAGGAGGTAATAGGTGTCAGTTGTGTCAGTCGAGGTTCAAGGGCTTGCACGCAAAAAAACGTGGTTTATGAAATTGAGTGTAAACTGCGCCCCCCCCCCAAAAAAAACATGGAGGGTAATAGGATGTGTCGGGAAGTCCATGCGCGTGCTAGCTTGAAGACGTTTGCATGTATGAGTGATGTGTGGTGGTGATGCCTGTTTACTGGAATTTATTTCCATGTTTACGCATCTTTTCACGTGTTAACTGTGGCCCGCTGCTTAAAAATAAAAAAAAAATATTGTGGGATTGGCCGGCAATATTGAATTTGCGGCCAACAATCGTATTTATCAAGGCATGCAGCCGACATATTAACACGCGTTCGGGTGGGGGTCAACTTGACCCCCTCTCGAATGTTTTTACCCTCTAGCGTTTGCTGTATGGGGTAGTACCTTGTGCTTATTTCGAATTTATTGATAACAGGAGCTGCATTACACACCTTCCATAAACTTTTTAAAGGTCAGAATAGGTCATTGACCTAGAATGACCCAGGTCAACATTTTGTTTTTAGGGGCATACTGCCCAGCGTAATCTTTGTTGCTTATCCAAATGCAAAACTCAAAGCGGTGCTGTATGATTTTGGTCACCATGGCCTTCAAAAGATTAGCAAGGTCACTGACATTTGATGAGCACGTGACCTTTTGTTTAGAACAGTTATCTAGGTTCTAGGGGCTCTTTGGAGACCGACCTGAAGCTCTTCCTCGTTTGACCTTTTTTGACTTGAAGATTTAGTCCTAGGAACCTTAAAATTTGGCCTGGGTGAGTTTACGTACAGCTCTATATACCTTGTGAATTTGGTGTCTGTAACTCTCTTAGTTTCTGAGATTTTAGGGGGGTCAAACTGACCCCCACCCAAGCGAAGGATAACCCAGCCGGCCATCCGGGCGCGTGCTAATGCATCTATCTCTCTTCTTTCCTGGTTATTCGAAGAAGAGTAACGCTAACAGCACTTTCTTAGCGCAGCACTAGCAGCACTAAGAGCATTATCTTTTTGTTTAACGCACGGCATTAGATGCCTAAACACGTCACTTTTAGCTTCATGCCAGTTTGGACCCAATAGTATCCTATAGGACCTTTAATGATGTGGTTATACTAACTCCTTCATATGTTAAGTCAGTATGAAAATGTTTGGTAAGTTTTCAAATGATGAAGCCTGGATTGGGATAAAGAACAACTGACGACAGCATGCGGCAGCTTTTAAAAGTTTAAGGTCATTATCCTGATAAAATTAATACATGCTTAACCCCAACAGTGGCGCAAGTGTATCTGTTGCATAATCGTAGCTGTGTTGCTTATACAACACGATCAGCGACAGTGGTAGTCATCCATGGTCTCCTACTAAGATTTACTTACATGTTTTTTTTCTTCTGTGAATGATATCCCATCCTAAGCTTTCACAAAGGGCAGTTCACATTAGCTTGCAATGCGAGGCTTTTCTACGAAAGATATAAAAAGCTGTTTTTGTATTCTAACACCAAGGACACAAGTTCAAATTGCCGAAATCCTGGAGAAATCAGGTTTTCGGGTTTTAGGTTAAGTTAGGTTTTAGGTCAGGTTTTAGGTTAAGTCAACCTTTTCGGCTGAGCCCCACCAACCAATTTTAGAAAGCAGCACCCGTAGTACATATTTGGTTCAGTGCATATTATTGTGATACTGACAAAGGTGCAGAGTGCTTCTAGTCATTTTTTGTCGCGTGAGGACGCCAGCCTGGATGGCAATTTAAGCCAATGTTTTATGCCATTTTGTTCATTGTAGTAACCACCGAACATGATCAATCATGTACGTCGCAAACAGCTCAATAAAAACGCTGGATGGAGGAATTCATCCATTTCAGAAATGTTGAAGCGAATGGCTGAAGGCGAATTTGCCGATCATTCTGCGCAAAACTTGTTACAATTGGTCTCAGCCGGCCTCCTTTGCCAGCGGTGCGGCCCCGCCCACCTCGTGCCGCGCGCGGTCGGCCTGCCCCCTGGCGGGCGCGACGTCAGGCTGGCCACCGGCGGAGGCGCCGCATTCAACGCCGGTGGCCGCGGCGCGCGGAGGGAGAGCCGGGGAGAGGCGTAGGTAGCGGCCGGCATGGACAGAGTGTGGTGCCGACCGACCCGTGACTGACCCCTGCGACCAGCCGCTAACCGAACTGACCCGAGCCGGGCCGGGGCGCGCCAGGTAGGTCGGCTGACTGCGAGGGCGGTCAAGTCGGGTGAACCTCGGGCAAGGTGGCCCGGGCCCAGGCTGGGCTGTGTTGAGACGGACACGTTGGTCCGAAGGCTTCCTGTAAGGCTCCGATCTGCTGCAACAATGATAAGGTAGGCAGTATGTTTTTAATGCAGCAAATGCAGATCCCAACGGAGCCTGGACGCTGTACAGCGTCGGCGGTTTTGAATAATTGTTTCCCGAACGCAATGCCTTTATCGAAACCTATTGGCAGTTGATAATGGATGACAGAATATCATTCTCACTCGAAATGGACGGTCTCCATTCGTCTCTGAGGTCAGGACCAGTTGCTGAGCCTCTTTCTTGAAAAATGCGATGGATTTAAAAAACAAAATAAAGTAACAACCACTCACCAGCCCCTTAGAGATTAACATGAAAACCCGCAATAAATCGCAATGTGACTGATCATCTGCGAAACCGTTTTAATCCAGGGCTATCTGAGCGCTACCTCCCTATGTTGATATCTGGCTGAGTACTGTATGGAGCCTTTTTTATACGTTTAAGCCACAGCGCATTCAATATAAACGTCAATCATGCCTGTGGGAACCAAGGGTAGATTGTACGGGCCTGTGCCCGCACAATTGAATCATTACAAATATTGATGGGCAGGTTAGCGTTATCTGTCAAATGAAGAAGTTTATTAAGCTCGTTGGGAGACGACAGTTTTCGGATTTTTTTCAAAGATCGAAATTGTCACGGTTTGTAGTAATTTGAGCCCGACGTCGAATGCGGAGCATGGCTAGGCATTGAAGAGATGAGCGCTCCCTCGGGCTTTAAAGCTGCACGCATGATGCTCTTTATTTACTGTAGACATTCTCTACAAATAAACTGAGTCACTTGTCACCTACAAGTGAAATTCCGGGGCCATGGCGTTACTGTGTTTCGTGAGGCCGGTATTCGCATAATGATCAAGCACACAACACCACAAGCATTAGTTGTCGGGAACCTTTCACATTCCGAAGTGTTCCGCACCACAATATCCAAGTATCCCAGGTCAGCATAAATATTTTGTCACTTTTTCAGTGATGATCCCCTTGCGGTTATGGGAACGAGCTGGAAAACGGATTTTATCATAAAAGACAAATTCAAATACATTCGGTTCCTCTGCCGTCCTCAGGATCGGCTTCACAATCAAAATACTGCATACTAAATTTATATTTCACCGCACTCAAATTGACAGAAGCCAAACAGAAGCCCGTCAAGCAGAAAATTCCTCATTATGTTGCTTCGGCCGGGTTTGCGGCCGCCCGCCAGAGGAGAGTCGGCCGGCCCGGTGCGGCCCGGACCGGCCGCTCACAATCCGTCGCCGCTCGGCTGTGGTCATGACTCGGGGCAGGTCGTTGCCTCCGGCTGGCCTCCGACTCTGTGGGGGGCAGTCCGCAGGGTGCAGGCGGCGGCAGGGTAAACACCACTGGCGGCTTGCATGGGAGTAAGCTCCAGACGTGTTATGCTTGCGTGTTAGTCTCGATTTCACGCGACAGTTGAGTGGCTTGAAGCAGCGGTTTCCTTGTGTCAGAAGACATTTAGACTTCCTGCTTTCGCTTACTCGTGGTGAACGCCGTCTTTGGGGAAGACATTTGGACAAGGCAAATGGCCTAAATAGATTGCCGTGCTGTTACAACATGGGAATTATTATGTTAAATGGAGTGTTCCACATTTATACGGGGTTTTGAACTGAAATAGCCATCTTCAACACCTTTTGATGCTGTTCACAGTCCTGGCCTTAGGACCCAAGCCCCTCTAGCTTTTGAGCTACACGACCGCAAAAATGAAGAAAGGTATGTTTGGGGAGAGCATTACAAAGCCATCTTGGCAGTCATGACGTCATAATAACGTCATTCAAATCCTATCATTCCACAAACCATGCGGCGATCAAGGCCAAGAAAGATACAACTGTTGAGGGGTTCATACCTGGCATTAGTGAGCGAGATTTCCACATATAACGGCCGGCCATTGACTCTCAATCAGTGTTGTGCAAGGTATGATGACATCATCAAACCATGACGCATTGAGGATCATATTTATTAAACACAGAATTATGCTGTCTAGAGCAGCCTTTTCCCCTGGAGCATCATACCAATAGTTATAAGTGAGCTTGTTTCATTATATCTGATGCTTGCTTCAATATCTTCAAAGGCGAAAGATTTCCTTTAAGTAGTTGGTTTCTTTCTTTGGACTGCATTCTTATACCACCGATCCCGCCAGTAAAGGTACAGTCGCGAATATCTGTCAAACTGGTAAACGAGGCATAAACCCACAAATAAACACGAGCTGCTGCATTCACTGCACCAGCTGAGCTGCTCCACCGTCACACATCCCTTAGATGAAAAAATGATAATAACACTTGAAGCCGAAGCATATCCTGTGAAATAGAGCACTGGCGTGAGCTGCATCAGGATTCGCACCCAAAAATGCAGATCGTTTTGTAACCCATGCTTCAGCGAGCATCCCGCTGTCATTCGCCTTTGTTCAAAGCGTCCCAATCGATGGCGCTCAGCTCGCTTTGATATCAGTGTTGTATTGTGCTGTCCAAAAGGAGGAGCTTTTCATTGGGCCCGAGGAGAAAATGACTAGATGCGTCACAAAAGGCCGGCCAGTCCATTCAAGCTCAGTAAATTTCTCCAACCACAAATCGGCGGATGAACACTCGTTGAATTAGGAATGTTATCATGCGTTATCACAGGAAACAAAGGTTTTTGCAGCTTTGAAAAACGGTTAAATCATATAAGCTACTTAACAAAATAATCCGTTAAGTAGCCAGATGAGCATTGTGCGTTGTACGAGAAGGAACAACGACACATACGCTTCTACCTTATTTAATGTTCGTGACATAAATCGTTCGTCGCCCTCCCGCGTCTTTCACGAAACAGACGCACATGTTTTGGCATTGTATCTTCGGATCGGGTTCCACCGTGAGAGTATTATGCTCTCGGATATTGGGCAGTGACCTGTGGTGCGTGCGGCCTGACCTTGACATTTCACATGCTTCATTGGCAGATTTCTGGGGGCTTCTGTGGGCACCATACTGATACTTCCTACGCGGGAGGACAATCTTAACAAGTTCCTTGTCTCGCTTATTACGACAAAAGCGTTCTTGCAGGCCATGGGCCCCAAACACTCGAGGGCCGCCGTTTATCAGCTCCCGGTTACACGCCTGACATCGACAACTCCGGCATCCACCACGCTAGCTGGTACAAAGCTGCGGCCACCAGGGGCCTCCCTGCACACCGCTGTCATGGAGCGCGTGTCTGGCCGGCCCGCGGCTGCCTCCGGCCCCGAGCGGCGCTCGGTGAAGTGTCAGTGACGGGCGCGGGTGGCGGCGGCGGCGGCTCGGCATGGTGGCGACTGCGCGCTGGTAACCGGACACCAGCCCCGGCGTGCCCGGCACCGCCGCCGCCTCCGCTGCTAAGTGCCCGACACGCGACGACCACTGCACCCGGCGCTGTTCGGTACGAGGACGGTGCAGTGGGAAGCAGCTCACCTTAGCGCGTTACGAAGTGTGTAGCCGAGAGCCTGCACTGGAGTGCGGTCACGTGACTCAGGTCAACTGCAAGGTTCTTTTTCACCTACTCGTATATATCCGTGTTTGTTGAAATCTTCTGAAGGGTCCCGAGCGCGTCACTCACACTGGCTTAGCATCGCTCTGCTGACTGCTTAGCAGGAACGCGCACTCACTGCAGCGATTGGTCCTCGGCCCTTGGGACAGTCCTCAGGCGCCTCTGAGAAACGTGGATCAGTGAACAGCCACACGCTAGGCCAGTGAGATGATCAAACGGGTATTGTCAAGCGAATGCTTGGTTCCCTGTGACGTAATAATGCACTAAATTGGCGGGTTTAGTTACATGCCTTCGCAGAAGAGCACAGGCCGTTTGAGCTGACTGAATCCGACAGCGTTGTAAACTGCAATCCTAATAGGATATCAGTCACTGTGGATTTACCTTGGTAAACCGTTGAACCGCCAGTTCATAAACACGAACATTACGGGCGCGTACTATGAGCATGTAGACGTAGAGAGACGGTGCGATCGCCACCTGAGCGCGCTTAGTTTATGAGCATGTAGACGTAGAGAGACGGTGCGATCGCCACCTGAGCGCGCTTAGTTGGACTGGCTTAGCAGTTGTTCGTCCAGTTACAACAAGACAATTTCTAGTCTAGAGGATGCTATTGGTCTCTGACTGTGTCCGTTGCATTCCCGGCATTAGGCATGGTGCTAGCTCACGTTTGCTTAGCAGGCCTGAAACGGAACATTCCGACTACTTTGCTTCTGATGTGTTTTGCTTAGTTCCAAGAGACACAGAAATGTAAATGCCAGGAGACGTTGCCCTGCAGCGATTTCAATTATCGACGTCAAGATGTTTTGAAAGGACATGCCTTCGGAGTAGCTAATGTAGTATTGACCGGCGATGGTCTTGAGGACCATGCTTTGCCACAATTCCATGTAACCCACCTTGTCTGACTAAAAAACGACGTGCTCATCCTGTCTGTTTTTTTTTTTATTTGAAGCCGTAAGGGAACCTGATGACGACGACGAGGTTGAATGGTAGCTCTCCTGACCACGGACGTTCAGTCAGTGATTGAAAATGTCACACACTCGTCACATCGATAATGATGGGCCCATGCCCCCCCCCCCCCCCCCACACACACACACCTCCCCCTCCCCCTCCTCCATAGAACAACCAATTACGGCGCGGAGGAAATCGGCGGGCGACTTCAATGTCAGGGACCTTGGCAAAAGTTTGAGCGTGCCAGCAATGTAGCGGCCTTCCCGTGACACGTGATGTTGCTCATACACCAGCGGGCCGATACGTGTCCAGGCTCCGGGCTGCGACGCTGGACATCAGATATAACAGTGGACTGATACGTGCCCAGGCTCCGGGCTGCGACGCTGGCCATCAGATATTACAGTGGACTGATACGTGCCCAGGCTCCGGGCTGCGACGCTGGCCATCAGATATTACAGTGGACTGATACGTGCCCAGGCTCCGGGCTGCGATGCTGGACATCAGATACAACAGTGGACCGATACGTGTCCAGGCTCCGCGCTGCGGCGCTGGCCATCAGGTATAACAGTGGACCGATACGTGCCCAGGCTCCGGGCTGCGACGCTGGACATCAGATATAACAGTGGACCGATACGTGCCCAGGCTCCGGGCTGCAGCGCTGGACATCAGATATAACAGTGGACTGATACGTGTCCAGGCTCCGGGCTGCAGCGCTGGCCATCAGATATAACAGTGGACTGATACGTGCCCAGGCTCCGGGCTGCGACGCTGGACATCAGATATTCCAGTGGACCGGTACGTGTCCAGGCTCCGCGCTGCGGCGCTGGCCATCAGGTATAACAGTGGACCGATACGTGCCCAGGCTCCGAGCTGCGACGCTGGCCATCAGATATAACAGTGGACTGATACGTGCCCAGGCTCAGGGCTGCAGCGCTGGCCATCAGATATAACAGTGGACCTATGCGTGCCCAGGCTCCGGGCTGCAGCGCTGGACATCAGATATAACAGTGGGTGTCTGACGTCACCGGCTCGGCTGGACTTTGGTGGGCTCGGACTAGTGCTGTCACTTTTGAGCCTGCAGGCCTCCAAGGCGCGGGCTTGCGAAGCCTGCACGGCTTTTATCGGGTATTGCAGACCACATGGCAGGCAGTGGTGGGTATTTTACTGCTAAAATTATCCTACTCGTGTTTTTAATTCCGAAATTTATACATAATTCACAAAGGCCTGTCAGAACTAATTAATTCCAATGGAAAGGAAGTATTTATTTGCGCAAAAAGGATGAAATACGGGAGTAACATTTCAATACAAAGTTTCCTACCTAAACAATGCATACCATTTCGTGAACGTATGAGGTATAACACTGTAGCTTTAAGAGTAGACAACCATGACGTAATGGCTGTCAAACCTACAGTTGGTATAATCGCTGAACTTTACATTCTGAGCAGATGCAATATCAACACAACAGCGTGAACCATTCTGAATTAATCCCACACTAGTGGCAGAATCTGTCACGAAAGTCCCTTCCCGCTCAGGAAGTGGGTTCCAGCTCCAGTCCCCAATTACTTAATAAGCTTAGCCATTTATCCCCGCTCAGCCTACCCAGGCATATCACCATTTGGCAAAACTTCATCCTGGATTTTGCACACCATTTGTGAAGTAAATCACACGTCACAATGAACACAGGTCACATGTAAACACTCAATGGCTTGCAGGCACAGCTGAATGAGGCAACTGCACAGGACATGCTCAGGCAGCAAGCACTACTCAATGCCTGGATTTAATTGGAAACATGATCTTGCATCGCAATCTAGGTAGAGGTCTGTAAAATCGATAACAGCAAACCAATGCAATCTCTGCAGCTCCAACCTTATCTACAAAATAGGTAACTTTATTAAGCAATGCTAGCAATTCTTTCTGCTATACGCATGCACTTAGTTGGTATTTCAAGAGGAAAACCGCAGAAAAACACGGTTTCCTAACCATACCAGCGTTTCCAGCAAAGTTTCAAATCAAGCGCATCGAAGGACGAAATCGGCGTGAAAGATTGTCAGCTGTTCAAGGAGCTCGGACGCCCAAGATAGCGTTTACTTGCGTGGCGCATGGACGAGCTCGTATTTGTTAGGCACGTAAGAATGAGGCATTAGCTGTTCTAGGGCAATGGGATTGGGGTTATTTTGGCCCACACATCTGTTACCAAATACTGCGTCTACCTTTTTACACATGTCATGTGGCATGCACGACGATGACAAGGCTAGTGAGCATAAGCCATTTGATGTACATTCATATTGAAGACATTTGGAACAAAAATGCAGAATTACAAGAACAATTTTGTAACTAAGCTGCACGCTTCGCAACTTGACGTAGGCAATCAAATCGCCCATCATTCAGGTATCCCCTGCTGTCTGTGGAGCTGGAAATAATGTTGCTGTGGTGCATGATGGGCTGGCCATGAACACTGTTCTGGATCATCTTTCCATTACATGAATTAATGTATGACACCATCCATGTTGCATTGTTTATGCAGGTCTTTCTTTGCGAAGTTGACATCTAGGCTAGTTTAAAGTACCTACTAACTCTGGGCTTTGGATGTTAGTTTTGTGCAAAAGGCATACCTACATTCATGCCTAGTTACTGTAATGTAGTCATCTGTAGGCTGTAGTCATAGATGCACCCAGGTAAATATAAGGTCCGTCTGGAGTTTTGTATTTTTGTACTGGCTGAAATTGTTTGATTTATTGCCTTTCAAGGTACAGATTGTTGCTTTTGAAAAGCCTTCTTAAGGACCAAGAGGGTTTTGTCTAGGACAAAGATGACTTATACCTAGAACCAACAGGATAACGTTACAATAACGATAACAAAAGGATAACAACGGCAATTGCATGTTTTATTTCTTCAGCAGTCTCTCCAAACCGACTCACAGTTTCAAGTTATGAAATGAATGTAGGTTATTCAACAGCTTTACTCAATGTCAGTTTATAAAAAAAAAACATATGCATGAATGAATATTTGTAGATTTGGAGATTCTTGTGCTGACGATTATAGGATGATCGGGCTGAGTATGTGTGCCAGGAATTAATATAAGGTCTATTGATATAAGCCATGACAAAAACTTAAAAGAAGGGATAAACATTTTCTAGGCATTTTACAGCTTCATGTTTTGGCGCCAATAATGCTTTGAAGTCACGTAGGTGTACCTGGAATACGAGATAAGGTTGATGCGCCCGTGCGGGCTTTGGGGGGGGGGGGATATCTGCAAGGCGGATGTGGGCCTTCAACCTTGGGTTTTGGGCGGGTGCAGGCATTCAAAATATAAAAGTGGCGGCTTAAGCCCGGACGGGGATTACCTTTTTCAAGATGCGATATGAGCAGGATGCGCTTAAAGTGCCAAATACCAACGGGGGTAACTTCAGTTCTAATGATAAACTGAACATGTCAGTTGGGTATGCGTTTTTAATGATGCAGGCGCAAACCAGCAAACTCTTGTGTTCCGCGGATTTTTCTAGTTTAAAGGGACTGGGCCCAATGGAATGTGAGTTTCGATTACCTACGTCAAACGCTGCCACATCCCCTAATGCATGTGGTATCGTTATCTTGGTAAATCGTTCATGTTTTGCGTTGCAATATTATATATATATATATATATATATATATATATATGCATATAGTTTCCGATTTACGTGAACGCTGTTCGGGTTCCGTCTACCACTCCAGTGGTTCCTGCATCATGTAGCCTGTGATGTCATATTGTTACAGGGCTGCGAGACGAAGAATTAGTGCGAAAAGGTAGCATTGTCGTTTTCCCGTAGTTACTGGAGTAGTAAGCTGTGTTTTTAATCACAGTTTTTGTTCAGCGCAAGTTAGAAAAAAGGCTTAAGAATCTTATTTGGTAAGCTCAAGCGCTCTCAACCATACGGATTGCTGCATATAGGCAGGCAGAGGCCTCTGGCGGAGAAGCCGTAACGCGTCTGTCACACTACGGATATAACGGAAGTTTTTTTTTGTTGACGCATAGCTTTTGACGCGTAATATGGTGCTTACTCGCTCAGCTGTGCAGCTGTGCCCACCAGTCAGAAGCGCCGCCCCGCTGGTCCCGCTGCTCTCCGGCCTGTGCCGGTCAGAAGCGCCGCCCCGCTGGTCCTGCTGCTCTCCGGCCTGTGCCGGTCAAAAACATCGCTCCGCTGGTCCCGCTGCTCTCCGGCCTGTACTGGTCAGAAGTGCCGCCCCGCTGGTCCCGCTGCGCTCCGGCCTGTGCTGGTCAGAAGCGCCGCTCCGGTGGTCCCGCTGCTCTCCGGCCTGTACTGGTCAGAAGTGCCGCCCCGCTGGTCCCGCTGCTCTTCGGCCTGTGCTGGTCAAAAACATCGCTCCGCTGGTCCCGCTGTGCTCCGGCCTGTGCTGGTCAGGAGCGCCGCTCCGGTGGTCCCGCTGCTCTCCGGCCTGTGCTGGTCAGAAGCGCCGCCCCGCTGGTCCCGCTGCTCTCCGGCCTGTGCTGGTCAGAAGCGCCGCTCCGGTGGTCCCGCTGCTCTCCGGCCTGTGCTGGTCAGAAGCGCCGCCCCGCTGGTCCCGCTGCTCTCCGGCCTGTGCCGGTCAGAAGCGCCGCCCCGCTGGTCCTGCTGCTCTCCGGCCTGTGCCGGTCAAAAACATCGCTCCGCTGGTCCCGCTGCTCTCCGGCCTGTACTGGTCAGAAGTGCCGCCCCGCTGGTCCCGCTGCTCTTCGGCCTGTGCTGGTCAGAAGCGCCGCTCCGGTGGTCCCGCTGCTCTCCGGCCTGTGCTGGTCAGAAGTGCCGCTCCGGTGGTCCCGCTGCTCTCCGGCCTGTGCTAGTCAGAAGCGCCGCCCCGCTGGTACCGCTGCTCTCCGGCCTGCGCCGGTCAAAAACATCGCTCAGCTGGTCCCGCTGCTCTCTGGCCTGTGCCAGTCAGAAACATCGCTCAGCTGGTCCCGCTGCTCTCCGGCCTGTGCCGGTCAGAAGCGCCGCTCCGGTGGTCCCGCTGCTCTCCGGCCTGTGCTGGTCAGAAGCGCCGCTCCGGTGGTCCCGCTGCAGCGCGGCCTGTGCCGATCAGAAGCGCCGCTCCGCTGGTTTCGCTGCAGCCCCCCCCCCCCCCTGCGCGGTCGCCCGTCGGCCGCCGGCCTCCGAAGTCTGCGATGGGCCGCACTGGTGGACAGGTCATCAGCCGTGCCATCGATATCAAGCCGCGCCGATGGCCGTCTCCAGCCCAGAATGCCCGCACCGCTCAACAAACCCCGAGAAACATCCGGCGCTGGGCGGAATTAATTCATTGGCTGTCATGGCAGGCCGTGTTTTACGGCGCGCCGCCCGCGCCGGCCCGCCGCGCCGCCGCCGGGGCGGTCGGCAATGTTCAGGCCCGATCTGCAGCCCGGCAGAGGCGTGTGTGATGTACTCCCCCAGCCTTCAGTCGGCCCGGGCTCGACGGAGGCGCGTCTGCAGCCGCACGCTTGCACGGCCGGCCGGCTGCATAGCCGTGGTTAAGATGTAGGTATGAATTTGTGGGGCCATATTTGTCAACGTGACTGCCGGGCCATCGCGATTGTTCGTCCAGAAGACAGAGCTATTGCCGGGCTGGAAAGGAGCTGGAAACTGTTGCAGTTTAAGATCAAAGCTTAAAATGATATATACTGGTATGTGATGAGGGCACTCTGATGCCAAGCGACATGGAGGTCATCAGGTTTGTCGTTGCTCGGTGTCTTATTTCAAAACTACAAAAGAAATATCACCGCCAATCAGCAGGATACTATAGCGCGCGCTGCAATTTTACCACAATGGTGTACCATTGCTTTTGGTTTACACTTCCTTCAAGCACCGTTCTTATCCCCTCTTCAACCTTCTTATTTCCATTGTTTCATGAAATGTCTTATAAGGTAGGCAATAACTTAAGTGATCACTGCTCAGGCGTACACTGTGTTTTGCGAAACAATCTATTTGTGTTAAAAGCCACATGCCCGTCGGTGCCAACGATACAATACCCCTCACCCTAAGTCAAGGGGCTCTTTTGCAGCTACATGATCTCATTTCGCGCAGTTCCCAAGACGTCTTGACGTAGTTTTTTTTCTTGTCTTGGCGTCTTGGTGTGCTTGGTCTGTCCACGTCTTGGTGTAGATGGTCATTGGCGTTGGCCGTTTTATTGCACCACCTCTTTTTCCGTTTTTTTCGGATGCATCACCCAAACCTTTCCTGCCAAAAATCAACCTTGAGCAAGCTCATTTCAACGCATATTACATCGGACCTTAAAATGTTCAGGTTCAACCTTGTGATATGTAATACCGCGGGGCTATCGTTCAGTTACAGCACCTTGTAAATCATCTTTAAGCCTGGTTGCACATCCGGCAACATAGCAATCGGTTACAGCTTATGTACCGTGAAATTTAGAAATATCCAGAAATTTGCATATCGATTTTGTTTTTACGACGACAGATAACATACATTTGTAGCAAACTGACTTTTGAACTATGGCTTTTACGTGATTTGTTCAGCTTTTTAAAATAAAGTATTGCTGGCACAGCTGCAAGGCAGATGTATGATGGAAGTAAACTGGTTCGTGGCTTCATTGCGTCTTATTTAATAAACTGGCCTTGTAGTCAGTAGACCTGATTACGATTGCGCACATTGAAACCCGCTAGAGTGTCCATTCGTAGGCTAACTCTGCCCAGCGACTACGACTGAGAATAGCGAATGAAGCGCGTCTGATGTAGCCCATCAATCAGAATACAGCACTCCGTCATTAGACGTCGCTGATCCAATACGTTAATTGCGTTTCAGCGTAGGCCTGACAAAGTCAAATAAGAGGCCGAACTGTCCAAGTTGAGAGGCATCTCATCCCTGCACGTGCGCGCCCCCATTCATTGCTGAAGAGCTTTTCCATTTCTAATTTGCTGATCAGAATAATCGTAACATTCTAATTAGGCTTTCGGCATTATCCCCGTCACAGACACATGAATATGCTCAAACATCAGCATCCTTTGCATTTCCGAGCATCATCTTTGCAAAACCTTTGCTGACGAAAGCACCACGAGTTCTGATCCAGGCCGCTGCAACGTCACTTCCGCGCTGCGCCACTGCGCTCACGCAATCAGGAAAAATCGGAGAGCCATTGCGATGGCCTCTGTTGCAGTTTGCCCTGCCGTTTGCCGCAGGAATTTCCGGCACTGGACGGACGCCTCGATTTAACTACGCAGCCGACGTTTGCGGAAACTTAGGTCCCACAATCGGGCGCTTTTATTGGCCAATGTAGCCGCTACGGACGGCCTGGAGTGCTATTAGAAATTAACATAGTCGGTCGAGAGAAGGGCGAGGCGTCCCGGCGGCATTTTTCAGCAGCGGCCGGCCGCGTGCTGGGAGAGGTCGGGGCGAGGTGACGACCGGAGCCTTACCGCCACGCGCGGCCTCGGCCAGAGGGACCTAAGGGGTGTCGTGGCGGTCACGGAGGAGAGGAACGGGCAGAAAGGAAAGGGAGGAGCCTTACCGCCACGCGGGGCCTCGGCCAGAGGGACCTAAGGGGTGTCATGGCGGTCACGGAGGAGAGGAACGGGGAGAAAGGAAAGAGAGGAGCCCTACCCTCGGGACCAGGTGGAGACCAGCGAATACGGCGAGGAATGCGGATGCGCAAAATAGTTTGGATCCTGGCAATACATCGGGTCCACCTGAGCTGGCGCGCGAGCTAGATGCATGAAAATGACCCGACAATGCGTTGTGATGCATTGAGATGGCAAGCCAAGAAGACCCAGCCTTGGCCGGGGCCTAACCACCATTATGAGCTCGTTATCCAACCTCTACTTCACAATCTTTTGCCAGGCCTCGGCGAGATAAATGGTCTCCCCACATTGGTGAAATCCTGGGACACCCCTTGGCTTGTGATGAGAATATTTGCCAAAAACCTGTACTTGTTCCCTGTATTCTTTTTATTTTGCTGCAATAAAATAAAGGCTGCTAAGCTGGAGTTAGTAGACCATTGTTACTTTTTTGTGGGTTTGCAGTGAGCGTGAGACTCGTTCATAAATAGCATGCATGTTTATAATATATATATATGTGTGTGTGTGTGTATGTGTTTGTGTGTGCACAGTTTAACAGAAGTGTTTTTTGTTCCAAGTGCAGAATGCCATAAACAAGCGGCATGCTTCAGGTTGGCTTTTCAGTTTTCAGCATCCCACCACAGTCTTTTTAGAATACTGACTTATGACTGATGATCTTTTATTTCAGCGATATAAAATGATTTAGTTAAAATGATTACACTTACATGTTTTATGAAATATGCGTTTCCTCAAAGGATTTGTGCGCTTTTTGAACTGCTCACACCGGCGGACTGTGCTGAAGAGCAATCATGTCATAGGCCATATCGGCGACCAGAGAATGCCATGGCGCGCAACTACACCAAGGGCAGATTAGTGCAAGTCCTACGTATAACATTCCATCTAAGCAGCCAGCTTAATAAATGCAGTAAACGTTTCCGATGAAAATCATTTTGATTTGTACTTTATTTTTGATTATACCTCTTCAGCAGGCATACATTTCTGTGACAGTGCCTCAGGCAGTAAAGCTTCCTCGCCCTGGACAAGAGCTCAGCCAAGTGTACCTATATTGCTGCCGTGCCTTATGCTCGATCATATCCACAAAAACAGACTACGGTAAATATTTTATAAATGCAGCTTGCATGCGTGGCTCGCCACCGCATCCAAAACATTCAACATAAGACTCATCTTCATCTATTTATCCTAGCAGTTGCGGTTTTTAGTTTCCTCAGAATGCTCTGGGACGTTTTAAACATTCTCACAGTGCTGCAGGAACGTAAGTTATCTCCGCTGCATTACAGAGAGGAATAACCGACGCATTTTTAATCAGCGCAACATGACGATATCATGAGAACCAAAGCTAATTATCAATTCGATCTTTGATTCACAGTTTTCCCACCGTCACTGTTCAAACATTTCCCTCCCCGGCAACAGCGCGTCAAGTGACTGCTAAGTCATGCACGTACCTTTAATGCAACTTCCGTCGCTCCCTTCCTCCCCCCGCCCCCTCCTCTCATCCCCCGCCACGCATCGACGCCAATTAACTTTTGTCGAGCGATCGTGCCTAGTTAGCGCATCATCCCTCTCGGGCCGGAGCCGGCACGCATAATCGGCCAAGTTGGCGCGCCGGTTGCGCGAGTTCGGCGCGCGGGCGGGGCTGTTTGGAGCTGTTTCGCCTCGCGTGGGTCGTGATGGTGCGCCGTGATTACAACATGGATCACGCTAATCAAATCAATGCGTTGTCTCAATTTTCCAAATGCCCTCGTGTTGGTTCATTGGTGTGGTCGGGCCGAATTAACGCTGCTGCAGCAACAATGGCTGGTTTAAATTCGATCTCCGTAACGGTCCAGTGGCGGGTCTCATTTGTTTCCGAGCCTGGAAGGAAGGCGGCCGGCCACTGGCGGCCGAGGTGGTCAGCGAAATTCTCCGCCCGTCTCATTTGTCCTAGATTCCATTGTCTTGCTTCCATTAGTGAAAGCGAACTGCCTGGAAAATATTATACGATAATCGATGCGCTTGGCCGCAGGTTTCTATGTTTGAACGGACATCCGCAGGAACGCCGCCGGTTCCGCAGAGCTGATCTGCTCATCATTTTGGCCGGTCGAACATCTGGCGTCGGCATGTCTTACTCGTGCTTTGTGCAGTGCATGATGACATTCTCCACAAGATCTGAATAGGTTATGGTGCGACATTGCCGGCAGACATCGATTTGTTGCACTGTGTGGCATTGATTGGTACCGGGACAACGAGACCTGATTGTACTCGGTAGGCCCGCGCTGATTGGTTTTGTTATCTGATCAGGAGCATCGAATTAGATTCTCCCCTCCCCAAACGGGTCCTTGGGCGCTGGCATTTAGACAATGACGTTATCTTACTCTGCTGGAGCAAACCCAATTAGTCATACCATCATTGTCCGCGATGGAGTGTTTTATTTGTATTGAAGTTTAGTTGTATTTGCGGCGATAGGTCTGACAACCTGGGTGAATACCATGCAATCCCTAGAAGCTCAGTGGGAGCTGTTTGCCATTTATGAGGTTTCCCTTACTCCAAAGCTCTGGGTACTAAGTAGCTAAAATACTTTTCAGGTGATAGATAAATCCTTGTTGTTGCATGATGTATCCACTTCAGGACAGCAAACGCCATATAAGAGGCCGCCTTTGGTTCCTCTGTGCAACTTGCGGAATTGCGGCGATTGTGACGCAGTCGAATGTTGTTTGAGTTTTGCACAGTTCAGTGAACTGAGGAATCTTTCCATGGCAATCAATCATGAATCATGGCTTTCAGCATTTTTTACTCTAACAGTACAAAGCTATCAGTTGATGCATGCAATTTTACAAGAAATGGTCTGTGGCCTATTGAAATGAAGTAGAAGGGTGGAATCTTTGGTACATTTTTGTTAAAGACAAATTCATTTTTCATACTCTCCCTTCTCATTTGCAGTTGAAAACGACCATCACAGCGTTAAATATCTACTGCGGTATTTGAGAAATTCTTGATATATGCCCCCTGAGCAGCATCGCTCGTCTTAGCCAAACATTGCTATGTATTAGATGATGCTCTCAGGCCATTGTATGCATGTTTTAATGTAGATGTGGAAAATTTAGGTGAAATGATAAAATGCATATTGCAATAACTTAGAAATTGGGGGTTAATGGCGGGCCAGTGTTGTAGCACAGCGGGTTTTGCGTGCTGGATCACTTGTTGAGCGGGGCGGGCCGGGCTGCAGGTTGATAGTGTGGAGAAAGTTGCGACTCTTATTGAAATATGCTTCACGAGTTTAGCAAGCAGAGGTCGCTGATGGGCACTGTCCGCGTGTTACCACGTACGTATGTGAAAAAAAAAATATTTCAACCACTTGCTTTCATTCAGCTGATGCTTCTGGAATATTCTCTATCTCTTCTTCAGCCTTGGTCGGACAATGTATTCATGAAAACAATTTCGGCACGCATTAGGAAAAGCCTTAAAAGATCACAAACAATTTAACATGCCAATCCTTCTAAGGCAACGGAAGAAGACTGGATGGCCAGTTTTATATTTCAGGCGGAGATTAATAATGTAAACTCTTAACGAAACATGCATGCGATGCACTCACAATCTCGATACGATGTATTCTATTTCGTTTAAATGTTGCCATGTCACATGACAACTAGCGGTCACCGTGTGTACCTCTTACGCATGCGCCTAGTCATCCCACCTTTTGGAATCGATTCAATGGCGACGCATAAGGTATGCTGCAGCACCAAACCAAGATAACGCATACGAGCGCAAACCTCCTTACTCGGAGCCCGCTACCGGGTCCTGAAGTATATATTGCCCCAAACCGACTGCTCATTTCCCTTTTCTAGTATTATCATTGTTTTCACATCACGTAAAGTCACGAATGGCCGTTGGTCTTCTGATGCATTTTTCATTGCTCACAGTTTTTCAATGATCAAGTTTTTGATGAGCTTTTTTAAGAAAATATTTTGGGTAGCTATTGAATTGCAAAGCTTCGTCAGTGCACCAATCCTCTCTCTTATTTTGACGTGACTTGATGGAAACACCTGTGCTCTTTGTACGAGCGATCTAGCCATGGACCCTTTGTGTTGACTGCCTTGATGTGATGCGACGTTCAAATACTTATTCGTGTGCGATGCATTTCTTAACACTCCTGCGCTCATGCAGCCGCCTCCTGATCGTAATATTAAAACGCCGAGGAAAGCAAGAGTCAATTGCCTCCATCTCTTTGGGGAATTTAAACTCAAGGCACGTGTTGTTTAAACGTTCGAGGAGCTCTGGGACATGGAGCTCTTTAAGCACGACAAAGGGTTCAACACACCTCCTCCACACCTTGACCTCATGAGGATAAGTGTCCAGTGCATGTCGTTCCAGCTTCTCCACAAACAAACCGGATACCACCACGCTGACAGAACCTCCTAATGTTGTTCCCCGTGTTTGTTTATAGAAATTTCCGTTGACCTGGATGTAAGTGGTACTGAAGCACATAAATAAAAGTCGGAAAAAATCAGTTGCCTCGATGCTCGTCGGGCACCTTACGATCCGTCCTCGTTGCTCATTTCATCAATTAGTCGTGCTCCTTCCGTTTTGCAAGCCTTTTCAATAGGAATTGATACAAACGGGGACTCCACATCAAATGATACCATAATCTTATCTGCCGATGTCTTAAATGTGTGAATGAAATCCACAGTCTTTAGAGTTTTTGGTATGGTGTTCTGTGTTTCCTACCAGAGGCTTTAAGAGTTGCGCCAACTATTTGGATGTAGCAAAAGTGACAGAACCCATCAAGACAACTATTGGCCGTAATGGTATCTCCTGTTCATATACTATTGGCCGTACTGGTATCTCCTGTTCATGTACTTGAGGCAGCCCATAAAATGATGGTGGTGTTAGGTCCGATGTGTAAAGCTTCAAATATCAGCCTAAGGAAGGTCTCTTCTTGTCTCTACACCTTGAAGGGTGTCTGAACTTGCTGGTAAATTCTGGAGAGTCCTGGAGAGGCTTTTAAATACCCACACCCGTGGAGACACCACACCGTGTGCAAACCTTAGAAGTTACCTAGTTGGCCTAATGACAAGTTAAAACGGGCCAAAAGTCAGGAATAATTTACCGATACACATGTGAATGAGGAACGTTTTATGTGGGGGAGGCATATGGAAGCTAAACGAACAGAAGGAGTGAACACCAACCAGCGATAGTGAATGCGCATCCAAACTATTCGGGCCTATCGAAGCACACTCTGGACAAAGGACTTTGCATTGCGTGGGTGGAAGGGGAACTTTAGATTTTGAGGCAATTGGAGAACAGTATAAATTAAGGAGGTCTATTTCTAGAACGACCGGCGAAGAGCTTTTGAATACAAGCTGAATTTTGAGATAATAGGACTAGAACAGGAAAGAAAGCAGTCGGCTCGGGGAAATGCATACTGCTGGGCTCGAAAGCCGGCTTGGCGTCAGGCAATGCTGCGATATGACGTATGCGTTGCTTTTGAATCGATTGCAAAATGTGGAATAGCTATGCTTGTGCTTAAGAGGTATGGCAGTGACAGCCATTTATCTTGTGGCATATGGTAGCATTCAGAGGAAATGCATTGAAATCTTATCGCAATTGTGAATGCATTTGTTCTTTGTCAATGGTTTGTCATTGTCATTGTCGAAATCAACTTTGTCATTGATTTTGGTTTGATTTGGTTTGTTTGATAACTGTCTATCTATCTGCGACTAGAATAAAAACCGACCATCTATTCTGTTTTAGTTGCCTGATAGGAATGGGCATGCTAAATTGTATGTGCCCTTTTTAGGTTTTTCTTAATGCGTGCCTTAGGTTGTTTTCATAAATATCAACGTCAATGTCTGACCAAGGCTGAAGAAAGAATAGAGATTGTCCCAAAAGCTCCCGTTGAATACAAGCAATCCGGTTGGGATCTTTTTTTTCCATTTACGTTGCCTCAGCTCAGTAATATTTTCAAACATGCATGCCTAAGCTCCATTCATTCTTATAAGTGACATTGATTAAATATCGACTGGCTTTGTGTCAAGGTTTGACAATTTTTATCGACCTGGTGGATTCATTTTGAAAGTTTTATCTTTTTTTAGTAACTGAGATGGAAGTTTTGGGAAAAAGTTCATAGTTCGGGCGGGTATTGGCCACAATAATTTTGATTTTAGGCGTTGCGTTTGTGTACCAGATAGACTACGACCGTCAAAAAGGGACAGGCCGGGCCGGGCCACATACACCGAAGTTTTCGGTTAGTCGGCGTTAAGAGTCACAAAGCCTGCGGGCTTTGTTTGTAACTTTATACAAAATGCCAGCGCTGGCGCATATTTTCGGCCAGAGTTTACGTGTATTTCCCTCCAAAATAGATAGATTTATCGCTTCCTCTATTGTTTTTTCTGACATTCCCTTCACGGCATGATAAACGGTGTCCCTTTCAGTGTGTCACTAAATGATTTGTTGTTGAATCTGCCATATTGCCATCTTGAAGACATTTTGGTGCTGTTTACAATTATGCCCCTTTTAAGACCTGAGCCCCTCCAGTTTCTGAGCCACACTCTCGTGAAAATGGGGAAGCGTGTACCGAGAGCATTCCAAAGTCACCCTGGCATTCATGACGCCATAATAACATCATTCAAATCCAGCCATTCGACAAACCATGCGGCGATCAAGACCAATAAAAATACGATTGTCGAGGCGTTCATACCTGCCATTCGTAACGGCGATTTGCAGATATAACGGCCTTCGACGGGCTCTCAATCAAGGTTTTGCATGGCACGATGACGTTATCAAACCATGACGCATTGAAAAGCGCATTTGCTAAACAGAGAATTTTGCTGTCCAGAGCAGTCTTTTCCACTTAGAACGCATACCGATAGTTGTAAGTGAGCCTGCTTCATCATGTCGATGCCTATCTCAATATCTTCAAACATGAAACATTCGCTTTAAGCCATTCAACTCTGCCGGGATGCGGGTGCATTCTTACCGACGAACAGCACCGGTGATATGCGCTTCATACATCTGGAAAAGCATCGTATACGAACATGGATGGACATTTCGGCCATTGCAGAATTTCTAGTTGTTGCTCTGCAATGCGGACGACCTTCCTCTGGCTGATGCCAGCGGATTTCCCGTGGAATACACACAAACAAGTCCGCTTTTGCATCCAGCTTGAAACCCTCAACAAAGCAGATCAAAAGTATGCAATTTGAGCGGTTTCTTTTACCGAGGTGGGGTTATTGGTCTCGGCCGGAATTCAATTAGCGAGGCGTAAGCGCAGCATCCTTCAGGTATGCAAAATAATCGTCTGGCGCTGCCAAGAGAGTGACGGCTGAATTCGACGCCGGCGCGAAGGTTGTCTGAGCTGGTTCGAGGCGAAGCTTTGGTTCGTTTCTTTTTACAATCTTTGTGTTTTTTTAAGCTCTCGTGCATTGATTGATGCAATGTAGGGATCGCTTGAAACAAAGGCTCTTACGGCCATCAGTGTCCACCTCCCGTGCACATATCCACAAAGTTCCATTGGGTTACGTACTGTCGTCTCCAGATTAAGAAGGGTTTAGATTGACCTAAGATCCGCTTCATAAAGAGAGAAGTCGTCACTAATGCCGTGTTGTGCATAATTAGAACCACCAGCCATTACAGACTAGTAATGAAGCAATCATACAAGAGGAAAGTATGAGTAAAACTATTAACCACAAGTAAAAGTTATGAACCTAAACAGTCTTTTAATCTTTCCATGAGAATTACCACAGATAATTACGGCGAGTCGTCCGAAAACAGTGAGCAGCCAAAGGTGCTTTTTCCATGCATTATACTGGTTGCAAATGTTACCTACTTTTTCATGATGCAGTCAGCATTGAGTCTTTGTCACGCTCGCCCTTTAAATTACAGACATTCAGAACATTTGTGAGCGTAAACGCTTTGCGGATACTTGCCACGCAGTTCATTTCATTGCCGTTATGCTTCGCGGATACTCGTCACGCAGTTCATGTCATTGCCGTTATGCTTCGCGGATACTCGTCACGCAGTTCATGTCATTGCCGTTATGCTTCGCGGATACTCGTCACGCAGTTCATGTCATTGCCGTTATGCTTTTAATTCTCTAATGTGGTACAGCGCATCCGTATAACCATACAATCAAAATGTGTATCATCAAACACCGCTGAATGTTTTATTGTCTGATGCACCCGCTAGTTTCTTTTATTTACCTCGGCTCAGCCGTAGGATGACGAAATCAACAGGCTATGTTTGCAAGAGACGGCCACTGACCGGTCTTGCACCGTGCCGGTGGCGGATTTCATTCAGTGTCGCCGCCGCGCCCGGCCGCCGCCTCCCTCGGGGTTAGTGTTTAGCCCTCCCCCCCCCCCCCCGCCCCTCGCTTCTCCAGTCGGCGTCCGCGGCAGTCGGCCGCCGACGCTCGCTTTATTCAGTTAACCATTACACTATTCCGTGACCGGCCTCTCAACGGGCAACAACAATAGACGGAATTATCCATGCAAAGTATACAGTGGCCGTAAAAATATGGCCGCTGGCCTTACAAGGAATATTAAGCAGGTCAATTCGATGTTGCCGACGGCGGTGGCTCGGTCCACAGCGCGAACCATCGTTGCCGGGGAGCGAATTGGCCACAAGAGAGGAAATTAGGCGCGGTGGTGACAGGAAGAGAAGAGAGAGAGATGCCTCGAGGAGGAGAAAGGGGTCACTCAAAAGGTGTACTTTTCCTGCTTACTGGCTATTCTAAAGATTCCACACGCGTTCGCACGCAAACCCGAAGCATTGCAATGCTTGTAAATCTTACGCACGAATATCAATATTGAACGAAGCTCTGTTGCGTGATATTCCGCAGCACAGGCCACTTTTCGCGAAAGGAATGTTTTTTTCAAGTAGCTCTAAGTAAATAATGATCAAGCGCATAAAAATATTACGTAAATAATTATAATAATCGCTAAGTTTTAGGGGAAGCCGTTTCACTTGCAGTTTTTGCAATGGATTACGGTGAAAAATGTTTATGAACTCTAGAAAAGATATTTTCAACGTTTGTTTTCTAACCACACATCTTTATCAGGAATTTGTATGAAAAGCTTCTCACGGAGATTTAAAAACGTGTTTGTAAGGACGCATAAATTGATAAAATTGTGGTTAGCTGGCTGATGGCAAAAACATGCTTTTATGGGTGGGTGTTGCGTCAGATCTCTTCCTAAAGAAGCTTTTCAAAACTTATCAAAAATATCCGGTGATATCTCTAACCCAGACGCCATCAAACTCCCATATCCTTGCAGCGTCCCTGGTCATAGATATGCAATACTTACGGAGTTTACTTACAGCACTCCCGAAGCATACTTACAATACTTACAGAGCGTGCAGGTAAGTTAACATGATCCAAGATCAACGATCCTTGAATAAACGATTTTTAAAGCACACCTTGCTCCACAAAGCGCTGATGTGAACAATAATGGGGCAGCCGGCATCCAACGTCTTCGACTAATGCACATTGCTGATTGCCAGGCCTAGTATTTTCTTAGAATTTGGGTGAATTAAAAGTACGGGCTGAAGAAATGTCTATGAAGGGTATCATTTGATATAAAAAGCTTATTCGTAGTTGGATATACGTGGTTTACCTGTTGCACGCTAAAGGAATTGCATGAAAACGATATTTTCCTTCAAAGAATGTGAAGTATGTACTTAAACTTCACAATGCCTCAAATGTATAGTAAGTACTTAAAGCACATAAGCATGTATATGTCTCCACCTTTTGTACATTTCTGATTGTCGTTCATAGTCACCCACAAAAATAAGAATAATTGCAGCGAAGTGACAAGATCATCACTCCAACGCAACATCATCCATCATTCGCATCAATATGCACTGAAGGGTAAACTCCTCAGATGTACAGTGAAGCGCTCGTCACACGGTGATTGAAAAAACGCCAGTCGATTTATCGCAACAAAGATCTTTATTTCTCTATTCAAATTTAGCATTTTTTAATAGGGGATCAGGAGAGCAAATTACGAAATTTGTGGCATCGTTTGACAGCTTACTGCGTCCATTAAGCCTAAAAATGTCATGCCTGTGTTGCGAAAGGTTCAGGAGAAGTAAGCCAGCAAGCAGAATGCCAGTGGGGAGAGTAGAATCTGCCTCTGCAGAGAACCCGGTGGAGCTAACAAAGCGTAGCTTTTTGAGGCATTGTGTATTTTGTATAACGCCAACTATTGCTTTCTGGCTGCTTCAATTTTTGGAATTTGTTCGCAAAGAGAATAAACCTAAGTTGTCAAATGTTAATCACACGAAAAATAAACAGGTTCACGACTTCCTTGGTAAAAAAAATCTCAGCGCTCTCGAGTTTCACCGCACTGAGCTGCGGGTTTCGACAGAGCCCCTGCTCTGAGCACTAGTCCCAGTGGAGCCTGGCAGTCCGCTGCACCCTGCGACAGAGTCGTGCCGTTACGCGCGGTGGTCCCGCCTGGAGCAGGCAGCTCGCGCTCCGGGCGTCTCGGGCCCGGCCGGCCGGGCCTCATTGGCCATGATGACCCCACTTGAGCCGATGACAGCGATAAATAAGGAAACCGTAAATTGATTGAGGGTGTGTGCAAAACAGTGGTGCGTAAGTGCGCGCACAGATGGGCGCCAACGGCCGCACCAAAGAAGAGCTCATTGCTCCCGCTCGCTGCGGGAGAGCAGAGGAGTTGAAGGGCCGTGCGGGTGAGGGTGCGGGCTGTATCAGTGGAGGGAGTCAGCGTCGCTCCCCGGGATAAGAGAGGGAGCGGAACTCTGACTCTCTTTAGGGATAAGGGACCCGTGGCTCCACGCGGTAAGGTGTCCGTTGCCGGCGCGACATAAGAGACCAGGGCTCACAAAACGCTACCAGGGTATGCCGCAGCTGCTCCGCTCCGCGGCACGTAATGGACCCTTTTCTCGACAATACTACCGAGAAAGTAGGACAACTTTTCCATAACACCGCCCCGAATTGTTAGACCAAAATCATTCGAGACCGAGCTGTCGCAATTGGCGTCAATTCCTCGAAGCCATTCGACTAAATGATTCCAGCCTTTACTGGTGGGGCCGGGAATGACACAATAATCCTGGGATGTCACGTCGAATAAAGGCCCCGAGCATCCGGCTGGCCGGGGCCAGTTTTTGCCACGGCAATTCGACGGCCATAAATATCTCATCGCTCTACTTTGCATCGCGATGAGCAATTTGTTTTCCCTTCCGGGCCCAGTTTTCCGCGAGAGTAAGGTAAACACACCGCTTTGATGCACGCAGCCAACAAACAATACGAGGGAGGATCGGCCGGCAGCCATTTGTATGATTGGCGCACCGTCTTACCGTGCCGCTCGCCAATCCCGCTCTTGCCGCCCGCGAGCAAGGCCTCAGCGGCCCCGCCGCAACTCACAGACCACCCGTTTGAATACGGCTTTGATGGTAGACCGTTTGCTTTGGCCATGATTGATGAAGGTGCAGGTTCGCCAGGTTGTGGATAGGATTGCCCCTAGTGGCCAAACTGGCGCTGGCAGCCTCGCTCAGACGCCGGCCACTTCCCGACCCTGGAGAGGAGGTATTCGGATATTTTCATTACTTTTCATTTCGCTTTACTTTGGAAATATTTCCACTGGGAACTGGCGGATTAAAATGGCTGGACGGGCGAAATTAGAGCTGCAGAAATGATGGAACTGGCGCTGGCTTTAAAAATGATAACGTGGGTGGTTTCCGCTGATGTGCCGAGTCATATCATCACGTCGTCTCTTAGCATGGCTTAAAGGCTTAAGGTAGTCGCTGGACAAATCTCTCCAATGATTACAACACGCTTAACTTCTGCTTGCTGCAAAATTACATGCCATTTTTGTAAGGCACCACCATGAACCCCATGAACTCCTACTCTTATGTTTTTCGACACGAAGCGATTGGTTTTGGAGCATTGTCGAACACCCTGAAAGAAGATGAAATGATTGTTTGGCCACTGAAATTCGCAGTAGCAAATTATCAACTATGTAGCCTACTTTAGCGGCGATTACTGTGCCCACTTGAAATGATGTTGCTGTTGTTAGAGCTTGGTGCTGACTGCGAATCCTTTGTGTCTTGTCCATCCCACGCTCTGAAACCATACATTGATGCGTATGATTAGTGTTCATCACGCAAAAGCCTTCTTCACAAGGCCTCTGTCGGTTGTCGGTTTTTGGCTCCGTAATAAGAAAGAACCTCTAAACCGGTCTGAAACCAGGCTAAGGATCCAGCTGGAACCAGGATCCCGCAATGAATTATGCGTAGGGAACTAACAGGAACCAGAATCCTGCTTGGCACTTAACCACGAAGTCAAGCAAGAATGGGCTAGAGTATGAAAAGATCATTGCAATCGTAGTTCAATCTAACTTGCAGTGCGCCAAGAGATCCTGCAGGAGCCGGTGCCCAGCAAGCAGTTATTGTGAGGATTTTGCTAAGACAAAGATCTGGCTCAGAGTGATCTCATGAAAACCAGCAAGATCAATAATTTTACCTGAAACTTTGTTTTGGCTTATATAACTAGTCTGTATATATATATATATATATATATATATATATATATATATATATATATATATATATAACTATACAACTACAACTGTTAGTTTGCTATGACTATATATATTATACAAAAACCATGGGTAATGGTAATGTATGTGTTGATAGTAGTGATGTCAAGTCCCATGAACGAAAGTATTGAGGGAGACAAACAGGGTAAGCAGCCTGTCGGGTCCGGTTCTGGACTTCTTGCGCTCGGAATATAAAATATACGTGTATATGCCATTAATGACCATGCGCAGACCAAAATTGTACATTCTGGAGAGGCGTCGCCATCCCTTTGATTTGTGTGGAGGATGCCTTAAAACGGACCTTCAGGCCTTCAAGGTAGGAACCTCGGGTCATGAGGTAACAGGAAAATTCGTAAAGTGGAAGCCTAGGGTCATGCAACTCTTTTGGTTACAGCTGTCCGGCATCGAATTTTTGATTTCTTACGCAGCAACTATAATCTGCCTGAAATTTGGTGGAAAAATGTTGCTGTCTCCAAAACATTTGCATTTAACGACAAGAATGTCTTTGCTAAAGACCTCAGCATGCTTTATGCAATACCATTATTTCAGACCAAATATTTGTGCAGCTGTTAGGCACTGCCAAATGGTAACCAGGTCTGTTTTTTGTAGATATGCCAAGAAAAATTAGGAATCAGTATATGGCCTTTTGTGAGTGATCCAATGGAAACTGAACCAAGGTCTGCTATTGTATACTGTTACCAAAGAACTGCTGCTGAGGCTGTTTGCAAAGGTCCAATGAAATTCAAAAGACTAGCTCTGACATGTGCCAAAAAAACAGGAGCCGGGACCTCGTGCTTATAACAAAAATAATGAAGGAAGCTAGAAACTAGGGCTGGGTGTTCGTTAAGGAGTCGGTGAGAATCGAAAACCAAAGTCTGCTGATGCTTGGCAATGGGAACCACGAGCTAGTCGGCGAAGCTTGTGGAAAGAGCAGTGAGCACGACGAATTAGGTTCAAGTGCTTGCAAAAGAAACCAGTGAAACCCAGAAGCCAGCTGCTATGCTTTACGAAAAGCAGTAGGAACGACAATCCAGGATCTCGTTGTTTATGGGAACTAGAGGAACCAGGAACCTGCAATGGAAACCGTGCTCATGTCTGGTAAGGTGAGCTAATTGAACACTATTATCCATGAATGATGAACAGATTATCATGAAGATGAACAATTTTAGAAGTGTCAATGAACGAATCATCACATGATCTCGTAACAAAGTGTTTGAAAATGATGCCCTCAGTATATATCAGTGAAGGTTAACAGACTTCTTTTTCAGGCCTGAGCTATGGGGAAGATTCACCTCTTCGTTCTCAACTGCTTTTTTCTGCTCTCATCAGGTAAGCGATATCTGCTGTGAAGCATCTCGGCCAAGATAGCGTATTTTCAAACTCCGATGAAAAATAACTTGCTGAAGAACTAGAGTGTCGTGATCAGTTTTGACGGACTGTAACATCAGTTAGGAAAATTTTGAAGCACCGACAGCATCGGTGGATAGATCATTTACCGCATTCTGTGGATATCGGGCTGTGGCTGTGGGGTATTCACTGAACCTGTTCGAAGACCTTATTAGTTTCAGCCGGTTGTATAACACCTGGTTTAACGGCATGTGCTAGAGACTACATTCTCTCCGCCGTATTGGGTAATATCTACTAGGTGCATAGCAGAACGAAACCTGAACTGTATCTGTAGAAGACAAAACGTGCGGATTCCCTTCTAGCCTGGCCTTCCGTCTTCTATCCAAACCAAAGTTGTATGTAGCAAAGTATGCATGTTCACTATGCCACCATGCTACACTAATTATTTCTACGGACTTCAAAGAACATTCACAAGCATTGTTTGGCTTCTATACTTTGCTATGCAAAAGACAATAAGGTTTGTTGACTGCCAGAAGCAAAAACGACATACACTCTTCCGCCCCGCCGAAACGCTAACAATCGAACCTATCTATGAGGTTTTATGCTGAAAACAATTGACCTTTCATTTACTAGAAGGTGCTGGTGAAACTAAGATCTAAAGTAACCATTTGTATATATGTCGAAAATGTTCGACGCATTATCGACGTTTCCAGCAGTTTTTACGGTTAGGAGTCGAGTATGGTATTAGCAGTGTTTAAACTTATAATGCCGAAAAAACTAGTCCAGTCCAGTCCAGTCCAGTACGGTCCAGTAGTCCAGGATTACCAATTTTTGTAGATTGTTGGGGGCTGAACCGAATGCCCGACAACATACCTCCCCCACCCATTCTTTTAGCACCGGATTTACCCCATTTTATTTTGATTGCAGCAATGTACGTTTTTAACCTTTGTATTATTTACAAAAGTTTGCAATTTAAGCAGCATAGGAGTCGTGCAGGGTCGAACCCGAGGAGCAGGCACTGGACGCAAGCATCTCTTCCTACCGGCACGTGAGAGCGCTCCTTTAGAGACCCCCTTAGGGCGCCGATGGCGCTCTTCTATGGTGGTCATGGGAGGCGGCACGCCTTTGGTTTTGGGGGACAGAGAAGGGGTTAGCCATGAAGGACTTAGGTCATCCCTACATTCGAGACCTTTTCACTTTAACCTCACAAACTATTGCGTGTTTTATGGCGCTAGGTATGTGGAGCTCATTGCATCCTTCATCTGCTCAGCTATTCGATTTGTATCTTATGGCGAAAGCAGTCATGGCTTTTTGTTAAGAGAGTGGTGCGAGACACCATTATGCAGAAAGATCAAATAAGATCGTTTGTTTGTAGTATTCCAACCAAAAACATTGGGGGGAGCCAAGCCAACATCGGGGGTGCCCAACTCAACATGGGGGGGGGGGAGCAGGGCCCTCACAAAAGGATACAAATCGGCACCCGTGCAGGAGTCCAAGGCTGTTCTTGCTTACGTCAAGGCCAACGTGCTTCCGCTGCGTCGGCAGTATACCGGTGACCGCATTTTCGGTTGGTGGCAACGTTAAATTTGGCCTCATCTGCCACTTATGTGTCCGAGAAAATTGCTGTTCTCAACATGATATGCTCACGCTTTTACGCTCGTGGCCTGGAAAGTTGCATCATTTATGCTATTTAGCGCTTGCCTTTCTCTCCCTTTTAACCTTTCTTTCTACCTGTCATGAGCCAACTCCACCTCCCCTGCCTCTTCCCTCCCTTCTGTGCTGCCTCCCTCCGTTGCCGTCTTGCTTTCCCTTGCCACTTTGCTACCATCTCGCAGCTGTCGCCGGACCTTCGCGGACCTCCATTACCCTGTCGATAGCCAAATGAATCGTGTCGAGACCGATCCCTGCTCGGCGGCCATATCAATTTCATCCCGATAATCGGGCTGCCCCGCCGCGGTCTGTCACAGCTAATTTGCCCTCGGCGGTGCGCCGGCCCTCGGCCGCGCCCCTCCCCCTCCCCAGCAATGCGGCATGGGGTCGTCTGGTCCGTCGGGCCCCCGCACCGTACCTGATCTGCAGACGGGCATTGGTTTGGGCGGTACTGTTTCGAGGCGGCGCACGCAGTGGGCAGTAGTTCACGTGTTCCAACATCGCTCAGTTTTTATTGTGCTCACTGATGGTCCTTGAAGTTGTTTTGCACGTGTGTTACAATAGTGAGAACATGGGTTTTATTTTATTTTTTGTCTTCTTAAGGTCTGCTAATGCAGTCCTTGGTTTATAGTCATCTAAACTAACTTGGCCATTTGCCGCCGGTTTCAGCTGCAGAGTAATGTTAGAACCTATTGTCGTCAAAAGCCCGGGACTAAGTATTTTAAAACAAATTACTGAGGACCAGTCTTCCCTCAATGGATTTTCATTCGCAAATTAAAATGAAGTACCGGGGCTAAAGATGGGAAACCCTGATGCCTTTTTCCGTAGCGTCACGCCTCAAAGTTTCCGCGCGTCGAAAATTCAGAAAGAGGGAGAGAGAGAGAGAGAGAGAGAGAGAGGGCGGAGTTAGAAAACCTTCGGCTATGAATCCAAACAATGGTCGTCATGGAGACGGTGAGGGGTGTTGGTGCAGATAATTTTGCTAATGATAGGGCAAGCAGTGCACAAACACTACACAATTTGGGTTCCCATCCGCACAGCTACATGACGACAGCCGCGACCGCTTACAAAGACTAGCCATCTCGAACGCTCGCCCTCTTCGTCCACGTCCGCGTACCTTTGTCTTCTTCTTCGCACAGGTGGTGTTCCATCTTTTCATCTCGCGGATGTTTCCGTTGTCTTGATAGCTGGAGATGTGGCTGGCGGTCATCACCCCATTAACGGCCGCCCTCTATCTCCCAACGTCTTTACCTGTGGCCGCCAGGCAAGTCAGCGTACAAGTGTCGCCGCTATGAACCACTTCCTTTAAAGATATGCTGGTGGCCACGCTTTTCTTATAAAGCTTATTTGGAGAGGGTCGTATGCAGAAGGACAGCTAAATTATTCATCAGCAGCATGGTCGCCATCTTGGTTTGCCACTTAGAATGTAAATGTCTTCAATGCATTTTAACGAAACAAAAACACGTGGCGGCCACAGTACCGTGCATTATGCGATCTTAGTGACGCACCTCGGGGCCTCGATGCCCGCTCGGACGCGGTTTGTAAACAGTACTAGATCTGACAAGCTTGAAGAGAATGTTCCACGTTTGAAGATATTAAAGCAACCATCAGATGTGATGAACCAAATTTGCTTATTAACTATTAGTATAGATTTAAGTAAAAGAGGCTCCTCTGCACAGCCCAATTTCTCTGCTAAATAAATATTCTTCTCATTACGTCATTGTTGGATTATGACATCGCTTATTGCACAGAATTGATTGAGAGCCGATTGACGGCCATTTTGTCTGGAAGTCGTGCTCACGAACGCCAGACATGAGCGACTCGGCAAGCTTTTTTTGGTCTTCATCTTTGCATGGCTAAGGAAATGGCAGCATTTTAATATTATTATTTTGGCGTCATGGATGTCTGGTAACCTCGAAATAGTCTGCACATCTTCGCGGGTGTGTAGCCAAGAAATAAGCGGGGGTTGGGTCGGGAGAAGGGCAGGGCTGTGAATTGCACCGAATGCCCTCCGACCCTCTGATCCTCTTTCTTGCTTTATCCAGCATCCTCGCGACGCCCCGCTTGTCCAGGGCAGACCGCATGCGTCAACCGCGAATGGGCTGAGAGGCCTCCTGGAGGGGGAACCCCTGACCGAGCGCCCGGCGCATTCCCTGCAGAAGGGTCTTTGCGCAAGCTAAGGCTCGGTGGCCGTTCCCCTAGGCCCATGTAGTCCTGCTCCGCCGTTGTCCGTTCTATTTCATCCCATAGCTCTGAAAGGATCATGATAGTCAAAAAGGCTCTAAGCCAAATAACCAAATAGCCAAAGCACCGAATGATCTTCAAGATGGCTATTTCAGTTCATAACTCCATACAAATGTAAAATGCTCCCTTTAAGGCCTAAAACCCTCTGGTTCTTGAGCTTCAAGGCTGCGAAGATGTGCAGGCTATTACAAGGTCACTCAGGCATGCATGACGTCATAGGAGCGTCATACAAACACCGTCATCTCACGTGCTGTTTCTGCTCATAGTCAAAAAACGCATGGTCGCTTATGCATTTGCGACGTTAGCGATGGTGCTGCACAAATGGTCCAAACTTCGACAGGTTACTGGCTAAAAGTCAGATTTCGCTGCTGAATGCGTGTTTCGAACGCGAAGGTTTTGGTGCGCTGCTATGGCATTTGCTACGGCGCTCTAGCGAATTTGCACGGATGAAGGCGCGCACCGCGAGTGATGCGTTAACGGAGGTGACCGCGAGACGTGAAATCTTATAACTCTGTTCGCGTGGGTGACCCGCTCCCAGATTGTAAAAACGACGCCACCAAGTGCCACCGGTCGCTATAAATTTCAGCGTATAGGGCCGAAGTTTTTGAAGAATTCTATTGCCAAAGCTTCACCAAGCGTAAATGCTCACAACACGTTTTTAAACCAAAATGATTGAAATGTGCGCGTATTTTGGGCTAACTTGAATAAAAAGCGGTCAATACAACAACGAAGATGAGCCCAACGGGCTCAACAGCCCCTGTGACCCAACTAGACCACTCTCTTCCTTTCGGGTTAAATTCGGGTTATGTGACCGGGGACTGAGCGAAAACCGATTTCGGGAAGACTATTTCAAGGTCACCAGACATCCATGGTGGTACATAACAATATTAAAATTCTGTCATTCTGTTCACCGTGCAGCGATAAAGGCCAAAAAAGCTTGTCGAGTCGCTCATCTCTGGCGTTCGTGAGCTCGACTTCCATATATACTGCCCGTCAATCGGCTCCCAATCAATTTTGTGCAAGATGCGATGGCATAATCCAACAATGAATGTAATAAGTGCGCTACCATTTATTTGGAATATGAACGCAACTGCACGTGATTGAGACAGGGTTATTGGGTACACCAAGGACGGGGCGCATGCAGCACGTGATGTCGGCGACCAGCGGCGGTGTCTCTACGCCGGACGGTAACAGTAGTGGCACTCACGTGCCAGCCGACGGCCGCCCGCCAGCGCCCAACGGCATCGCTCCCGTATGGGCCGGCAGTCAGCGGCAGCGCTGCTGTGCCAGCCGACGGCTGTGGTCGGCGACCAGTGCGGTGCTTCTATAGTGTACAGCGACCCGCGACAGTCATGTGCTGGGTGACGGCCGCCGGCCAGCGCTCAACGGCAGCGCTCCTGCACTGGGCGGCAGCGACGAAGCTTCTGCGCAAGGCGACGCCCACCCACCGACAGGAGGAGGCCGGACGTCGGCAGCAGGAGGTCGCACGTCGGTAGCAGGAGGTCGCACGTCGGCAGGAGGAGGCCGCCCGCCGGCAGGAGGCCACCCGTCGGCAGGAGGCCGCACTTCGGCAGGAGGAGGCCGCCCACCGGCTGGAGGAGGCCGTCCGCCGGCAGGAGGAGGCCGCCCACCGGCAGGAGGCCGGACGTCGGCAGCAGGAGGTCGCACGTCGGCAGGAGGGGGCCGCCCGCCGGCAAGAGGCCGGACGTCGACAGCAGGAGGCCGGACGTCGGCAGCAGGAGGTCGCACGTCGGCAGCAGGAGGTCGTACGTCGGAAGGAGGAGGCTGCCCGCCGGCAGGAGGGGGGCCGCCCGCCGGCGAGAAGCGGCGGTGCTCCTACACCGGACAGCGACCGCAGCCGGCGCACAGCAGCGGCACTCCCGCAACCCGATGGAGCAACGGCTCTTATTTTCAGCACTGGGGTCTCTCTCATCCGGGTGATATTCGGTCAAACCTAATTTTGTCAAACTGTGTCAAGATATCCCACGGTTGGACCCTGTTCGCTATTTTGGACACGGCTCCGGTCCCGAACCTGGCCCCATACAGGTCGCCGGCCCCGCCCTCGGCCCCGCCCCGGCTCTGCAGGTCAGGGTGGGGCAAGTTTTAGGATGACAGGTGACAATTGAAGTGATAACATGACATGACATGACATGACATGGTCCACTTCTAGAATAGTCACCATATGAACAGCATAAATAGCGTACACATTTGCCTGACGTAATGTTTTGCATATATATATATATATATATATATATATATATATATATATATATATATATATATATACATGCATTTATATATATATATAAATGCATGTGTATATATATATATATATATATAATCAGCATCCTCCAAAACCAAAGCATTGAAAAAATGTTTTCAAAGAATAATGCATGTAGACAGACTTGATTGTGTTCGACTCGAGACGAATCGAGAATTGGCTTACGAGCAGATCGTTCTGGTGCGAGCCGCGGGGTGAGTCGGCCCATTAGGAAACACGGCGCTTTCAACGATGGTGAGCCGAATCGAATGTACGAATGAGTCACGTATGTTGGTCAGCGCATTAGCCAGGAACGTTATCCACATAGATAAGACAGTAGTATTAGTCTTATTCCTCGGAGAAAAAAGCAGGAGAATGGGGATATAGTTGGGTTCGTATTTCGGCAACATGCCTTTATGAAAACCCGTAATATAAGCACGTATAGCAGAAGCATTGTATTGTTTCGATGAATGCATGTTGCCAAAATATCAAACCAACCCACTTCTGCTACTGTTTCGATAAAGGCATGTTGCCGAAATATCAACCCAACTATATCTCCACTCTCCTGTTCTTTTTTCTCCGAAGAATAAGGCCAACACTGTTGTCCCATCTGTATCGTATGGAAGCTGATCTTTCTAGCACTACCGCGTCAGTATGCCATATGGATCAAAAGTAAAATGGTAACGTCAGAAAACACAGCACCCCATACTGACAGGCCGTTTCAGATGATGAGATAATGGGCATACAACATTATTTATAGATTTTTTGCGAAATCGGCACAAAGTTTGCTTTGTGATTCTAAGCAGCAAGCATAATATTGTCTATCTTGATCTAAAGTTTGCCAAAGCTCGACCATGAACCAGATAATATCGTATGGCAGAGGCATCCTTCATTCCTATATCATGCTACAGTATTGAAAGATTGTCTGCGACCTGCAAAATCTAAACACTGGTCATATTCTGCATTGCCAACTGTCACAACAGTGAAATTATCCTTACCTGACCTCTCGTTCACTATCTGAGCCGCTGTAAGCACGCTGTTGTCAAAACTGAATGAAATAAACAGCAAGTTTACGTTTCGTGCTACATAACTAATGTATCTGAGTCGTAGGTGCCAGATAGAATGTGCTGACTTAGAGCTGAGACTTGAGAGAGCTGCTTGGTAGCATGTCACAGGGAGGGTACTGTTTGCTGCATTGCATCTGCAAGGTTCAAAATGCGAACTTGCTACTAGACTTTTTGCCTCCTTTCCATGCTGGGAGATATGTATATATATATATATATATATAGATTATCATATATATGCCTATATACGTCCCATTATATACATATATATAGATATAAATATATAGATACGTATATATATATATATGCATATATATATATATGTATATATATATATATATATGTGTGTGTATATATGGGAGTGGATAATAAGGCAACGAGCCAAAACTGAATTGGGTCGTTTTGCAAGCCGCGTGAGTCAGGAGCCAAGTGGTTCAACGCAACCGACGAGTCTGAACTGGGCTGGATCAAAAGAGTTGGAGCGGCTACGGTTCACGAACTGAATCGGATCCCAAATTCTGCACGTCGGCCCTCAGCCGGCTCAAATTATTTTAGGTTACTCAAGTCTGCATGCAGACATACTGGATAGTGAACCAAGGAAAGGGCAGTAATGGTAAACAGGCATGTGATGAAAATAGCAAATTATGATGGCATGAATAGTTGGTATAGGCTTGAGCTGGGTAGAGGCGAGTGTTACCAACCAGCCCAATGTTGCTCACCCAGATGCCACCTGGGATATGTATCTGATTGGTGGGTAAGCAGTGACGGTGACCTCGGCCTTGGCCTCGCTTAAACACCGCCATACTGATGATGCAAAACATAAGCAGATGGTGTAAAAATGATCAAGAACTGCAAACACTAAAGCGAAAGGTTATGCAAACATTTTGTTATTTAGTTCAGAAATTCAATCGAAACGACAAACAACAAAACATTAAAATACACAGGGCAGCATCGCGACCAGGGCAGTGAATCATCACGATTATCTAATCAGACAATAGTGCTACATACAGACTCACAGTGCCCTGTCCCGCCACTTTTACAGTATGAATGATTTGACGATCAATTGTTGGCATGGGTGAACCATTCTGATAGTTTTGGGATGCAACTGAATTTTCAACTGCAAAGCATAAAGAAAGGAAGTGCTGTGCACATTATAGGAAAAGGACATTAGGATTACAGCACCGCATGCAATGGAGGGCCGCAAACACCGTATTTACACCCACAACAGACCTTGGTAAACACCGGTATGAGAGTCATGACCCTATGATGGTTTCGATGATCTGTCATTATTTGTTAACATTAATCTATCAAATAAGCTGGCAATTGCTAGGTAGCGTATGCCAAGCAATCCGACAAAACTCCGCCCATGTCTTGTACGAAGACACTCAAAACAACAACCAAATCCCCATGTGTAGCCGATAGTCACCTGCGACCGTCGCCGCCACGAGCATAAGGCCTGCGTCACGGCCATTTCCAAGTTATTGCGCGTTTCACGGTACTCATTAGGTTTGACTGCCGGTTCATGACAGGTAGCAAAGGCGTCACAAATCCGCTATATGACGCAACCAAGCGATGATGTAATGTGGAGCACGTTTTCTGATTGATGAAATTGTCGTAGGAGAATTTTACAGCGTTAAGAGCAAACCAATAGTTGACAAGTGAACCTTTCCCATCATATCTGATGCTTGCCTCAACATCTTCATTCCCTTTAAACAATCTCTTGTCTCATTTTACAATTTTTACCAGTTTCGCAGATTTTCCAGTCAACGTGCCAGCGTTGAAATTATCGCGCAGGGAGAACGTTTCACCCGAGGGTTTTCCCACACCATCATACCAGACAGGCACGATAGCTCAGCCACACCACCGCACCGGGCAGGCACGAGACCTCAGCCACACCACCACACCGGACAGTCACAAGAGCTCAGCCCAGCATTTCCAGGACAGCATGGAAGCTGGCAAACGTCTCAGCTCATAGCCCATCTCGGGTCGGACCTCCATCCGGCCCTTGCACAACTCCACGAACGCGGCGTGCGGCCGGCCCCGGTGGCAGTCCGAGACCGCCAATGTTGCGACCGAGCTCCACCGCTGTGCCGGGGCCCGCAAGAGGCAATCTCTGCGCATTCAGCCCAGAATGCCTTCTAAGCGGCCGAGGGCTCGGTCTCGGCGGCACCGGCTGTCGGTGTTCTGGGCCGGGGCGGATTGATGTCGGCGCCGCCTGACGCCGGCCGGCCCGACGTCATTAATACCTGAGTCGGCCGCGGTCGGCCCGCTGACCGTGCCAGGATGAATGGCTGACCGGCGCGCTGGAACGCCTCGCCGAGTCCGGGCCTCGGGGCTCGGCTTAACCGCGGCACCACACGGCACCAACCGCCCCGAGTCCGGGCCGCCGGGCCTGGCTTAACCGTCGCACCACACGGCACCAACCCGCCCCGAGTGCGGGCCCTCGGGCCTGGCTTAACCGTCGCACCACACGGCACCAACCCACCCGAGTGCGGGCCCTCGGGCCTGGCTTAACCGCCGCACCACACGGCACCAACCCACCCCGAGTCCGGGCCGCCGGGCATGGCTTAACGGCGGCGCCACCTGAGATGTCGTCCGCTCAGCTTCCTCCGGCATCTGGCCTCGTCCAGGGCTGTGGTGTTTTGCAATTTGCATTTTGCGTGTCGTCATTTACGACGGAAGCTGAAATCAACGTTGATGATACACTAGGTTTTGCTCAATACTGGGAACGCTTGATGCGATTAAGAACTATCACAACGTTTGTATAGATAATAGTGCTGGCGCAGGTCCTCTGTTCGTTTTTAGGCATCTCTCAGGGGGTTTAGGGGAAAATTTTTGTTAAACAGGATGTTCCACACTTGTGTGGGGTTTTGAGCTGGAAAAGCCATCCTGAACGTCACTTGGTGCAGTTCTGCTGCTCCAAAGACCTAAACCCCTCTAATTTGAGTTAAAAGCGCGCGTAGATGTGCTGAACTCTTCGTGCTATTTCAAGGTTACCAAGGCGTACATGACGCCATAATGACGTCATTCAAATCCCGCCATTCCGCTGGCCATGCAGCGTTCAGGCAAGAAAAATATAATTGTCGAGTCGTTCATTTCCGGCGTTCGCGAGCCATGCTAAATTCTGACACCAGCGGATGTTTGGATGCTTAGATTCAGATCCTTTTCGACCAGAAATGATCATTTCGGGGTTATGGGATGAAGGAGAATGGATAACGGTCAGGCAGGATTTTATGCGCCTGGCGGCCAACCGCCGAGCCTGAGCCCGCACAGGACGCCCGGTCGAGGTCTTCCTCCAGGGGGTCTCTCGGTCCCGTGGCTGACCCATGCAATCTGTCTGTCACGAGCAGGGCATGTCGAGGATTCAGGATAAACTAAGAAAAGGAATAAGACGGTCTGGTCGAGGATTCAGGGCGAATCTCGTGACATGCAGCCCGCCCCGGCCAATCAGGACATCATGAGGATTCAGGATAGCGCAAGTGAATGGTATGAGGGTCGGATGTCAAACACGAATTACGTTTCTTAGTGGATAGTACAGGAATGTATGCATTCTTCCTAGTTATCACGAAAATAAGACTTTTAATTTAATAACCTAGAATAACGGTATAACGGGGGTGTGAATGCAGGTAAACACATTAAACACTCGGATAAATATGCAAGAAAACCACGAAAAAAAACAGCCAAAACGTGAGCACGTAACGATATTTGGCCCCGTGAACACTTCCAGCCCGTGCTGCCGTCTCTCGGAAAATTGAAAAAGTGGGAGTGAGTGCTGTTACGCGAACGGCCATGAGGCAGTGAAACGATGGCGTATTGACGGGAATATTTACGATATGGATAAATTGTGTTGTCCAGAGGAGTATATTTCACTTAAGAACATACTTATGTTTATAAGTAAGCTTATTTCATCATATTTAATGCTTGCTTTCATGTCTGCAAAGATGAAACATTCCCTGTAATTAAGTTTGGGTTTGGTTTGCATCTTACGTCAGCTTCAGGCAGCTTCGAAGCTCCAAGTAGCTTTAAAGTTCAGGACAAATGCTGACATTGAAAACGATTACTTCAACTGCAATGTTCAGCAAGTTGCGGCACTTAGCTAGCACAAGTGTTGCTTTCAATCTCCTATTGCAACATGTTTCACTTCATGCGGATTTTGGGGGTGTTTCGCAAAGCACACGCGTTTTGAAATATTTCACACGAAACTTTTAGATGGATGAATTTCTGAGGTTAGCTCGCGCTAAAGACTGCTTGTTGTGTGAGCCCTGGCCCTTCCCATCCGATCTTGCAGCTTCAGGTCGACGGCAGAACTTGATGGTGAAAATGTAAAATGCCGCCACGATCGGCACGGCCGTACTGCCCACTTACGTCACGTCACCTGACCTTTAACGCACCCACTGCCTCCGGCCGCAGACCATATCTGTCAAGGCCTCCAGTGGTGAAGCAAGCATGGTGGTGAAACATTCCAAACAGTTGTGATAGCTTATTTACTCTGTTTCGTTGAATGTTATTTCCTGTTTTAATGTTTGTTATTTCTGAAGAAATTATCTAGAAAAATATTTATGCTTCAAGAACATTAAATCGAGTAAATCATCTCTGAGTGGCTTATTCCTTACACCACCTCCGCCTCATAAAAAATGTATTTCAATTACATGCGTATGAGAATGGGTCGTGTATGTAATATTCCGTACGATAATGGAGCATGGTAATGTGAATATGTGATAAATTGTCTAATTTGTATTCAGGTGCTGCCGTTTATTTTTGCAGTGTTTCTACCCGTATGCTGCAACAATTCGGCAAAGTTTTGGGCTGAAAGAAAGTAATCCACATTTTATGGAATTTTGGACTAAATAGATCCTGGAGATCATTCAGTGCAGTCCACAACCCTGCCCTTCTTAAGGCCTAAACCCCTCTAGTTGGCGAGCTACACAACTGCAAAGATGTGCAGACTATTTCTTGCAAGCTATTTCGAGACTGATCAGGCATCCATGACGCCATGATGATAGTATCAAATCCTGCCATTTCGTTGGCTATGTGGCGATCAATGCCAAGAAAAATATGAATGTCGAGTCGATCATATCTGGCATTCATGAGCACGATATCCAGATATAACGGCATTCCATTCGCACTCAATCAATACCATACAAGGCGTAGTGACGCAGTCAAGCAGTGATACACTAAGTATAATGGTCACTAAATAAAGAAATTGTATCGTCTAGCGCAGTCTTTTCCACTTAAAAGTGTACCAATAGTTGTAAGTGCGTCTTTGTCATATATGATGCTTGCTTTTATATCCTCATATGTGGACAATTCCCTTTAAGTATGGGTTGTGCAGGAGGTTACCACGTAGCAATGGTTTGCCACTAACGTGGGTCATAGTGCTACAGTGCCACCAGTTAAACAAATAAATGGAAAGGGGACAATATGGTTGTTGCACAACAATACCTACGTTTCAGTAGCTGAATGTCATGATGTAAATTTCTGTGCTCGTTTTACAAAACATAGAGTTGCAAAAGCTGCTTGTAGGTCTAATTTTTCTGCATGCTTGATCTACTTAATCAGATATGTAATCAATGCTGTTTTGATGCCAGCTCTCAGCAAGGCGCGTTGATAGCACGACCGCTCTACGGCGTACTTTTCCTATAAGCCGTAGGATTCGTGTCGTAAGGGCCTACTTCTTACGAAGCTATGCAGCGAATGTCACCCGGCACGAAACGAAAGCTATCGAATTGTCCTGAGCCGATCCATGGACCATTGTTTGTTTAGAGAAGCCAACCTCTCAAGGCGTACCGGGTCAGTTTTCGTGCACGATATGCCGTGAAATTTCTGGCATTCGCGCCACGCGCTCCGTAACTCAGTTGGTGACGTGACCGATCTTTAGTCAAAATGTGGGATGTTTGAAGCCAAGAGATTTATACTTTCTTTATCCGTTTATATTTAAACCGGTGGGCAAATGAATAAAGAGGAATTAAGAATGGAGAAATGAATTTAAGGAATTGGTTACACGGAATGTGGAATACGAAATACGCTGAATTCTTTTCTAACAGCCAATGCATGCTGCTAGTGCATTGTAGCATAAATCTTTGCGAGACTTTCTTGTCTGAATTATGTGCATAACATTGAGTTATATTTTGAATGCATTACATTTATAGCACCTGAGCCACGCTACCTTCAGTTGCGGGCTGTCAAATTTGTAGTGGAATCCAGAAATTTAGTCTTCTTTGCACATATGTTGTGTTTCTAGTTTAATACTGCAGTTTTTATACTGAATTTGACTCTACTCGGTATGTATTACCTTGGTTCATTGCGTACTCGCTTCGCACCTGTCAATCCGCCTGAGTGGATAGGCTACCAGGTCGACCGCCGAGTGGGGCGGTGCAGTATACCAATGCAGATCTGTATCTCCGACTTGTCTGGCGGCGAGGGCGCGCTACAACGCTGGAGCCCCCAATAAGGTAACCATTGGATTATTTGTCGAACGAGCAGATAACTCTGGCTCCTGCTAACAGCTTGTCGACCCCATTAAATAAAACGCAGCTGAAATTCTATCCTTTTGCGCGTTGTCCTCCCAGGGGGACCACCCAGGACGGGGAGAGGGCCTGGCAACTTTGCCCCTTGTCCTCCTAGGACATCCCCACGGTGTCAAAATTTGGATGGGAAACCAAGGGCTTTAAGGTGTACTTACGGGGCACTTTAAGTGTTTCATGTCGCGTTGTGATGTAGGGTCAACGGATACTGATAAATAGCAACGTTCCTTTCCGTGGCGAAGCCCAAGGATGCCAAGCTTGCCGCCAAAAATCATGAACTGGCAACTGCTGACCGTAATCACACGTTTTGCTTCGCTGTTCGACATATTTTTAATGCAGCTGAAGAAGCCAAAATGTCGATAGTCATGTCAGTAGCTACGTTGGAATAGCTGGGCTTGATTGAGAATGTTCTAAGTGAACAGGCAACATAGTGTTCAGCATTGTTGTTTCATTCAAACGACATTACTGTTTCAGTGGTTTGACCGTGAACCCTTTGGTCGCATGATGTCATTAGATTAGGAGCTGAAATGGAAACCGCTGGTCTGATAATGGCTGTCTGTTTGCGCTTCGCAGGCAAAAATAGTTTGTCATGTTTTGCAAATGTCTCACCCAATTTCTTCTCGTCACCAGGCCCGTCAATGGCTATGACATGTGTACAGCCAGTATCACTACGCCGCGATCGGCTGATGAGTGGAGCATCTCGGGCCCTCCTGACGCCGCGGGGTGCTGATGCCGAATATGCCTGTGGCGGCCAGACGACACCTCTCTCCCGCTGGCTCTAACTCTGTCCTACCGTGCGCAGTGGCTGGCTTGAAGCCCGTCTTCGTCAAGTCCCTGGGCAACGTCACTGTCCCTGAGGGCCGGGAGGCCACCTTCACATGCGTCGTTCATCACCTGGGCGGACACAAGGTGGGACTATTAGCTGCGGCGTCGTATTAGCCCAGACGTTGCGCCAGCTGTCTGCGCCGGGCCGAGTACCACGAAGGGAGCCGGCCTCTTGTGCCCGGCCGGGTTGCTGGCGTCTGAGTGAGTGACTTCCGTCCTGGCGTCTGAGTGAGTGACCTCCGTCCTGGCGTCTGAGTGAGTGACGTCATCCCTGGTGTCTGAGTGAGTGACCTCCGTCCTGGCGTCTGAGTGAGTGACGTCATCCCTGGTGTCTGAGTGAGTGACGTCACCCTGGCGTCTGAGTGTGTGGCGTCACTCCTGGCGTCTGAGTGAGTGATGTCACCCCTGACGTCTGAGTGAGTGACGTCACCACTGGCATCTGAGTGCGTAACGTTACACCTGTTTCCACTGATGCAGGAACTTACGAACCGCACTGGGCTGACTTAATTTTCCTGCCCACACTCGACTCCGTTCACGAAACTGATCATCTATGTGTTTGGCTTGCACGGATGTCCTCGCGTCAGCAGTGAGCGTCAGGCTGGTATCTACGCTAACTTAACAAAGTCACCCTAACAAAGCGGTTCTTCTGACTAAAATATGGCCCAGCTGTATAGGCTGAGGATAATTTGACGTCTATTGGTTTTAGTAAAATGAGCGCAAAACAAATTGAGAGCTGCGGTAGTTAATAAGATTAATGGTTCTTTAAGGTCACAGGAAATTACTCAGCGGCGTGCTTTTCTCCTAATTCTCAGAGCACAGGAGTGGCCGCCGGGTTCGTAATTGTGTGCGCAAAAGATTATTGTTGTACAATAGTCCGAGATTGCTGGGCAATTATTTGCTCTGGTGCAAAGTGTAGTTTCAAGTATTTGAGGTTATGATGATCCTGTCTTAAATCCGATAGGCATGTGCAACCAGCTATCAAGCATGTTTACCAGTCGTTGTTTAGTATGGCTCTATGTTTATGTGTTACTGATTTCCTGCATGTGCATAACTCCTGTGACATGAATTGCTGAAGTCGGAGCCATGCAATACCTGATGCAGCAATGCCCAATGTCTTGAAAAAGTGTGCTAATGGTTTGTACCGTGGCGTTTTTGCATTTTCTGATAAACAATTCGATCTCATTCGAAGTCTGTTTTGCCAAACAAAGCTGTTAATACACGCCCGGGTGGCCGGTTTGGCAACCTTCGCTCGGGTGGAGGTTAACTTAACTTCTCTTAGATCTCAGGAACTAAGAGAGCTAGACACACCAAATTTATAGGGTATTTTGGTCTGTAAATAAAATCACTTAGGTCAAGGTTTGAGCCTCCTAAGTCATCTTCTTATGGTCAAATAAGGTCAAAGAAGGTCAAACTCCAAGTTGGTCTCCAACGTGTCCTCAGAACCTAGATACCCGTTCTAAGCAAAAGGTCACGTATACATTCAAGGTCAGTGACTTTGTTTGACCTTTTGAAGGTCATGGTGACCAAAATAATACAAGACTGCCCTGAGTTTTGCATCTGAATAAGCGACAAAGATTAAGCTAGGCAGCATGTTCCTAAAAGTGAAACGCTGACCTGGGTCTTTCTAGATCAGTGACTTATTCTGACCTACGGGAAGTCCATGGAAGATGTCTAAGGCGGTACCTGGCATCAATAAATGCGAAATGAGCACCAGAAACTACCCCATACAGCAAGCCCTAGAGCAATAAAACAGATTGGTCTTAACCTTGGTCTAACCTTCATATCAGACTCTAGGTCAATGGAATTTGATCCTTTAATTGTTGTGTTGCCTGAGAATTGATCTCAGATGTATGGCTTCGTCTAACACTCCGTTGTTCCGTCAGATTGAACGATTTCCTTGAAACTGACTTCACTGAATTCACGGCCTGGCTTTGATCTGCCGTAGGTCAGCGACCTTACAAGGTACCTCCAATTTTTTGATACCGTATGATCCGTTATTTAGGTGTCTATAGTCATGCAGAGATAATGGTCTTAGCCTAATCATTGCGTAACCCAAATCGCTAAAAGTCACGGAAAGTCGAAAAAGGTCTGGGACGATTTGGGAAGACAATACTTATTTTTTCACGCATCTTTTCCTCAGGTCGAAATATTATTTTAGATTCGGGGTAAAACCAATTTCATCGTCTATTGAAAGCTAGTTACTGCAGGCAGGTACAAATGATATTAGCGCGCATTTTGAAGTCTTGATGCGTGTTTAATTTTTGGTATAACTGTTAAAAAAGCTGTGCAACAATATTTCCGTCAGTTTTAATTTTATTATCGATGATCACACTGAGATCAGCACAAATAATTGGTCTTGACATGTATACTATGTTTGCGTTAAGCCTGTCCGGAGTTAAGTTTTCTAGATACTCGCAAGCGACGTAGATAATCCAGTCAGGGTCTTCCGCTAGTGATCTGCCAGGCTCAGCTCCATCTAAGCCAGACCCAGCGCCACCTGAAGGTACGTCTCAGGGATTGTATAAAAACTTAGGTAGCATGAGTGAGTCTTTTGCAGCAGCAGTAGCGTATATTGGTTAAATATAATGAGTGGTAAAAAATGGTAAAAAGGGGTGTTTTAAAGAGCGTAGGGGTAACATAAAGTAAGTCACATTTAGCCAATGTCGGCTCAAATTTCCATAGCAATACCATGCTTTGAATTTATTGTGACGCGATGTTTCCAGCTCTCTATTTTTATTAGGAGCGCACAGCTCAAAAGAGGTAGAAAGTCATATTTTGAGCCATATTGCAATGCGTTTTAGTAAGATGTTCCATACTACAAGGTAAATATTGTATTTTAAGAAAACTGCGGATCAACTCTACGTCATTTTGACAATGGCGGGGAGAGTCGTGACAGGCAGTTGTGCTCTGCGACGTTCCCCTGTCCTATTTACTCCCTTGTCTCTTTCGGCTCCTCTGAAAACAAATGGCGTAAACTAATCTGATGCTGGTACAGAATATATCGGAGGCTCTTCATCCCGGTCCCGTCGTCGTGCTGTGTCGTTATCGATAGCCACGCGCCGAGCGTCGGCTGGGCCCTGTGATCGGTCGCCGATACCCGAGATTGAAAGTTGCCCGTGCTGTCCAAACAGCAAACAGCAGCTCTTCAAACAGCGCCATCTGCCAATAGTGGCCGAGTCTCGGCTGGCGGTGTTTGTCGTCGCAGTGTCATTAGACGGCCAATGCGCTCGGACAGCTCGTCAGGTCCCTGCTGCCTCGCAGCGAACCGCGCGAGCGCGAACCCCGTCCCTTCAAACGTCGCAGGCTGTGTTGTCGAGATGTCATAATCGGAAATGCAGCTCAGGCAGACCAAACGTATAGATGCACAGCGCTGTTATCCATGTGTGCTGTTTTAGGAATTACCTATAGCATTTCATATCATAAACTCCGAGACTGATGTCATCAAATGGTCGTTTACAGGCTCGTCTGCTCATGGCGTCATGCAGTTATCTTGTCGGAACGCCCACTCCGCCTGCTTTCTAAGCTGACTAGTCCTGTTACCTGTGACCCTACACACAGACGTAGGCAAGCCACAGAGGTATGCCAGTCACTGCAGCGGTGCCACTTTCTGACGCGTCCCGCCACGTGACCGCGGCCCTCTTCGTCGCGCACGTGCTCAGCTGCTCACCGGGGGTGGTCTGTGCGCTGAACCGCTCTCGAATTGATTGAGATAGCGCGGTGCAGCAGTCTTTGTTCTGCAGCTGGCCGACCAAGGGCGGCGGCACGCCCTGCGAGCCGCGGCCACTGCCCGACACCGCCGCCGTGCTCCGTCGCCGCTCCCTGCGAACCGCGGCCGCCGTGCTCCGCTGTTGGCTGGCACGGCCGCCGTGCTCCGTCGCCGCTCCCTGCGAACCGCGGCCGCCGTGCTCCGCTGTTGGTTGGCACGGCCGCCGTGCTCCGTCGCCGCTCCCTGCGAACCGCAGCCGCCGTGCTCCACCGCCGCTCCCTGCGAGTCGCGGTCACCGCCCGATAACGCCGCCACGCTCTACCGCTGCGTCCCGCGAGCAGCGGCCTCGCCCGACACCGCTGCCGTCCGCCGCCACCGCCTGACACCGCTGTCGTGCTCCTGCTCCGCGCCCCTGTCCACCGGGTGTCATTGCTGCGTCAGGTAGCGGTGCGGCCGCTCAAGTCACCCGGCAGCACGCATGACCGGGCGGCCCTCGGCCCCGGCTCGCGGCCGGTCCGGGGCCGCTCCCCGGCCCAGTAATTGCGTTATGTCGGCGGGCGCCGGGGCCAGATGGCGGCCAACCTTTGTGCGGCCAGACCTGACTGGCAAAGTATGACGGCCAGATGTAATTCGGTTAGCGCCATTAAACGTCGACAGCGGCGCGGCATCGGCGTGGTGTGCTGCCGCTGGCCGGGCCGCCACTTACCGGGAGGCGGCCGACTCACGAGGCACGTGCCGGAACCTGCCCAGACCGGCGGAGCAGCGGACCGCCAGATGCCTGGGAGGCCCGACTTGACTGGACGTAGTTGCGTAATACTGCTGAGGCTCGGCCCCCGGCTCGCACACGTCCTATGCTGCTCTGGCTTTCCCAACAACCAACACATTACAACTCTCCATGAACTTAGCGTCAGTGCTTACGTTTGTACTCTCCGTGACAAGGATTTGTGTTTCCCTGCTCGCGAGCTGTACCGCTTATTGTTTCAGCTCAGTCATGTAGGTGGACAATGCAAAAAATGGTCCGACATCAATAACTCTTCGTCGTGGGTGTAATGGTTGCGCCTTATTCGCCTCTCATTAATTTCCATTGCACCCAATCAGCCCTCGGCCCGGTCCGTGTTTAAACAACACGGCTGCGTACGCCCTCACCCCTCCGAGTGTCGATGTACGGCGAGCCTCCGCGTTGTACGCGGTGGACGTGGTGGCGCCCTCAATCTGTTGGATGTTTTCGCACTCGAGCTGCACGCTCAGCAGCTAACTCCTGAAGCGGACCATTTGCCAAATTATTAATTTCGCTGGCTTTTTGACGAAGCGGTCGGTTAGGGCAGCAGATATATATCGCTTCTGTTTGAGCAATGGCCAGCCATTCACTCGAAGTTCCCAGAAGTTGTTTCACACGAACAAACCTGACTGCCAGCTCCTCACGCAGAAACTCAGAGCAGCTGCGTCAAAGGCGAGACTCGCCAGCCTGCGGTGGTTCTGCTCAACGATCGTATTCATACCGGTGCAGGTGAAAATGAGAAAACGATGCAGGCGTGCAGAGAAAAATAATGCAGCGTTGTGTCATAGTTATATTACTAGTGTATATGCAATCACCTCGTTTAGCCAGCGGAACAAAAGGTGCTAAGAAGCGGCTTGTTTAGTACGCATCCGCGTCTGAAGAAATACTAATGTCGTCATCCACTCCCGCAATGCCAAGTCTGCTCTTGCGCGCCTTTGCACTCCTAATCACTACCTTCACAAACAAACCATGTTTAGTTGCGTGCGAGTCCAGTGGCTTTGCCATGCCGTTGGCCACGGCTGGCGACGGCGGCTCTGCCACACGGTCACGCTTGGACGCGACGAGCCGAGATTGTGTGACAGCGTGCTGTGCGCGGCAGCGGCGGCGCCGGGGGAGTGCTGGCGCCGGCGGTCTTTGTGGCCGGTCTCCGTGTCCCTGCTAAAAACAACGACCGCCGTGCGGGGCTCACGGGGCTGAGATGATTCGGAAAACATCCAAATCTAAACAAACAGCGCTTGCAACGGTCGATTGATTTTTCTTGTAACACAAACAGTGGCGCGAGCGCGGTTAATGGCGCGGAGACAAAGAGGAGGGGTCCGACGGCCACTGCTCAGCAGCCAGTCAAACCCCTGCCCGGGGGAGCGGATCACGCGAGATCTATGGGCGCCGGGCTATCTCGCAAACGGCCGCCGGCGTACGGGCAACGACCGGCGTATGGCTGCGGCTGCGGCGTTTAGGGGCTGCTGGGGGACACAAAGACCGCAAAGTGGATGCATTTCGCGTACTGTGTCGGCGAGGATGCAAAGAAAGGGGAGGGAAGGCGGCAAGAAGTCGAGAGAAGGGCAGACAAAAGGGACAGCTGAAGACTGATACGGCATCGTCAGAGTGTCTTTGGACAAGTAGTTAACTACCGAGACGACACACGATCAAATGCACGCGTGCACGTAAAAACGCCAGGGGAATAGGAGTGCTAGAGTCAGCCTCGAAGGACCAGTAATTTAAACCATCATTTTATTTGATGCGTCATTCGATTTCTCTGCACGGAGCTGTGTCCAGCCTGCAGACTATTGAGTCAGCCAATTTGTCAGCAATGTAGTCACACTGGCGCGGCGGTGCGTTCGTGGCGCATCTGACTGAGCCGCCGTCATTGTTCGGACATTGGACCCGGGATGACTCAGCGAACGTTCATCGATGGTCGGCTCAGCCCTCGCGCACTGCGCTACCTTGCCGCGAACTTCGCCCACTCTTTCCCGGAATAGCCCATGCGTCTGACAAGGCAACCAAGGTCGTGAGTCACCGCCCAGCTCTTTCATCTTTCAGATCGCATTTTTCTTGTTCTCTCTACAAAAACCGAGCCATGGTGCCGGAGTTTTATTGCCTGCAAACTACCATCCATTTCGATGTCGGTATCTCTTAGATCAGCATTTTCTCCTCTCCCATACTTCCAAATCCCCATGTCTCTTACGTCGCCCGTGTCTCGTATCTCCTCCACATCCCGCATGTCCCTCCAGACGGCTGCTTTCACGGCCCTCCCGTCCGCGCCGTCCGCCCAGCAGCTCTCCCCTCGACGGTGCTCCCCCGATGGCGCACTGTGCGTCAGCAACAGGGCGCCGGCGGCATGCGCGGCGCGGCGGGCCAGCCGGCGCCACCATTGTTCCCCGCAGGGTTTAATTATTTTCTGACCGGTCGGCCCCGCCGGCTATCAAAAACATCTTTGGCGTGACGGGGGCCGGCGCCCGTCAGCGGCAGGCGGCCGGCCAATCCTGGCCGTGCCGCCGCCGGCCGCGGTCGGTCGCTGATCAGAGCGGACCCGCCGCCGGCCGCCGCCGGCCGCCGCCGCTGCGCCCCCGGGCCAATCGCGCCTCTGGCCGATCACTGGAGGGGGGGGGGGCGCGCTCCCCTGCTGCTGCACCCACATCGCGGAGGGGAGGGAGGGGGCTTGCAGGGGAGCCATGATGAACGAACTCCCAAGGGCCGTGATCCTAAAAGGTCTTTTAAAAAAGGACCAAAAATTATCGGGAACTATTGGTTATGCAAGGAGGTCGTTCCCACGTCACGGCGTTGACGCAGTGAGGCGTGGTCACATCATCTACGCTTATCGACATTATCAGCTGTCGTGGAAGAGAATGTTTGATTCAGCGAGAGGTTAGAGGTCACCTAAAGAACCAAGAGCTCTTTATATAACCTCTGCGCCGCACAAACGATCGTGCCTGAAAAAAAACGCATGAATGCACTACTCTTATCAACCTTCCGCTGTCTTTGCAGGTGGCCTGGATCAAATCGGACAGCAAGGCGATCTTGGCGATCCACAACCAGGTCATCACGCACTTTGACCGGCTGACGGTGATACACAACGACCACAACACGTGGACGCTCATTCTGCGGGATGTGCGCCAGTCCGACAGAGGCCCCTACATGTGCCAGGTCAACACGGACCCCATGCGGTACCAGGTCAGTTGCTTGGTCAGCATGGGCCCTTAACGACGCCGGGTTAGTAGAGATCCCTTGCGGCACCGGATCAGTGCCGTGTTAACAGAGACATTGAGTGCTACCATATCAGAACCACCCTAACTCACGACCACGATGATCGTTAGTAGCTGTTGGCGATGATGGCATTTTTATTATGAGTAACGACATGCAACCCATGTTCATTCGAATAACCAACAGGCCCTTCTTCGACACATCAGTCGTGCAGTACCCCGCCCGGCTCTCCCGTCACCTGGCCCGGCCCGCAGGTCGGCCACTTGGAGGTGGTGGTGCCTCCCGACATTGTGACGTCGGAGACGAGTAGTGACCTCATCATCCCAGAGGGCGGCTCGGCACGGCTTCAGTGCAAGGCCAACGGCCACCCGCCGCCCACGATTAGCTGGCAGCGCGAGGACGGCCAGGAGATCGTGCTCAGACAGGGCCGCAAGCTCAAAGGTAACAGCCGTCAGCTGTGAAACATAAGGGCTGTAAGCTCAACACTGTGTTGGACCGTTTATCTTCTCAGGGTTGTTACACTCAGATGAAGTGGCTGCGTGGCGCCGTTGACATTGCTTCTGAAAAGTGCAAATGGTCATGACAGTGGTTGTTAAGAAATGCACATGTCATGCTCGTTAAGCGCCCTCTTTGCCGTTGTCCCAAAGACGGCAGCTTCTTAGGACGACGTTAACTTTTGACAGACGACGCGCTCGAATTGCAAGTTAATAAAAAATTGGCCTACCCAACATTGATATGAAATTTATATACTCTACAATGGATTCGGGTGTTTTGGCACTCTGGGATTAGAGTGCTTATGCTGACAGTCATCCACCTTCAGCATACCAGAAGGACGGTATATCGTTAATGGCGTTATCATGCCGCCCAAACATTGGTTATGTTTTCAATGGTCGACATTTTAAGCTGTGCTTTGAAGTCTCGAGTATTGGCAATATACCCAATGTGTGCTCGTTGTCGCCGTTTAACCCATACGTGTTGACATATTAAAGGTTGAAAACTATCAACATAAGAACTCAGAACACATTATATGTTCAGCATCAAGCCTCCAGAAAGCAATGGTAGCCGTGCATCCATTCTACTACTCTGATTACGAAAGTTTCACAACACGGACTCACCAAACAGTCTCCTTATGCACACTGGGCCACGGCGTGCTTTGTTGTTGCGACCAGTGATTGGTAGAGACAAGTGATGTGGAATTTCGCGGCAGTGACCGACTCATGAGACGCCCAGTGGCATACTGCATGTCATATCGGCCACTGTGCGCGCCGGCAGACCGTCGCGTCGTATCCTGCTCGCGGAATGCGGGCATATCACCATCTGGCAGCATTATCCCCTTGCCGTATCCCATCCACCAGGGCCGTAATGTCGGAGACCGCGGCCGAGCGGAGACGGCACACCGCCGCGGCTTTGCGCGGGGCGGCCCGGCCGGCGGGCCCGGGCCCTGCTGTAATCTGTCCCTGCGTCAGGCACCATTCAATCATGTGCTAGCTCGTAAAACATGAGCCGGCTCCTGCGGCGGCCAGAGACCGCGGCGCCGCCGGAGCCAGCGCCTGCTGGCCAGCTGCAGTTCTCGTGCTGTGATGTGGCCCTCAAGAGAACCGGTGGCGGCCGGAGCCGGCGCTCCGCTCCCAGGAGCGGCAGGGCACGTGCAGGAAAGCTTTAGCTCTCACGGGAGGCGACAGCGGCGGAAACCAACGCTGAGAGGGCAGGCTATAGCTCTTGTGAGGAGGTACTGAGGCTGTCGTGAGAGAAAGACGACTGGGGGCCAGCGGTGCAGACGCTGCAGCTCTAATTTGGTTGCCATGCGGTCATGGCTCTCTGTCGCAGCGAAGGCGCCATTAACCATACTCAGCTTTATGATGTACGTCGCCTTGCACCGTGGTTGTCACTCTAGTGACGGTTCAAAGCCACAAGCTGTTGCAAGCCTTGAGTGGTGATGTTTTGCAACTGAAGCGACATTCGGGTCTTTTGCATGTTGAAATCGGATACACGTGGCCCTTGCACACGAACCCTAAACAGCTTTCGCCGTAGTTTTTCTCGCACAATTCCCAACCGTCGAACGATGTGGCAGCCAGCTGCGCCATTCCACTGTGGTCATTGACCTGTTCCCCGCCCTGATAAATTGAAGTTTCTTCCTCTTCCTGCGTTTCGGCCGCCGCGTTTTTCGTAATGGCAGCTCTCAAGATCTGAACACACCGGCGCGACCAGCTGTCGCTACCGCCCCACCGACAACTGACCCGTCCCCCCCCCCCCCCATCTTCATCAGGCGCAGTGCTGTGGGCCGCCGGCACCCCTCCGTGACTCGTCGCGCGTGGTAGGACGGGGAGGTTGCCCGACTAGCCTGTTTGCGGACGGCGCGGAGAGCTGTTCATCAGCCGGCGGCCAGGTGTCGGGGCGGCGCATACAGATGCAAATCGGCCGCCATCGCTCATGTCACAAAGTTTGTATCTGGCGGGCATCGGGAATAAATCGCGGTGGCCTGTCGCCGACGCGCCGCCGTCGCCGCCGGCACCGACTGATCTCGATCGTCGGCATCGACGACACCGACTGCTCTCGATCGTCGGCATCGACGACACCACCGTGTACACCGCGCCGATTTGCTGTAGAATTTTTTTTCGGCGTTGCGAGCTCTCAGGTCATTGTTCATGTTTTCTTAAGGGAAAAGGGTGAGGGCTATGTGCAACAAGCATGCGATTGCGTGCTTGTGTCTGATAGAGATGGATTGGAAACTGGATAGTCTGTGTTTATTTGCTTTGCTTTTTAGACTTTGTAAGGCTGTTGACGTAAGGTCTATGCTTGTGAAAAACGACTGAAATGCCTGGAATTAATGAATTTTAAAGATACCCCGAGACTTAAAAAAGCTCAGGACCGTATTTTACGGGGGCATTTTCGGCATGCGAATTTCCGCACAATGACATCGAGATCGGAACTGCAAACAACGGCACCCGATGGACCCAGCCACACACGGCCAACAAAAACATTTGCTCCCGTCGGCGAATCGGCATCCTAGCTCTAATGGAAAATCCGTTGAGCAAAGATTAGGGTGCCATAAAGACCTGCGAAGTCTCTAAGGTGTCTTTGGCGCGTCCGTCGAAGTTCCAGCGGTTCGTAATTGATCTGAGCAGGCGTGGCGTGATTTGAGAACGTTCGTCCCGCGCTCTTCAGTCTCGGAGAATCTGAACAGTGCAAACAGAGTGCACGCGGACCTCCGTGCTTTAGAAGGACCAGATGCATCTTACGATGACATCTTGAGATGCGTGAGCGCATGACACGGCTTAAAATAAACAGCTTTTTGAATTCAATGCTTGTCTGCAGCGATGCACGTTTAACGAAAAACCATTGGAGGCGTAAAGGGAAGAAACAAAGACAATGGTATCTCATGGGTTTGCAACGTGCATTAGATGTCATTGAGGAGGTCGTTTTAGATGTGTAGCTACAATGATCCACGAAAACCGGAGATATCGGTAGCTATTCTAAATTGACATCTTGGCCCTTGTGAACAACGGAAATCAATCACATTATCTTTTACATAACGTATTTTATCTCGATCTTTTCTACTTAAGTTGAATGGTAGATTAGTTCCATAACCATTCTTCTGCACGGCAAAAAAAGCACGCGCAGTTCGCAAAGCACTGCTTATGCGCTTTTTCGGAGAAGCCCAATGATTTAGATAAGTACATTTTCGAAGCTGCAAGTGCTGGAGTCCACTACCGTAATGAGATGAGCTTGTTCTTAAGTGGCTTATGGCTTCAACCAGTGTATCTGCTGTTCTGTAGGCATGAAATATTATTCGTTTTACTACATCTGGTATTATTTTAAATTCGTTAAAGGGAGTGCACCACCTATTCGGGGTTTTTACCTATTGTTAGATCAGACTTGTCCGATTTTGTATCGGCAAGGCCAGTTTTCTTGAAATCCCTCGGAGTAACTCAAAACCTTGCTTTGAAGTAGCCGCTCCAGTGGAAAAACTTTCCATTCACTACCTGCTCAATGCTTCAAAGTTTATGTGATGCATCCAATTTGCCTTGTTTTTCTGTGTGTGTTTTGTAACATTTGCAATACATTAGTTCGTCAAAGTAGTTGCATAACAAATGCTACGAAAGCTTGAAATACTAAAAGATTGTGTATGAAGCTGAGGATATCATCACGCGTACTCCACGAAACGTCATGCTATGACCTTGACTTCTCCCCTATGACGTAAAGCACGAAGGCCTTTTCGCAGTATTCTTTGGCTTTTGGAGATAGATTATCACCATGTCTATAGTGAAGCACTGGTTCAAACTTCAACCAATATGCTTCGGGCTTGGTAAATGGCCTTCACCGCCTACGGTACCAATCACAAGCGTCCAATCATGCCGATCTCAGTCATACCAAAAGAGCTGCCACTTTTAAGCCGCAGGCCCGTAATGTGCGGGTAAGAGCAGCTCAGAAGTTGTACCTCTAGCCCGTTACAGCTTACGATGACCACTAGCAGATTCTTTCATGGGTATGATGAAGGCAATCGCGGCAACTGCAGTTGTCGCGTCTCGGGTCACACTCGGGGGTTACCAAGGAAGAAAGAAATGCAGTGCGGTGATAAAACGTTGACAGCCTGGTTCTAAATCGCCAAATGATTAAAATAGTCTCCTATTGTACTTTGATGGTGCTGCAGTGGCATTGCCCAGTGCTATTTTTAGACGTAACTGATCTTGAGTTTTCGCCAAGTATCTTTGAAATGTCTGAAATGGGGAACGCCCACTTTAACTGCAATATTCAGATTGCTTGAATGATATGTGACGTTATATACACAGTGAAGCTCATTAGCAATGCCCTCGGTACATGCATTTAACCTTCCCTGTATCCGCACCCGCCTCACCAGCACGTCACACCGCACCCTAACGTTGAAAACAGTTCCGTTTAAATAACCGACCACCGCTCTGTGCTATTGACTTGTTTATTTTTCCGCAACGTTTAACATCGCTTAAATCTTGAAAATGCAAATGCCAGCCATAGATCTGCGCGGCGGGCGTGGCTTTTCCGCGGGCGTTCCGTGTCGATCCGCGTGGGGCGTGCCAGCTTGTGCCGAGTCATGTTGACTCGCGCCGACTCTTGTCGAGTCCCACCGAGTCGCGTCGACGCCGCCGCGTCCAGACCACGGCTCCGGACGCTGGCTGACCGGCCGCTAGCTCGGAAAGGCCACTTCATTTACCTGCCAGTGCCCACTTGAGAAAAGTGGCGCGCGCCAACAAAATCATTGAAATGTAAAATCTCGGCCGCGCACCGCGATGCTTAGAAATCGGGTGATAAATTTGGCTGGCGCTTATTGAAAGCGGGCCGGGCGACGATAGCATCTGGCTAGGCCCGGATGATGGGGGTGATTCGGCGGCGTGCTCGGCCTGCAGGCGCCGCTCAGGCTCCAGGTAAGGCGCGCGCCTGGACAGGCTGAAACGCTGGACGCAGCCGGACGGCGCGCCGCGGGCTGCGGAGACGAGCGACCTTCCCAGGCTGACGCGGGGGGTAGCTGGAGGGAGCGCATCGTCGAGCGTGATGTACTGCCCCGCGGTCAAGCACACGGTGGCCGAAGGTGGTCGTGCGCCGAAGCACCAGAGGCAGGAAGTCGTCACCTCCATTTGGGGGCCGGCGCAGGCATGATCGCTCTGACGATGGCAAAAATGTGACAAATATAACACGCACCATATGTCCTGTACAGTCCAGGCTTTGAACGCATGTTTACTACTGGGTTTGGACCATGTTGATCCCCTGTCGAGCTATCGGATGTTATGACACGAGGGCATGTCGTGCCAGCACACCCACGGTCCTCGCGCCGCAGTCCGGAGCGCGTCCGTGAGCGCGGGCTTGAGTAGCAGCCCTCTGCATCGTCAGCAGGTATGTATTCAGCAGCCCATCATTGATCAGTGTTTGTATGCTTAACCGGCTGCTCATGTGCTGGTGCGAGCGGTTACGCATGGCCGACCCTGCCGACGGCGTCGGGCTTGACCCGGCGACCCCCCGCTTCAGTGGCCAACTTCTCCGGCGAGGTGCTGCAGCTGGACAGGGTGACCCGCTCGGAGATGGGCGTCTACCTCTGCATCGCCAACAACGGCATGTGAGTGCGCCTGGCCGGACGGCGGCGGTGCGGTGCGCTCCCTCACAGAGCGGTACGCGAGAGTCGCACTGGTTCACGGCGGCGGTACCACTCTAGATGACCTGTCCCGTCTCGTGAGAATGGTGGGGGCTGGTCCTCCGCACAGCTGTCTCTACAGCATCGCCTTAATGTCCAGCGTGGTTTGCTGCCACCAATCCCAGGATGGTCGTCACGCCCTGAAGGCCAGACCGATTCGACCGCGTAAGAGGGCGGGTTTACCTGCCGTAACCATCTCGCGCGAAGTCCACATTCTCAGCATGGCAGCGCTGCCGCTCCTGGCTACCGCCTGCATGGACCAGATCCACCTAAATACGCCTGATGGGTTCAACTTCGTGAATAGATGCACGGCCGCTTGAAGCACTTCCCTCTGATGATTGATCCATTGTGTCTATTTATGGCGCCTGCAGACTGCTATGCAGCCGCGGCTCAGTTGGCTGGCATCTCTACGGACTGCGCCGTTTACCGTCTGCCTCTGTCGTTGCAGTCCACCTCCTGTTAGCAAGAGGACCATGATAACAGTGAACTGTAAGTCTCCAATTGGTTTGGTCCCGTGTCTAAGCATGCAGTTTGAGTGACACATGCTTACTACGGCGGACAATCAAGCAGAAACATGCGTGTCTGTGTGTGACTTCCACATAGCCTTTTGCAAAATACTGGTGCAATTCTCAAGCGATCACTTACGATGAATATGGCACCAATGATTGGGCGGGCCTCAAATGCCTCCACTTTCACTACAGCATAGGATTTCAGCTGGGTTGTGTGTTCTGATAGGTGTCCAGAATTTATGATGGCTCATTTAAAAGTTCAAGTTACCCTGGCTTGTTTTACGATGGCTTAACAACGTATTATCTTGCAGCTCTCGAAGTTATGATATGCTTTAACAACTGCATTAAGATTCAACGGTGGTGGCGCATCTGGGGGAGGGAAAGGGGGAACAGCGATATAGGCTGCCCTCCCCCATCTTTTGAGCTAGCGGAAAAGGTATATTTATGTCTCCCCCAACCTATGTCAGGCGGAGCAGAAGGGGTATCGGGTGTGTGTCGGTACTTGCTTATTGTGTTACCCAAGTAGGGCTGGAGAGTCCAGGTCTGGTCCGGAAAGGGCCTATCTTAAACTTAGAAGGGAATCGTTTCGTGACAGGGAAGGACTCATCTCAGGCTGGAAATGGTACATGTTAAGTCGGAAAAACACCTATGTCACTGCCTGGCACGGTAGAGGATCCTTTCTGGTCAGGACGTGGCTCGTATCAGATCTTGAAAAGGGCCCATCGTAGGCTCTGAGAGGGTCCTCTCAAGTCTGGAAAGGGTCCATCGCAGGCTCTGAGAGGGTCCTCTCAAGTCTGGAAAGGGTCGATCATAAGCTGAAAGCGGCTCGTCTCGAGTAAGGCAGGGAGTGTGGACTTAGTATAGGCTGAGAAATTGGGAACTTTAGGTTCAGAACACGTCCATCTCACTTTCTCGGCTAGGGTAGCGCCCGTCTCTAGTCTGGAATGGGCCCAGCGTAGGCTCAGAAATCCAGTTGTGGCATAACCGCAGGGAAAACTGTCTCCCAGGTATGAGGTAAGGACCAAAACTATCTTTTTTTAGCAAGTTCACCTTACCCAAATAAGGCTCCGGAGATTTGCGGAGGATATTAGCTTACCGCGGGCCATCAAAGTCAGCGTAGAGACCCCATCTCAGGTCCGGGGAGGCTCACTTTCGAGGCAGGAAATTTCCTTTAACCGTTCTTGACACGGGAAGGGCTCTTTTTCGTTCTGAAATGAACCCATAATAGACTCAAAAGGGCCCGCCTCTGACCAGAACAGGCCCATCGTAAACTCAAGAGGCCTGTCTCAGGCCTGGGTGGAGCCCTTCGTGAGCACAGGTATGGCCCTCTCAGGTCTGGAAGGGGCCCATAGTAGGCTCAAGTAGGGCCCTTTTAATTCATGAAATGACAAGCTTTAGAGCGATAAAGTAGGCATTTCAGATCCGTAAATGGCCAACCGAAATACTTGAGCCCAAGAAGGGTTTATTTCAGATTCTGCAAGCTCAATCTTATACCAGGGAAGACAAGGTGGGGTGGGGGCGGTACACAGCTTGATGAAGGGCCGTTTGTGAAAACGCTTCCCGAAAAAATCATCAGATCTGGCCCGTTTCTTTCGAGGGTCCAGTTTTCTTCGTTTTTATCATCATGCTCACGAACGTGTTCGTCCAGGGTGCCCAGTGGATGGAACACTAAGTAGACGCCTTACTTTCCGCGGACAGGGAGCCCTGCAAGAAGAACACGAAGGGGTCATCGCATTTCCCGGTCAGGGGTTAAGGTGGATTTCGTTCCAGCCCGCCACCCGGGGCACTTCTCTGGAGACACGGAAGCTGGGACCCTTTGGTCGATACGACGGGCCGTAGAGAGATGCATCATGCATCGGTCAACTCCCTGATGCGGAAGGCCCTGACCGACACAGAGGGTCCAAAAGTCGTCAGATGACTTCAATTCGGTTTATCGTGGGGGGGGGGGGGGATTGTCCGGGCCACGTGTGTTACTGGGCCGGTGTCTGGCCGGGGGACATTTTACTGTCTCATCATTGATACTTTCGTTGTCATTTATCCTAACTCCTTTCATTATTAGCGGGCCCGGCCAACCTAAGAGGCTCCTGACATCCGGGGGGTCACGTTCGTGTCCCTATACAGAAGACGAATCCTTGGCCGACTCGGGGCCTTTGTCGACATAGGGTCCCCTGCTAGGCGTACTGTGGTCCCCTGACAACACAGCGGTCCCTCATTGTCGCAGGGACCCCGATCACTGCATGAAGCCCTGTGACTGACAATCGCGGGCCCAATCATGGTTTCGGCTTTGGAAATGGACCCTAGGCCGACACAGGCAGACTACTTGAAATTGATCGTCGCGGATCGACTGTCAGGCCATCTTTGCACCGAGGGCCCCCAATCGACGCAAGAGGCCCTCTGATGGACATTTGGGGGCCAAGGTCCTTTAATGCAGTCTCTGGCCGGCCCGTCGGGCCCCCTAATCGCGCTCTTAATCGTCGATCCCAAAGAGCCTAAGGGCCGGTCTGTACTAAAAGGGAGACATGCATGCCCACGGTGTGGGCACACATGTGGTGCACATAAGCACATCACCTGAAAGAACCCTGTCGACTTCTCATAAAACATTAGCTTAACAGTACGACATGGCGTCTTAACAGTACGACATAGTGTCTTAGCAGTACGACGAAGCCCCTGAAAAGAAGAGTGGTGTGGCTGGCCTTTATGAAAAAAAACAGTGAACAATGCTATTGCCTTCACCGCAAAGGGCTGCGTGGTAGGTAGGAGTTTTTTGGAAAGCAAGCAACTTAGCTTATGTCCCCTGTCATGCAGCCCAATGAAAAAACGTATTGTTTTTCTCTTATTCTATGATCAGTGCGCAATCGTGTCGATACCACAATTAAGCCGAACGTAAGGTCATGATGATATCCCGGATTGCTTGTTTCCGAAACTGACAACAGCGCCTCCACCAACTGCACAGAAGGGCTTTATAACACATTCTAGTAACTGATAACGCAGTCAGCTAGCAGTCTCCAAGGACCACTGAACTTAGCCAGCGGTAGGTGGCTGTGATGTGAGTGTCTTTGCTACCGCGTATTTCAGACCAATGCCAAATGCCGTCAATAATTCTTTTAAAGTTCCCGTTCCAGGACATGCCGTCACCGGAGATAGAATGTTCTCGTTTTTTCATGAAGGCAGTGATGAACCATTTCAAGGAAGTGTTCTAAAGCAGAAGTGCGAGCGTAAAAACGCGACAGGACAAGGGTGAATCCAGCAAAGCAGATGTGGTTGGTAAGCCGATTAAACCGGCGCTCAGATACAGGTGTTCGGTCCCACCATGTTAGACCCTGTCGGAGCCTCCATTCTCTGGGTTGTGGCGGCGACTTTTTAAGAGAATGATTCCAGTAAATTATTCATTGTGATCGTTGTGAATCTCTTACCCATTTCAGTCTATTTTGCCACCATTTCAAGACAAAGAAAAGTGGAAACTTGACTCACATGCATGCTGCACGGTGGGTCAGCGCCACAGTCCTGCACCAGGCGCCCACAAATGGCCACGGCACATCCCACTAAGAGCTCTGGGTGGGCTGTTCCGGGTTCATCCCGTCATGCGCGCCAACCGTCTGGCGCCCCGTCCCCCTTCGGCCGCTGTGAACCGGCGGCGCTCGGGGCCTCCATCAGCAAATGGCTTCTTTGTGCGAGTGCCGGCGGCCCGACCGGAACGTGCGCGGAAATGCGTGGGGTGGCGGCAGCCTCCGTTGCAAAAAAGCCGTCCCGGATCAGCGCAGATTACGGCGGCGTAAGCCGCTTGACCAAATGGGAAACTTATTGAAACCGATGAGAGTGCGGCGCGCGGCGGTCGTCGCGGTCGCGCCGGATTAAGGTGACGCAGGCGGCAGAGGTGGCCCGGAGCATCGGGAGCTAAGCCAGTGACCGCACGCCGGCGCTACAGCCGGCTACAGTAGGCCGCTTCTCCGCCCCGAGACAAGGCCCGCGTCTGACGATCAGATGATGCCAGCTCTTCGGAGGCCAATGAACCCGAAGCGACCCGAATTTGGGCCGCGTTGATTAGCCAGAGTGCGTGATGGTGTAGAACCACTGGTATGATCAGTAGAAACCCTCTCGCATTGGCTTCGGCTTGCGAATGCCGTGAGTGTGACGATGCTGTGGGCCGATATGGCTTATTGGCTTAATGTCTGGACCTCCCTATACTTGTGGCGAGCCGTGAGTATGCCTGTGTGTTAGTTCCGGTATTGAAGTGCAGACTGTCACTTGCTGAGTCTAGATATGGCCGCCCGGTTCTCCCCCCCCCCCCCCGAACACACATGGGAGTCCACTGGTGATGAAGGGTTGTTGCCTGTTGTGTTCAAGGCATAAGCAATGCAGAACATTAGGTACAGAACATTACGAGTTCTAAGTCTTTCACATACACACACTTTGTGTACTGCTTAGAAGAAAAAAAATATAAAGCGCCTGTGCCCTCCATGTTTGCATATCCCAGAGGAACGCCATCACCAGTGTCAGGTGTGTGACGTCGGCCCTGCCGGCCCGGCGGCCGTGCGAGCACGTCTTCACCGCCGGCGCCCTGGCATCGGTCACGGGCCCGCGGCGTCGGCCGGGCAGTCCTGGCTCCGAGAGACGGTCCTGGACGGCTCATTTACAATAACAGTGTGCGGTCGAGCCCCGGGGAGCCGGCTGGCCGCGGCGCCGATGAATGGAGGATGAAATATAAAAGATGGCGTGGTGCGCCGGTGGTTGCCGCCTGATTGTGGGGAGAGTCGCCCGCAGGGCCCCGCAAGCTGGTGATCACCTGCACGGGATCAATACCCAGCTGTCTACGGAAGAGGGGGTATGACGTGTGTGCTGAGATCGACCTGGACTGGACTGGTCTGCCATGGTATCCGGAGTTTCGCACACCTCGGAAATCTGTTTCACCCGCACTTGTAAAAGAACGAAGGATTGCTAGCGCCGCCTGCCATTCTAAACCGTGCTCTGGAAGCCCACCGACGGCATTGAGCGTTAGTCAGGTTCGGCATTTAATCTCTGAGAAACTAGTTTCCGTCACGTTCCGGTTCTGTCAGTTTTGACTGGTTAAAACTGGCATACACTTGTAGAAATTTGGAAAGCCATGGCATTACTATTTTCAGTTGTTATATTATGATTAAAGTGTTTCTTACTCGGCGAAACAAAAGCACAAAAACGTTCACTGACGCAACAACAGCACGAGCGGAACATAACGTGTATGTGCTGTAATTGTGTCTGAACTAAGGCCACATGACCATTGGTTATGATCCGTGTGTGGTGTTTGCTGTTGTTCATGTAACTGGATGTAACGTACTGCCACACGGAGATCGCAGTCTAATGCGGCACCACTTTTGTGATATGCATTTGAAGCATATAAAGCTGGGATGTGCTTGTTGATAAATGTCTGAAAACTGAATGACTGGTCTGGCTAAAGTTCGGTCGGGTGACTTATTGGCAGGCGACTTTAAGTTGGCTATTCGAAGACTAGCCGAATTTGAAATTATTTTTGTTTCGTCAGCACATTTGCCAGCACCAATCTCAGCCCAGTATTCTCCCTACGACACATCATGTGACCACGTCACGTTGTCTGTAACGTCACGCGCCGGCTGACGATGATGTCAGGATTTTTTTTGTTAGCCCGTCAGCATTGAGAGAAAGAGCTACCAGATTTTAAAAAAGCACTCTGACAACGGACGATTAAGTTAAGTGGGTTGGGGACTCCTGTATCTTATTTTCGGGAATGCGACGGAAGAAAGATAAGAAGGGAATTAAACTGCCGGGAGTATCTATGAAAAGGTGAGTGGCAGTGATCAATGTGGTGTGCTGTTGCGTTCCCCCTAAATTCATAGCGTTAAAGTAATCGTAAAAGACAGAGAACAGGAATGAAGCGCTTCGCGTTTTGAACATCGGCGTTTCCAGTACAAGTGAGAGTTCGATGAAAGGATGGGCTCATTTGCACAAAAACCGGGTGAACATTCAAAATGAGAATGGAAGGAATTTAATTGAAATGAAGTTAGGAAGAAGCACTCAAGTTGCAGGTGGTACTACCGAGGCAGGAGCCACACTCCCAAGCATCATTTCATAGGTAATGTGCCATGGTCGGCGTTAAGCCTGGGTTGGTGTGTGGTCTGAAGTAGTTATAAGGCAAAGGGAAAAAGGAAGGTAAGTTGAAAAACTTTCCCGCCAGCCCACATACCGAACGCGCCGTCAGCACGCTTGACGTCACGCATTTGAGCTGACAGTCGTGCTGACGACAGATCGAGCGGAATCCAGGCAGAAGCTTTGTCGCCCGGGTCGCCACGAGTACACCCTTCATCTCTGTCGACATTCGATGTAAATCGTGCTGTTTTTCAATGCTTAACGTTTCATTTGTATTGATGAAATGTTGTTGCTGTTGCTTACAACTTGTCTTGCTGCTTTGCGTTTTTCCAGTTTCCGACATTTTTTGTCATCGGTGATTTCCGCCAGCTAGTTTTAATCGGTAAAGACCGGCTGGCAGAGATGGTTTCAGCCAGATGATACCATCCTTGACCATAGTAGAGTTAAAAATTATTCCACTATGGTTGGACTGTCAAGTGTCGGAAGTTTGTGCGCAGATATGGGATATTTTTTAGGTGCGTAAAATGAAGATCTTCATATCAAAATCTTGTAATGCAGCGCATCGACAGCATTTTTTTTTTGTGAGACCACCAGAACAGTTGGCTCGTGAACTGGTTTTGCCTTGTTTCGGGCTGGGCACATAGTCGGAGGTGTCGGCGGTGGTCAGGGAACATTGACGGGGGCGGCGCCCTTACTCAGTATGCACGCGACGCTACGCACGACCGGAATGTAGTGGGTGCGCGCTTCTGTAGCCGCTGATCAAGGCATACGCTCGTCTACCGATGCAGATCTGATTATGGCGGAGCATCAGCACGCTGCGTCTGACTAAGAGGGGGAATGCACAGAGGTCTGACAACAATTTATTCAGAGGAGATTCTGCTGGAACGAAAATCTAGTTGTGTCCGCCAAGTTTGTCAATATCGGAGGTATTCTCGCTAGCCGCTACGTAACTGCCAGTGATGTCACGCGCCCGGGTGGGCTGGGGTTGGGGGGCAATATCAAAACCCCTACGTTTTATTCAAAATCACCCTCGAACAGCGAGGCGCAGCTGCGCCAAACTTGTTTACCTGTAAAAACTGAATAGCAGATCTTTCTTATGATCTTGTGCAAAAAATGAGGCATATTTTTCTAGGTAACTGACCTGTGGTGGGTCAAAGCCAGACCATGGTTGTCAGCAAAGAAAATTATTTGGACAGCTTTCAAGTCGATGCAACAGAAGATTAAGTAACCATGCAATTTTGCGATAGGTTCTTAGACAATTTTACAATTTGATTATAACTTCACGAATTTACAACGCACTCAACTGATGTTACTAATTCCAGCGACGCCACCTTGAGTCAGACGGGAAGTTGAGATCTTGGTCAAAACCCGACAAATCTTGGACTGAAAAGCTCATTTGTAGGGTAGGTAGGGAAGAGCGGGGTGAGTTGCATAACACCCAAGTAGCGTCAGGGCGATTTGCTCCAAATATCTATGCCACGGACGGCAGTGTTGTGTCACTCAGCTGACGCACAGCAGCTTCCACTGTCTCTCAAATAATTCTGGGCGCACACGTGTACACGGCTTGGGATGAACGCGCTGTTGATGCGATGGGGCGAAGATGTTTTTGCATGTCGCTGAAAACCAGCAATCGGCTTAAATGTGTGAATGAGGGCTAATGGCATAACCAGCCCACTCTGACGTCTGTACTGGGTGGTGGGGAAGTTCATGTGTCGTGTATACTGCAAACCATCTGGCGTCTGTTTGACAGGAATTTCGGAGTGGCGCGAACTTTCTTGCAGGATGTCAGGTGGTACATGTTGCATCAGTTGTGCATGGGGCATGTTGCATGAGTAAGACAATGTACCGACAGTATATCATGAGCCGCTTTCCTGCCCATGATTGACTATCATTGCCATGACTTACTGTCATCCAGAAAACAAGCCGATATTTACATCTCCTATGTCGACCCATGATGTCTACCTGCGCAACCGAAACCGGGAACACAGTGTTCGTAGAAGGAAGATTGGTTGATAAAGGAGATAAATTTGTGATGTGACAACCACGACGAATCATAGAAATTAGCGCAGACGAGCGCATTTGGTATACATGTCGCACCGTGCGCAACATACTAGCGACGCAACTTATTCTATGACAAAAAAAAACATGAGCTCAGCCTCCCCCACCACATGCTTCAACTTACCTCAGGATGGGCAAGTTGTTCCATTTGAAACGAGGGCATTCAGGAGGTATTTACAACAAAAAAAATGATAAAAATGAGGCCGTGTTGTCCAAAACTTTACCGGTACATATGACGCTGACGTTTTTACTCGCCTGCGGATGCAAGGATATCCTCACTAATTACAGCAACAGGGAGCTAAGAGTAAGTGCTGTGCAACTCTTCCTTTTCTTCCCCGGTCTTGGAAGCTGATTTTCAGTTCCTTCATCTCGGAGACATGTTAAACGGAATGTTCCACATTTGAGAATATTAAAGGGAGCATCAGCTATAATGAAGTAAGCTCACTTAAGCCTAGGGTTATAGTTTTAAATGAAAGACTGCTCTAGATAACAAAATTTATCTTTTCAGTATATATGCTACTCAAGACGCCATTGTTTGACAGAGTCATGGAGTGACTGTGTGACAGCACTCACCTGTAGTTTCTCAATCTACCGAGAGGTGGCCCGCGGTGGTGCTGGATGTGTGCTCAACCAAATATCGCCTCGGGCCACCATTGGCAACCGAAAAAACACATATTTTTGTTTATCACAGCCGGACAATTTCCTAACAAATTGTCCTCAATTTCAAACTTCTAAGCTGTTAGAAAATGTGGCTTTACATTGGCTTCAAACAGCAAGTCAGCATAAGCCAATTTGGAATCGAACAAATCTTAAACGAAGTTTGTTTCTTGCTTTGGCTTCAGGGACCCAAATTAATTTACGTTCGGCCGGGGTTTGAAACAACCGCGCCCGGCCTGGGTTAGGTTGACTTTCCCCGAGATTTCCAACTTCCAGACGTCGTGCTAGAAAAAAGCGTACAGTTGTAAGGTTCTGGTGAAACCATGAAAAATGCACACCATCTTTTTTTACTTAAGGTGCAGTGTGAACTCACCGGAGGTCACGAAATGTCAAAAGCGGTCCCTCTGATGGATGCAGTTGAAACGTATGTTAATATAAAGCCGGATGTTGAAGGCATATGAGTAAATGTTATGGCTGTAGGGAGCCTATTCCGATCATTTTTGTTCCTCCCACAAGGGTCAGGTCAGGTCAGTTCACCGTTCAAAGTTTGTCTACCAGTAGCCTACAACCATCGATGCTTTTTTGTTTTCTTTCACCATGTGCTCCTTTCACAACTGCGTTTATTTGACTAGATGCAGCTATAGGACAAAAGTATCCTAGACACATCGTTCTATTCAAGGCTGACCTAGGGTTCAGCTAAGGTCTACCTTGGTCAAGTTTATAAACCAATGAAATGAAAAAAAATGGAAGAAAAAATTGAATGAAAGGAATCAAAAAATTGAATTGAAATTGAAAAATTGAAAAAATTTAACCGGGTCTAAGTACCCAGTACAACGTTTTTCCGTGGTGTGTGCTCTTTACTCTCACCCAACATCCCGCGTGGTCTCGCACTAGCCGTGAAGCACGGACAAGGGTTCGGTCGGCTTGTCGCCCAGCCCCCCTTGCCGGTACAATTCGCCCTCGAATATAATGTGCAGGGTACTGTGATAGATTATTTTGGCGCTATGCATTTTTCGCGATTTGCATTTCGAATCTCTACCACAAAGTGGTGGACAAATCAGCGTTTGCATGCGCGCCTACTGGCCGCCAAACTTATTGACCTTGGCTGACCTGATTTTACCTTGGATAACCTCATGTGGCCTGTTGTGACCTCATTATGCCCTAGATTGATTTCATGACATGCTTGCAGCAGAATATTCGAGTTCTGTGTCCAAAATTACCTAGTAAAGCTGCCTATCTTGATATTAGCATGTGTTTTGGAGGAGGCGCGCGTGGAGATAGGTCATGGCCAGGGCCAAGGCCATGTGTTCTGTGGCCAATGATCCTTTTGTCTGTGAGTTAGTAGCTTTTGCCCCATGTACAAACACTAAAACTACACAAAAATGCGTACAAATTTGCACTTTTTACAAAAAGCAGTCACAACTGACCTGCCTCAGGTCAGCACCCTCGCCTATTAAAAGATGGGAGTCTACAAACTAGTACTTTTATCGTTGTATTACTATAGAACATATGAATAATGGCTAATAGCCCATAAAAGGCTATTTATGGTTTAGTTGTTTTTAGAGGGTGACCTCCGTGACCTGACTGAGGTCGCTTACCTTGACAGATGAAACCTTCATATTTGCATAAATGACGCCAAATTTATGCATGAACAGGTAGCAAAAAGTTGGTGCTTCTGCAAGCTTTTTAGCTGTGCTCGAAAACCTAAGAAGGAAGTCAACTTACCTCCCCCACACCGCCGGACATTGGTCAAAGTGGGCAAAATCCGGTGAGAAGCCATGAAATAGAGGAGATTAGATCATTTTTATCGGCTCAGCCCCCCCCCCCCCGCCCTCCTCAAACAGATTTTAGAGAGTGACACCCCTGGCCCAGAGCGCAACAATGGCACAACAGCTCACCAAGTGACCGGATGTTGTCGCACTCGCCTGATGCTGTTACATGCACAGTCCTACCACAATATCGCGCGTTGGTGCCGCCATGTAGGTATAATGAGAGGCCGATGCGTTCGCTCATTGTCGCTTCAGTGTGTCTGTTTTCCATCTCTACACAGCGGACCCTTCAAGCAGCTAATGACAGCTGCGAGTGACGTCCTTTGACCCGAGCTGCCAATAGTGGTCAGCCTGTGTGCGGACACTGGGACCCACCTGGAGTCCCCTGAAGGGACGGCTGGTGACTCGCTGCAGTCGCCCTCAGTTCAGCCCAGAACGGAGCCGCGCCGGGAGCAGTTTTCGTCTCATCAGGCCGCGCCATACCTGGCCCGCGAGACCGCAACTCCTCACATCAGGCATCAGAGCTCAATCTGACGGTGCGAAGGGGCCGTTGGAGTTGGGGCCGCCGACGCTGGTGACTCAGCCGTGCGCCGTCTGGTCCACAGTTCCGCCGATGCTGGAGGTGTCCAGCGGGCTGGTCGGCGCGCCGGTCGGCAGCGAGGTCAGCATGGCCTGTCGTGTGGAGGCTTCGCCCAAGGCCATCTTCTACTGGTCACGAGAAAATGGTAACGCATCTAACTCGCAATCAAAAGCCTATTTGTATTCCCTCGACTATGAACCACCCCGAATGATGTTGTAAGGGGTGTTGCGAAAATGTATTTGTCTGCCATTAATGCGTTTATGCTGCCTTTTAACCTCTTTGAACACCAGTAATAGCAGCCGTGCGCCGTCTGCTGTTGGAACTCTAGGGGACGATGCTTCCACCCTTCCAGATGTCGTTGAATACGTATTTGTCCGTTATCCTTTCCCACTATTTCGAAGTGTTGGCCGACGCCCTTGGTTTTTCCCCCGAGGTCGGGCTCGCATCAGTAACCGGAGCCATCGAGCCCTCCGGGACCAACAGCCGTGCGATTTCCCCGCCGATCCCCGTGTTTCTCGCCCGCCCCCGTGCCCCGACCGACTGAATGTTTGTCGTGGAATCCTGCAGCGTCCGCGGCCCACTAATCTTATCGACAGGGAATAAATGAAGGGACGGCGGTGGCCGGAGCTCGACCGCTGCCACCCGCCGCCGGCAGCGGCCGCCGGTCAGCGCCGCCTGCCGCCGTGCGGCCGTCGATCAGCGCCGCGTCGCGCCGTGCCGCGCGCGCCTGTTGTTTGGCAAATCCGTCGGCTATTGGGCGGCCCTGCCGTCGCCGACCAGGCCGGCCTCACAGACGAATAAACCGGACCCGGCGCGACTTATTAAACTTCCGCTCGGCCGACCGCCTCATGCCCAGTCTCGCATAAAAAGGCGGCCACCCGGGCCCGCGGAGATAGAGAGCGAGCCGGGGAGGGGCGGCAGCGGATGGAGAGGGAGGGGGAGATGAGGCGGCGCGGCGGCCCGCTGGCGTGACAGGTAGGATGATGGGCGAAAAAACGCCGGGAAGCGGAGATCCACTGCGAGACGTTGTTGGGTAAGGTGGGATGTTCTGGCATCGAATAATCCACCATCCACGCCACAATACCAAATGTCACAGTAAATACAGAGGGCATGTCTGTGGAAAAGACTTCGAGAGTACCAAACGCCGATGAGAGGCATCGGAGCGATGGTGTGTCTTCTGTCATACATGTCCCATTTATGACAGCGACGCTGTCGTCTTGCCCACATGTATCATCTACTTGCGTTCTTTCGAATGAAAACAGCCATTGCTCGGTTGAAAGTGTCATCCGGCGATCTCCTGCGTGAGCTGGTTTTGAAACAAATTCTTCCCTTGATTCCACTTACAGGCTGTTCCTAGTCTGGCATCGTTTACATTCACTGGGCGTCTCCGCAAAAATGAGCTGGCTTTGGGCACGTCGGTGTCGATTTCCAATGACCGCGTGGCATGTCGGGCATGTCGGGGCACTATCGCGTATTGTGTCACGTGGCATGTCGGGGCACTCGTTTGTACTGTCGTTGGTTTGTGGGAGAAGAACACGAGCGAGGTCAGCAGCGCTACAGGAAAACAGTAATGTAAGCAAGCTCAATCATTCGGTCAATCAGTCCTACATTTCGAAGACATCCGAAGCATGGTTTTCAGTGCTACCTGTCAGTGGCATATACAAAATTATGGCTCATACGACCACACAACACCCTGAATTTTGTAGCACTGTTCCAGTTGTGAAGCCCGTGCCATTGTCAGGGAGGATTTGGGCTGCATTCAAGAGTATAGTTCTTTTTTGGGAGGAATCGGAAAAAAAGAAAGTTGAATTGACTGGGCGCGGCTAAACTGGGTCTTTCTCTCTGCGTTTCTTGAAAAGTGCTGGAGATTGCAGAATTTAGGCACGACAAGATTGCATATTATTACATGCGATATACGTGCCGTCGTTGACAGCGTAAAAAGAGGCTCTACATCTGCTCGCCAATTACATTCTGCGCTTGGAAAGTCGTGCTTAACGGCAGTGTCATTTAACGTAGCCTGTAGGCCTGTGGCCTGATAGTACAGAACCCCTTGTTCTTCATGTGCCGCGGTGTACAGCTTTGAGAGACGTTCCACCGCCCTATGTATCGTCACAGCAGGTGGTGTGCGTAAGAGGAACAGGAACCCAAAACGAAATAACAACAAAAATTTGACTTCAGTTCCTGTTTTGGTAAACGATGACAAGATCATTGTGTAAATCGGATGTGGCCGATCATTTGCTTCCTTTCGTAGCCTCATCATGAAGATGTAACGTTCCATTTAATTTGCTGTTTGATTACTAAGCCTGCGCGAATTCATCATTACAGAACCTTTCCCCCCTCTCCCTCAAAACGGATTCAGCTTGAGACAAGGTAAAGAACATAAATTAAAGGATTCATCATACAAGATTAAAGGAGTCAGTTTGCTCCTTCGGAAGGCAACATCTTGACTAAAATTTCCATTCAAGTCGTGGGTGTCTATAAACCGCACAACACCCATCAGAGGGATATTTCTACTGCCCGCGGCACGACACAAGCACAACCGAGGCTTTAAAATTTATACGCTTGTTGAGTGTTTAACCGAGAGTTAGTGTTGCGTTCATACACTCACGGCCATTACCCCCGTCACTCGCCGCGCTCTCGCATCTGGTTCTGACTTGCCCAGCACACCTACATCGGAGTTCGTTTAGCCAGACAATGCGAGCCGACGTTCAACAATCTTGCGACATCAGTGGGCTCCCTGACATATTCCAGAGAGAGACTGGAGTTGAAAAGCGGCTTCCCTGCAAATGAAAAGGCAGCTTACCGCGGCGACTGAAGCGGTCTGATTCACGTCAACGAGCAGAAACCAAAGGCGGCGAACGTGCTTCAATCATAGACGTGACAGGGGCGGGCTTCCTTTTTTGCAAAGCGGTAAAATAAGAAGAAAAGACAATGAGGAAGACAGAATCATCCTGGGATGGACCTTACGAGCTTGTTTCATCCCTGCCTCCCCCCTCCCCCTTACCTACCCCTGCCTAAAGTTAAGCATTTTCCGGCACATATGCTGGTTCAGTTTGTGAGGAGTGGTTGTCTACGTGACCCGTCCAGTGTGATTAATGGCATCCGTGTACTGTGACCGGCCCCGCTAGGCGGCTGTGGTCGCCTGTGACCGGGTCAGCGTGCGCCGCCGACTGCCAGAGTGACGAGCCGACGCTGTGACCCGCCAGGCGAGATGATCCTGACGGGCGCGCGGCACCAGGTGTCGCGCAGCCAGAGCTCACCCTACCGCTACAACATGAGTCTCGCCATCCGTCGGCTGGCAGAGCGAGACTTCGGCACCTACCACTGCATCGCCAAGAACTCGATGGGCGAGGCCGAGGGCGCCATCACGCTGCACAGTAAGCGCCGGGACACCCCGACAGGGGGCGCAGAGTCGGGTCGTGTCGGGACACGGGCGACAGAGGGCGCAAAGTCGGGCCGTGTCGGAACACGGGTGACAGGGGGCGCAGTCGGGCCGTGTCGGGACACGGGTGACGGAGGGCACAGAGCTGGGCCGTGTCGGGACACGGGCGACCGGGGGCGCAGAGTCGGGCCGTGCCGGGACACGGGCGACGGAGGGCACAGAGCTGGGCCGTGTCGGGACAAGGGCGACCGGGGGCGCAGAGTCGGGCCGTGCCGGGACACGGGCGACAGAGGGCACGGAGCTGGGCCGCGCCGGGACACGGGCGACAGGGGGCGCAGAATCAGGCCGTGTCAGGACACGGGCGGCAGGGGACGCAGAGTCAGGCCGTGTCAGGACACGGGCGGCTGGGGGCACAGAGCCGGACCACGCCGTGCGCTGAGAGAGGCTGTCTGGCCACGACTCATTGTGTGAACAGCTGGCAGCCAGAGCTGCTTTCAGTAAAGTTTGCAGGTGATAATCAGTCTGTGAGCTCTAACACAGATGCAGTGGATGGTGTCTCACCAACACTGAGATCAGGTGTCTCACCAACACTGAGATCACCAACGCTGAGGTCCATTGATTATCGGGTGAAACAAATCTTTGGTACCACGTAAAGTTCTCACGAATTTCGAGCTCGAAAACATTTCGTTTTACAGAACTCAAGGTCATTAAGTTAGGGTAACTGTGGGTCGCATGCTATGGTATATAGTCAAGCACCAGGGCACACCGGGATTGAAAAAACAGCTCCTTCAGGTCTTTCGGTGTTTTTCTTAGTCTTTCACGCCTCCCACATAGCTGCCATAAATAAAAGCTGTCCCCAAGATATGCCCCACTTGCACCGCCAATGGACGATTCCTCCCTAGCGCCAGGGTGACCAGACATTACAAAAACCTTACCTAGCCGTCTTGTGCGTTATTGTGCTCGGCTACTGTTCGTGGCGTTGCAGCCGTTTCTTGACAACAGCTACGTTGCTGGGGCGCTGCCGCGGATGCTGGTCGACCTTCCCGCGCCTTAGCGGTTGGTGCGACCGACCGCAGCGGTCGGCGACTGATTGCGTCACAGGCCAGGAAAAAGTGGCCCCCGACCGAGTGCTGCGTCGCTTCCGGCCCCGAAGTGCCGTGTTTGTTCACAACAGCGCTGTGCTTTGCGGGCCACACCAGACCTGGGCGCCTGAGGCAAACTGAAATTCGACCGGCCCGTGTCTTTGTGCCTAGAGCTTGAATGCGCAATGCAGGATTTCCGCCTTCCACGGATGGGTTGTGCATTATCCAGCGGTCAGGCTCACCAAATTGCATTTTCTGCACATTAGGTCTATCGGAGCTAAATGTCGCTCCTTGTATCTTTGCATATATGGCGCTTCCCATGCAGGTTTACGGATCAAAAGGGTTGCGTTAGCAAGCCAACTGTCCTTGATAGTTATCCCAACATGAAAAAAACCAAATTTCGTCTTTACGTCGGCTTGGAATTAACGTCGTTACAAAAGCATCAGATTGCCGTACCTTAGCCATGAGAATTATTACACCGTCATTAAAAATGTCGCCACGGCCCGGGTAATGCGGAGACGAAGGCCATGTTGGTGGGGACCGATCCACTGGAGGTTCTGAAGTCCGGGCCTTTCACGCGTGATCCACCTGTTCCAGAGATCCACCTGCCGTCGTCGGCACGACCCATGGAGGTGTTCACCGAGCCCAGCGACCTGCTGAATGAGCTGGCCGAGTTCGAACAGAGCGGCGACTTGCCGCCATTTGGAGACGACGAGGACTTCTTGTACGGCCGCACGGACGAGCCAGCCCGGCCCGAGGAGCGCGCCCCAGAGCGAACGGGCGTCGTGCTCACCGAACTGTCCAAGAGCGTGGCGCCACAGCGGGCCGCCACCGCCGCCGCTGCTGTCCATCCGCTGTTGCTGGCAGTGCTGGGACGCGCGATGCACTCGGCGCTGGCACGTACCTCTTAAACGCGAACCGGCGCGCCAGTCGTGATGCGCTGATTCAAATCAGACGACATATCTAGCCGGCTGGTTACCCACGCAGTCTGTAGTTGATGTTTCCAAATGAATGCGGTGGGTCGCTACGCTACTCAAACGAACATTAAGCGCCGGTTGGCGCGCGCACGGGGGTTGAATACCTTTTATCGAAAGTCGCGGTGCGGAGCTATTGCGGTGAGAACCTGACTACCACGTGATCTACCTTGAATCTAGTGTCCGTTAGATATAAGTAACTGCTTGCATGAAGCCGTTATGTTTCAATGCGTCTTCAGAAGCGCTGGGCTCGCCCAAAAGTCAATGCTAACTACCGACCTGCACAGCTGGTAGGAGCGCCGATTGCTGTCCGATGTGGTTCAGTTTGGGATGCTGCGTGACTTCTGTTGGTGCAAATATCCTCGCCTCACCCATAGCTCACGCCTGTATCGGGCTTCCCCATTACATACATATACATACATATATCGATGTACTTGCGTCGGGCAATGGTTGGTTACGTTTTTCTGTAGCATTTGTGACATATGGTAAGCGGCTGTGTTGGAATATGGATGGCACGTGGTGTGTGAGACGCTGGCGAGCGGCAGGTTTCCTCTGCTTGTGAAGCTCGCTGCTGCAGGTTTGGTTCATGGACATGACAGACCCAACCAGAGCCCAGATGGCGTCGCAGGCCTAACTGATTGCCTTTTTCTCTGGCAGCTATGCCTGCACTGTAGACACATTCTGACACATTCGTTAGGCACCCATGGTTTATCGCTTCATTTTACTTCCCACGCTACCAGACCCTGCGACCCCGCCTAAACCCTGCTCTGTTATGGCTGTCCTGCACGCCGGAAATCGAAGTGGCGTGGTGAGCGTATTCCTCCTGCCCGTGTGACGGGTATGATAGGTTAGAAGATGACCATGCAGCTAGGTGAATGCATGGCTAACAGCAACACGTATGCCATCAGAGGCTTCTCAATAAGATACGTCTGTGTCACCTGTGCTCAGTACCGGACTACAGGGACGCCTCATTTCGGCTCCCGCAAATCACTATAACACACTGTCGATCGGGCTGCGCAAGCGCTGGGAACATTCCTTCAAACCCTGCTTTTAGTAGCCGTTAGAGGAAGCGATAAAAGTGACCATATCGGTTGAACGGCGCGTGTTAGTCTACACATGGGCACCAGTGGCGTGTCGTCAGCGCGCGGCTCGATGGAGCAGTGATGACGCACCGGAGTCGGGTGGCGGACTTCTGATGACGGGTGACAGACGCCTGATGACGGCGTCGCGGCGCCGGCTGACGACCAGGCCTACCTCCCACCTAGTGTGAGGGTGTTGCGCTCGGTGTCACTCGACAGTCGATGGCCGGCCGCCCGACCACAATAATGGGTACGGTTTTGAGTGTTACGCCGCAAGGTCCGATACATGGTTCGGCGTTATTGACCTGTAGTGAACAGCCAAACGGCGGACATAGTTGGCTGTTACGTGCATTTATTGGTAAGGTGCTGTGGAGTGCGTGAGCGAACGTGCGCGTTTGAGATTTTTTGTCGCGGTGCGATAATGGTCGGAATAAACGGCACCCACGTCGAACTCTGCACGTACCTGGTACGCAAGTTTATCTATCCCGAGCGCTACAAATGCCTACACTTCATGACATTGGAGTGCCCACTGGCACCAAGATATTCCAAATGGCGCCGGTCGTCTACCTGGCAAACATGCGCATATACATATAAATATAAATATATATATATATATATATATATATATATATATGTGTGTGTGTGTGTGTGTGTGTGTGTGTGTGTTGTGTGTGTGTGTTGTGTGTTGTGTGTGTGTGTGTGTGTGTGTGTGTGTGTGTGTGTGTGTGTGTGTGTGTGTGTGTGTGTGTGTGTGTGTGTGTGTGTGTGTGTGTGTGTGTGTGTGTGTGTGTGTGTGTGTGTGTGTGTGTGTGTGTGTGTGTGTGTGTGTGTGTGTGTGTGTGTGTGTGTGTGTGTGTGTGTGTGTGTGTGTGGGTGTGTGTGTGTGTGTGTGTGTGTGTGTGTGTGTGTGTGTGTGTGTGTGGTGTGTGTGTGTGTGTGGTGTGTGTGTGCATTTACAAGAGAAAATTGATAAAAACCTCTATGAAGGCTTACTGTCATGAAAATATCGAAAACTGGGCACACTGACCTGTTGCTTACCATTATCAAAGCTGAAGCGGTCTGGCAACGTAAATCGCTCGGTGCGCGAGCAAGTTTTTCAAAACAGGAAGCGTTTAAAGAAATATTTCTTCCATACCGGGAGCCTGAAGCCTGAGCCAAAAGCTAGAAGAACCTTCACACGCCCAGATGTACATTTAGAGGACAGGTTGAAGATCACATTATCGGGATCAAGAGGTCAAAATTCATTGCGTATGCCGAGATTTCGTAGTTTTTTTCTATGGACATCTTCTGTTTTCTTGACGAATGCATTAACTGTCTTCAGTGGATGCTTTTAGAGAAAGTGAAATTTAAAGCAATGACAAAGTTTGGTGCAGCTGAACGAACGAGATATTAATGCGTCGATTAAGTGAGAAATGCCCATTACAATTCTCTCTAAGCTCTAGGTTCAGAAGCTGATCTTGTCATGACCAGTGGAACTCATAGGCGGATCCTGGGGGGGAGGGGGCACAGGGCCATTCCCCCCCAAACCTCTGAGAGTATATTTTGCTCCCCCAAAACATTTCCAGAACTTCATAAAAGTTTCGTCTACTTACCGTCTGTTCTAACTTTAACCGTTTGAACTGTTTTGTTTTAACTTCTGTTTCAGATTCAAAGGCATTTCGGTGTTTTTTCGGTTTTGAATGGTGTCCCTACTAGGTACTTGCGAGAGGCACCATGCACTGGACCTCGAATCCCACACCAGCCAGCTGGCGACGAACGGTTGTCCCCTCCCCCCCCAAAAAAACTCCAGGCTAGATCCGCCCCTGGTGGAGTTTCGGGTTTTTGAGAGCCCTATTATGAAGCTTAAATCTCAAGAATTGGGAAAAATGTTGAACGTTTCGCAACTTTTGAGAAACGTAACGTCAAAGGCGGTTTTCTTCTTTTGCTTTAGAAGGGTGGAGTATTTCCCCGCTCGACGCACAGAATCCTCGCTATGGTACCGTCTGATAATCTCACATATGGAACATCCCCAGATAGTAAGAAGTAGTAAAACATTATGGCAAGGATAGCAGTCAACAATGTCATTTATGTACTTTCCAACGTTTTTACACAATGCATATCATCATCAGGACGAGTACAACTATACCACTTCAATCAAGTTACAATGAAATATTAGAACATTTAGCCGACATCGCTCGGCCTGACAACAGTCACGGTCACACAAATGAACACGACCTCTTTGTGCATGAACAGGACCAAATACGACAGATTGAAAAATACACAAAAACACGTAACGAAATATCCTTTTGACTCCGAATGAAAAAGACTACCTTATAATTTGCAAAGGATATGCAGACCTCACCATATTTAATGCCAGCTTTTCAGATGAATATTAAATGATTCTAAAATCCTAAGATTGAGATAATTGATCAACGTCCTGATACAGAAAACGTTTCAGTGCTAAAGTGAGTGCCACACGCAAATGAAGAGTCTTGGATGGGCGAAGGATCTGGGTCAGGCAAAAGGCCGCCTGTGCGGTTAGACTTTCCCATATGTTGCTGCACTCTGCCAGGGACGGATCTAGAGGGGGCTATGGGTCCACGCCCCCCATTGGGCCCCCCCCCCATTGGGCCCCGATGAGACCCATTGGCTCCGAGGGGGCCCGTAGCCAGCCGAACATGTGTAGTTTTTTAATACAGAACACAACAAAATTGGACACCCCTGAATTTCCAGGCGCCCAATAACAGTTGCAAGCAGAAGTGAAGGGCCCACGAAAGGTCAAAACAATTTCAGTGATTGAAAAGTTGTGAATTTGGAATTGCAGCTGTCATTACACCGTCTAGGGGCCCTAAGCTGTTTCCGGGGGCCTATATGCCCATTTGCAAGGTCATTCCGATCGTTACGGAGCCTTCCACGTCGTCCTTGATTTTTTTTTTGCATTTGTTCGGAGGGCTCTGTGGTTTCACTGGGCCGTTCCCTGCTATCGTGCCGGGGCACTCCTGTCAACCACGGATTCTTTCCATTCGCCAGAAAGGCTCTGTGGGCTAAAGCCGGCCCCCCATATGCTAACCCGCTGGGGTATTCTCGGCTGCTCAGGGGCCCTTTACGTGGGTCTCGGTCAATCTACCGACACACTCGCGGCATGCTTATGGGCCCTCCACATTGGTCTAGAGCGCTTCCAATTCTCTGCCACTTGCTTATGGCCCTATGCTCCTGTCGGGCCGGCTCGATCACTGCGACGATTGTGACACGGACACCAAGTACACGATCACGCGCGTGGGTGATAGGCGCGCCGTGAGGTTCCAGCACGTGGCCGGTGACACGTGCCTGGTCTGTGAGAACGTGCTGCGTTGCTGGCGCGGTGGGCACTCTTCCCGCCGGCGAACAAGCCGCGACGACGCTCTCGCTGAGGCTGCCCGACGTGTACAAGCGACCGCTTGGCCTGCTGCCGGAGCACGGACACTGCGCCGGCGACGACGTGGACGCGTTGCTGCTGATCTGCCTGCCACACGGCGAGCGCTCTTTGCCGGTGCGGACGACATCTGCCAGCCGCTGGCCGGTGTGGAGGAGATGTGGCGGCGCTGGCGGCAGGACACCCAGCGCACAGCCTGAGAGCGCCAGCCGGCCTCCGTGACTGGTGGACAGAGGGTGGGGCGGCTCGCTGTCGCCACCAGAGAACGCCGCCCGGCCTCCGTGACTGGTATATTTATTTATTTACGTATTTATTAAACGTCATAAGCTCACTCCACTCAGAATGTGGCTATAACAGAGCCCGTGTCATGGAAATAAAACACTGTAGGTCAGGGAGGCTCGCGTAAACACGTACACACGCAGGCACACATAGGCAGAACGCACTCTCACATTCGCTAAAGTCATTTGAAGTAGGTGTCGCTACACGTTATTGATCTGCCGCTGCAGGATATAACGACGCAACTCGCGTTTGAATTGTGGAAGGCTCAGCTCGCGAATATTCAGCGGTAGTGCGTTGTAGGCGGTCACGGTAGGGCAAACAAAACGCCGCCTTCTCGATTCAGATCTGATCACCGGCACATGCAACATATCATCCTGCCTCGTTGTGCGATGGTGAGCAGTGGCGTCTATGGATAAGGTGATCAGATAGCGACTCCGGCTGTGATCTTTCCAGGATACGTTCCAGAAGTGTCCATGTATCATATCAGAACATGTCAGCAGACATCCACTCGAGATCTCGTAAAACATCGCTCACATGATCATATTTCCGACGCCCAGAGATGACTCGTGCTGCGAAGCTCAGCAGCTTCTGAAGTCGTGATGTTTGAGTAGCATTGCATGTTCCGTACACACAGATGCAGTAACGGATGAGTGAGATGACTAAACCCTGGACTAGAGTAATGAATGTGGCTTGAGGCAGACTGTGCCGGCTGTGGCTGTGGCCGATAAGAACGCCAGTGCATCGCCGCACGACGTCATTGGTGTGCGCAGTGAACGTCATGCGCTGGTCAAATGCAACACCCAGGCTTCGATCGGAATGAGAGCTGGCTACAGTGGCGCCCATAAATTTGATGCTATTCGGTGGCAGGTTTCGAAGATTTTGACGCGTGCCGAGGACTATGAGCTGTGTTTTTGTGCGTTAATTTTCATTCCGTTTTTGTCAAACCATTTGGACAGGTGTGAAAGATGTTGCTCCATAGGATGTGATCAGCGTACTGAATGTCACCGGGCCTCCCACTCACTAAAACCCTGCGTGTCGTCCGCGTACTGCACAATACATGCGTCATGCTCATACAGCGGCATATCATTAGCGTAAATGCTGTATAGCAGCGGGCCGAGCGCTGAGCCCTGGTAGGTTCCTGATCGGGTTGTGCAATGCCGTGGACAGAAAGGGAACGCCACCTGGGTTTCGGACGAGAACCTGCTGAACGTGGTTTTGGAGGTGGCTCGCAAACCAACGTACATCAACATTGTACAGCTGGAGCTTTCTAAGGAGTCCATCATGTGGGATGACATCAAAGCACTTGGATAGATCCGTAGGCATAACAAGGCTGATTTCCCTTTGATCCATAGCCTCAAAAACTTTGTCGGTTACCGTGAGAAGCGCCGTGTCAGTAGGAGTGATATGATCTAAAATCATGTTGACTAGACGAGAACAGGTGATGAGAGGTAACATATACAAACAGGCTGCTCACAAACTACACGTTTGGTAACCTTAGCGATAGTCGGTAAAATTAAGATAGGCCTGCAATTAGAAAGATCAGTGGATTTTGGCGTCTTTTGGATAGGGTGTACTATTGTCAGGTTCCAGGAGTCGGGAACTACATGGGCTGTCAGGCTGGAATTAACAATATGGGCGATCACGGGACAAAAAGCGTCTATGCACAGCTTGAAAAACCGGATACACAATCCGTCTACGCCGCACGACGTACTGTTACGCATGCGGGCTATGACGCGTCGCAGTTGCTCCGGTGCAACGGGCGGTACCTGGAACCGGCCGGTGGCCACACGCAGCAGGCGTACCGCCAGCTCCGGCCCCGAGGAGTCCACCTGGCGGGCGGTCGCGGTACCAATGCTGGCGAAGTACCGGTTAATGTCGTCCGCGTCCGCATCTGGTGTGGACCTGGTTGGCTGCTTAGATGAGACGACAGGCTGCACACTGCGCCACATCGAGCTCGACCCCCCCCCCCCCCCCCCCCCCCCCCCCAATCACCCCCCCCCCCCCCCCCCCCTGTACACGCCTGTCAATCTCCTCCCGTGTATTACGACGCACTGCCGACCTGACCTGCCGGTTTAGGTCCCTGTACGTCTCGCGGTCATAATCACGGAGTGCGGCACGCCGCCGGGCCATCAGGTCTTTAGTAGTTTCCGTTAGGACGAGTCGCTGTAAGGAAATAGTCCCACTGCTCTCCGGGATCGACACTGCCGTTCGCTGGGCCCCAGTCCACATTTTGGAGACGTCGATTCGCCTCCGTCAAGTCCAGTTTGTGCCAGCATCTGGCCGTCAGTGCAGCACTGCGCAGGTCGGTGGTCCGGTAGCGGCACTAGAACACGTGATCAGTCATGGGGACTATAGTCACAGTGCAGCGTGCCGGCGCGCTCAACACCACAGTTTGTATAAATACAATCGATGGTGGAGCCAGATGACCGGAACGTGGGCCCGCTCATATGCTGTTGCAGAGAGTATGCTGTGAGGAACTCCCTGAACCTGCTGGCCGCGGTGCTCTCGTTGCTGCTGCAGGTGTTGATGTTGATGTCACCGGATATGATGACGGGTCCACTGTGACAGGTGAGGATGTTCTGGAGTTTCTGCTCCAGCTCACCGAGGCCCACAGTGACTCGAGCCTGCGTCTGTGTCGGGGGCCGGTACAGTGATCACACCATCACTTTTCGACAGCCAGCGCGGATCTGGGCCCGCGGCGACTCCAGTTTGGGGCCTGCTGCGACCTGATCAGGTCCGTCCACCCCAGTCGCCCCCACGACTCTCTCACTAGTACGGCCACGGCCACGCCGCCAAACCCTTTGTTATCAGGTCTGTCTCTCCGGTAAAAGCTGGTAGCCGGGCACAGGTATAAGTCTGTTATGCGTAGATAGCTTGAGCCACGTCTCACTAAGTATGATCACGCCATAGCCGTGCTGCGCGATGTCGTGTCGCAGTTCCAGCAGCTTGGGTTTCATCCGATTGTACATTGAGTTTGGCAATGTACAGCTGGCCAGGTCGTGCTTGAACCCTCCAGATCCGTCCGCCCCTGGATCCCCGCCGACGGCCGCGCACCCCTCCCCGGGCGGGCCTGGGTGCGCCTCTGGTCGCGACGGCCGGCCGGCCAGGCGGGGGCGCGGCCTCAGGCAGGGTCGCCGGCCGCGTGTAAGCCGGCCACCCGGCGGTAGCGCGGCGGGGTCGGGCAGGTCGGGTGGCCGCTACTCGCTCGGTCAGCTGATCGTGCTCCGCTGAGCCCGCACCGCCTGCGGCTGCGGTGGGTGAGGTACGTGTCGGGGCCGGGGCCGGCGCAGCGGCGAGCACCAGCAGGCGAAAGACCGCTAGCACTATCAGGCAGCGTAACAGTTCAGGACACGTGCTGACTGCAGCGTCACGTCTTCACTCGAGGTCTGGATGACTGCCGAGCATCGCACACACGGACAGTAAGGGCCGCGGCACGCCTGCAGCTCGGGACGATGAGCTCACCGCCCCGCCGATCACTGCCGGCCAGCGCCGCCACGCACCCGTCGCCGGTCACGTCGCCCGTGGAGATGGCTCAAGTGTCACTTTCACCCATGCACACTCGTTCAAATCACCCTGATGCACGCACAATCAGAAGCACTCGTTCGGATGAGGCCACAAGCACTCAGCCGGTTGGTCCGTGTGTAACACTAGACACTGGAGCCGGCGGACACCGGAGCAGGAGCGGTCTTTCGCGCGCGTCCGGCCTCTGGCGCCGCGCAGCGGAGACTGAGATTCATATTCGCGTTTGCTGAAAGTGCCGTCGCATACCATTCAGTCGCTAACGCATCAAATCCAACTCTGAAAACAGTAACGTGCTTTTTACAGGACGTTAGGCATATGTGCCTTTGGCAGCTTGAGTTTTGAATGACTTTTAAAACAGCTTCCAGGTATTTAAATATACAAAACATTTTCGCGCACTACGCCGTCAAAAATTCATGGAATTTCAATATGAAAACGGCCATGTGCTCGCCATGACGTCAGGTGTGTACCCCTTTGTCAACCTGACTGATTAATGTCACCGCAGTCGGTATGCATCAATATAAAACATTTTGCACTTTTATAGTTTCCGAATACCTAGATCCGTGCATCTATAATATGCCCTACATATTTGCCGAAACAATTTGAGGTCGTAAAGGTCGAATTCGCGGTACGCACAGGCTCTACGTAAATACAATATTGAATAGGCACATGCATAATTAATTGGCAAAAACCACAGCAGCACATGTACTCATTGTCACAGCCTATATCTTGCACTTCCTACAAGCCAACCTCTGGAGAGCCTGTGTCAGGGCCAAATGACAGGCGCCATTATTGTGATTGGCTGTCATTTAAACACACGGTTATCAATGCAACACGTATCTGATGCAGAGATGTAGGTGGTGTAGTATCTAATGCAGGTGTAGGTGGTGTAGTATCTGATACAGAGGTGTAGGTGGTGTAGTATCTGATGCAGAGGTGTAGGTGGTGTAGTATCTAATGCAGAGGTGTAGGTGGTGTAGTGTCTAATGCAGAGGTGTAGATGGTGTAGTATCTGATGCAGAGGTGTAGGTGGTGTAGTATGTAATGCAGAAGTGCAGCAATACATGTTACGAGGGCGTGACGTAACAGGGAAAAGGCACATGTCGTTGATTTCCAGTTGCAGTCAAACGCGGCCCGCCGATCTGTTTTCCTGAGAGTGATGCAATCCAGAAGTCTTGATCGCATCACTTTACATCCATTTCTCGATTCAGTACTGCATCGGGAAATGGCTGTCAACATCCGCCACAGAGGTGGCCGTTGCTGCGAAAGGCGAGGGCTGCTGTAGTGCCTGGCGCGGCTGGTCTGTGATCAAGGGCATATGTGTGCATGTGAATGCACACAATGCCGGCATGTGCAGTGCCTGATCATACCAAGTTTAAATATTTCACGTGTTTTTTATCACGCATATAGAACAAACATCATGCGCTGATTGCCACACAGATCCGGTACATAATACAGACAAAACTACTGCTTTTGTGGGATGTGGTCGGGAGCTTAAGAAAAGTGAAACAAAACGTGCTGTCTTGCCGCAATCAGACCTTTACCAACGTGCATCAGAGCTACTGCTTCGTCTTGAGTGCTGTTGATTGCTGCGGACAATAAAGGAGGTAGTTCTTTTTGAAACGCATGTTGTGTCCAGAAACTGCACGTAGCGGATAGGTAATATGATCGTGACCGTATGGACAACGCGCGGGGCGTTAAATGTAAGGTGCAGGCACATCTTCTATCTCACGTACATCGGGGCGCTCCATATGCCGCACTCAAACGCTCAGCGTGGTCAACAGACTGCGGGATCGTCTGTTGACCGCGGTCAGCCCACATGTGCGACCACTCAGTGTGCCTACGTTGTCCTAACGTGGTAAATAGATGGGTGGGATCATACGGTGCCCTCGTTGACACCACGTGAGTTGGAGATGAGCAGCCCCAGATGGCGCTCCTGTGGACATTACGTGGTTTAAAGAAACGTGAGCCCATATGGTACCCACAGTGCAAACCGCGGTCAGCCCCATGTGAACACCATGATGGTCACCCAAATTGTTCTCACATGGAAATAAGCAGGCTGCGCATGTGGGTCCGCCTTGGTCATCATATGTCAGGACTGGTTTGGCATCTTCTAGAAAGGACAGGATAGTGACCGTGGCGCATGGATTGACGAAGATTTCGTGGGATCAGCCCTGTAGACTCGGAGCATGGACCTATCTCAGGCAATTTTGGCACCTCGGGAAGCTTTAGGTGACCTATGACCTGTGCCAAGATTACCATTTTCGGAAAATTTTTGTGCATTCACCATGACGCATCAATTGGTGAAGGTTTCGTGGCGATCGGCCTCGAAGGCGCTCGTGGCATGAAGCTGTTTGCAAACTGACTTGCGGTTTGAAGCTTTTAGGAATATATCACAGTAGAGAAATCCGTGACGCTTATTCAAATGCCAAAATAGAAGCAATCTCGTGGGGTTTTCATCACCATGATAGGTAAAGGTCACCGACCTAAAATAAGACACTTCGAGACTTTGCTGAAAACAGGTATCTAGGGTCAAGGCATCTGCTTGAGGAGAGCTGAGGCACTTTGGACACCAATCAAAAGGTAGACGTTGTTTCACTTTGTTAAACCCAAAGGCCATGGCCAAGGAACCCCAAATTTTGGCACAAGCGAGTTAATAAACAGGCCACTGACTAACCCACCCTGTGAGTCTGGTGTCTTAAGCTCACTAGTTTTGGAACTCTCAGGGAATCAAATTGACCCATGTGATCCCACGTGGACAAATCACGTGCTCGGCCCGCAGGGTCGGCCCGCAGTGCATTTAAGCGCCCGGCCCTGCGGACGGGGCACTTAAATGCAATCCAGGGGGCTTTGCGCGCTGATCAGGGTGCCCATGGGTCGCTCAGAGCCTATATGTCGATAAGACACCACCAATACGCACAGTCGGCTCCGTAGTGGCATGGCCTGAGGGCCCATCCCCCAGACAGGGACAAAGCAGGAGTCACCATTGATTTGCATTGGCCAGGGCCCCACATCGCCTTGAAGGGGGCTGTGTATTGGTACGGTGCCTGAGTCGGCCAGAGGCAGTGTTCAAGGTGGCCGGAAGAACCTGGAGGGCCCACCGAAACCGACGATACAGGCCCGAATAGAGGGCTTTGTGGTATATGACAGTTGTTTAGGGAGCCTACGCGCCAGGCAAGTGGCAGTCGCGCGAGAGTGTTGGCCTTGACAAGGTGGCGCGTGGCGGGGGCGTGACGTGTTTGGACGCCTCGGACGTTATATTATTGCTTTGTTGTTACTACCGAGGTATTGGGAAAATACTCACGGTAACACCTAACTTAGTGTTTGGTCGGGCTGTGAGAGCGGACGACACTACATTTGGCGGCGATAATGGGATGGACACGATGAGGAAGGACACGAAGGGCTAGTCGGGTCCTATTCGGGGGCACCGGCCTGCGGAACAGGTCCTCAAATGACAGTCGGAGGGGGCTTTGCGCTGATCGAGGACCCGTGAGTCGATATGGGCTTATATGCTGGTCAGGCACCACCAGTAACGTACAGTCAGCTCCGTGTCGGTATGGGCTGAGTGCCCACTTCCCAATCAGCCACAAAACCGGGCTTCTGAGCTCTGATGAACCGTTGTGAAATGGAGAGCGCCGGCGATTCATTTTGTGCAACTGTGTAACATATCGCTTCTTCAGTTTCTTGAGTGCAAAATTCGGTCAATTTATATCGTAGGGTCTTCTGGTTTCTGTTCGAGTTATGCAAGGAAACAATGACAGAATATCAATAGAAATAATGTCCTCATTTATAAGTGGACCATATCCGACGATTTTTGGGGGGAGCCTTTTCACGATCAGGGAGTCCTTTGTCAACCTTGCGCCTTTCTCCCACTTACCAAGGCTCTGGCTGCGCGCTTGGTCGGAACATGGCGAATCGGCAGCCGATTTTGTTGGTTTGGAAATTTTGGTGACCTTTGAGCAGGCCGATGGTTAGTTTCTTCAGGGGATAGGATATCAACCGCGGCGCGTCGATTGGTGCAGATTCTGTGGCGATCGGTGGCATAACGTCTGAGTATGGATTTTCAGCGAGCTTACTTTTCTAGATAGCGGCACTTTCGGCAATTTTTGACGTTCTCCAAGTTCACCATGTGCTGAAAAGCTGAGAACGCTTAATCACAGCCTATAACACAATGATTAGTGAAAACTGCACGACAATCAGTCCCATAGACCTGGAGAATAGGTCTGTTGATAGGTTTTGTCAGTCATTTAGATACCCCTCTCTGGAGACATTTCCAACGCTGTGTAAGTGATCTCTCCTCCTCGTGGTTGCGGTGAAGGTGGTTTGTACCGTCCCGGCCAGTTGTGAGGAAGATAGCAGGCGAGGGCGAGTGGGTGGCTCCGGCCGTGGTGGTAGGTGATAGTATAATGCCTCGATCATGGAGACACCGGTCGTGCGTGTCGTGAGAAGTGGGTTGGAGTGAGGCGGGTCAGGCCATTGCTGTAGGGGTCGCAGCTGTTAAAACTATTTGCCGGTTTCTTAGCAGGTTGTTGGGTTTCTTAATTGTTACTGATACTATTAGGTAACAGTTCGGGTTAAGCCATGAGCTGGTCTGGATCGAGCTTGGCATACAATTATGGGGCTCGGTTGAGGTGCCATGCGTCAACCTGTTGTAGTCCCTAAGTTTTTATTTAATTTCCCAGTAATTTCAAGTGTGCCAGTTGTGGTGCACATTGCACCTGCAAGCAGGATTGCATGTAGTCCTAGTAGTTTCTAGCTTCTTCCTAAAAAGAGATGCTTTTCTGGGAAAACACATAGTTTGAGGGAGGTTACTACATGCCTCTTGTGATGCCCAGGCTTTTCTTGGAAAACACATAGTTTGAGGGAGGTTTCTACTTGCCTCTTGTGATGCCCAGCTATAAGATAGCATTCCATTCTGTTTGTTTATGTCTGCAAACAAATTCATCTGTCATTGCTGATGTTAGTATAAAATCAGGCCCTATAGTGCCAGAAAGTGTTGTCTGATCTGCACACCTGAGTGAGTGTCAAATTCTGGGCAATGGTCTATTTGAGATTAAAATGCAATGACTATTTCCTATGATTACATCTGGGGATGGCACGATCATAAGATCCTTGGGTCTTCACTCAAGTGTGTTCCTCAAAGGTTATGCTGCAGTTTAATGCATGCCTTTAGTTTTTAGTTTGCAACTGCTGCTGCAGCTTTAGAGCACTTGGTCACAGCCCTCTAATTTGCAGGACCATGCAAGGATCAGAACAGTACTTTCCCCGAGGAGGGAAGATCAAAAGGAAAGCAAATGATCTGAATGCAGACAAGGCAAATGAGGACAAGCTCTTTGATGACCAGCCACCCAAAAAGGCCAAGAAACAAAAGAAAGCAAAGCAGAAAAAGGAAAAGGTATGTGATAAGAAAGGGACTGCTAGGGATGAAGATGAAATCACCCATGTTGACCCTCTGAGGCAGGATGATTTGGAGGCTGGCATGGTGCTGCTGGGCAGGATCCGAGAGGTGCAGGAGCTGCAGCTGCTGGTCAGCCTGCCCTGCCATCTGGTGGGTGCTGTGCCAGTTACACATATATCTAGTGTGTACAGCAAGCTGCTAGCTCAGCAGAATGGTGGTAGCTTGGCACCACCCCTGGCCAGTCTGTTCAATGCTGGCCAGTACATCAACTGTGCTGTGGTCAAGACAGATCAGTCAGGACACAAGGTGCGCAACACGCTGTCGGTCGAGCCGTCTGACGTGAACGGAGGTCTGCCGGCATCGGCGCTGGGCCGCGGCCTGACGCTGCAGTGCGCCGTCCGCAGCGACGAGGAACACGTGTACGACATGGATTGTGGCGTGGCTGGCGCGCGCGCCGTGCTGCCCAAGGCGTCGGCGGGCGGCGGCGCACCGCTGGTGGCCGGCCAGCTGCTCTGGTGTGTGGTGGACGCGGTGCGCGCGCAAGACGGCGTGCACACGGTGACGCTGAGCGCCGAGCCGGCGCGGCTGAACGCCGCCGAGCCGGCCGCAGAGTGCGCGCTCACACGGCAGACGCTGCTGCCCGGCCTCCGCCTGCCAGTCACCGTGCAGAAGGCGCTGCCGGGAGGCCTGCAGGTGGGCCTGCCCGGCCAGTTCAGCGGCCTCGTCTACAAGACGCAGCTGGACGAGCCGGCCGACTGCCCGGATGACTACAACGCCGGCGCGGTGGCCCATGCACGCGTGCTGTACACGCTGCCGGTGGTGCGGCGTGTTTACCTGAGCTTGCGGCCGGCCGTGGCACGGCTGCCGGCGCCGGCGCCCGACGCCGGCCTGCTGGCCGAGCAGCCCGGAACCCGGCTGCTGGCCCAGGTGCTCGACGCAGACGCGCAGGGCGTGCGTCTGCTGCTGGACGGCAGCAGTCAAGTGGCATTCGCGCCCATCTGGCACGCCACGCGCGGCGACTCCGGCCGCTGGCGGCGCGGCGAGACGGCGCGCTGCCTCCTGCTCGCCTACGACGCCATGGACGAGGTCTACATCGCCTCAATGAAGCGCCAGAAGGAAGCGCCGGTGGCGGCGTCCAGCTTAGCCGTCGGCCAGAAGGTCTCGTGTCGCGTGCTCGAGCTGGGCGAGCACGGCTGCAAAGTGGAACTGGACGGCGGCGCAGTCGGTTTCATCCCCATCCACCACCTCACCAATGTGCCCGTCCGCAACCTACAGGCCATGTTCCCGGACGGCAAGCGACTCAAGTGCCGCGTCGTGCAGGTGGAGCCGGCCGGCCGCCGGCTGGTGCTCACACACATAGCGCGCCTGGTGAGCGGAGAGCTGAGTCTGGCCAGCGAGCCGGCGTCGCTGCGGCGCGGCCAGCTGCACCACTGGATCGTTGCCAAGGTGACCGAGCGCGGCCTGGTGATGACCGGCTGCGCGGGCCTCAGCGGCTTCGTGCCGGTGCAGTTCCTGCGCGGCGCTGTCGAGGACCATTTCCCGGGCCAGATCGTGCAGTGTGAGGTGCACAAGGTGCGGCCGGCCGAGGGACCGACTGGCGAGCGGCGCGTCACGCTCAGTCCGCGGCGTGACGACGCCGACCGGACCTGGCGCGGTCGGCTGATGGCGGTGCGCGTGACGGGCCGCGCCGCCGGCCGCCTCCAGCTGGTCACCGCCGACGGCGAGCACGCCGAGGTGGCCGCCGCGCACCTGACCGACGTGCCCGAGCACGCCGACGCCGCGCTGGCCCGCTATAAGAACGGCGACGCCCTTGAGGTCGTCGGCCTGCACTCGTTTGGCAAGAAGGCGGTCGTGACCGCTAAGCCGCTGCTACTGGAGGCGGTTAAGAGCGGCGTATACCCGACGCGCCCCGAGGACCTGGTGCCCGGTCTGCTGCTGCCCTGCTGCGTGGTGCGCGCTGACGAACAGGGCGTGCTGGTGGCGTTCCCGTGCCAAATGCTGGACGCCGCGTACCGCATGCGGGCGCAGGCGCTCGGTGAAGGCTGGCAGGCAGACACCACTGGCCTGGCGGCGCTGCAGGACCGCACACTGGTAGCCGAGGTGGCGAGCCGGCCGGACCCCGAGACCGGCTTTGTGCGGCTGTCGGCGCGGCTGAGCGTGCGGCGCGACAAAGCTGGCGTACCTTACCTGCGCCGCTGTCTGCGCGAGCTAGCCGCCCTGGTGCCGGCGCGCCCGGCGCCCGGCGAGCGCGTCAGCGGCCGCGTGTTGGCCGTCGAGACGGCCGGCGCCGCTGTCTGCCTGCCGGACGGCCGGCGAGGCGCGCTGCCGGCCGCCGGTGCGCTGCGGCCCGGCGACGAGGTGGTCGCCACTGTCGTCCAGGTGACGCCGGCGGGCCAGCTCAGTCTGGTCACCGGCTGTGAGATCGTGCCGGCCGCGGGCCGCGCCGACCTGGCGCCGCGGCAGCGGTACTCGGCCCGCGTGTTGGCCGCCCCAGCCGGCGGCTACGTGTGGACGGCGCTGCTGCTGCCGCCGGCGCCGCCCTGCCTGGTCCATTTACCCGGCCGCCGCGGCATCAATGACGTGGCGAGCGGCGCGCCGCCGCCGGACGCGGGCGACGTGGTGCCGGTCGTCATCAAAAGCTGCGCCGGCCACGTCCTCGCCGTCCTCGCGGACCAGGCGGACGCCGGCAAAGCCAGCCGGCGCAAGGCCAAGGTCTCGAAGAAGCCGGCCAGGAAGGTGCGAGCCCGTGACAAGCACTGGAAGAAGAGGAGCCGTGCATCGCCCAGCTCTCGGCCGACGCCCAAGAAGCGGCAGAGTGCCACCTCTATCCGATACAGCCGGTTCACTCTCGAGGACGATAGCTAGCTGGTTCGGCTGTCCGGCTGGCGTGCGGTGCGGACGCAACCGACTGAACTGCACCATGAGAGAATAAAACGTGTTGTATGAAGAGGACTTTATTCATTCACGGGCGCGACTTTCGGGTACCTGCCGTAATTTCTAGTTCCGACACGTTTCTGGTGCTAACCCATAAAATAGTGATCCGGGATGTCCATGCTTACGTTAGAAAGTACTAGCAAGACGGCTTGCGCTTTGGGATGACCTGGCCAGTAGGTAACTAAAATTATTCCGAAACGTAAGCTATTGAAACCAAACGACTGTGGTAACGCGCAAATGGGCATGATCAGATGTAAGTAGAAGTATGACAAAACTGGACGCCTGTGTGCATAGCCACGCCCGGTGATCTCGGTCCATGGGAGAGAATTAATTTGTAGGTATGGTTTTGCCGACAGCGGCCAAAAATGGTGAACGCAAGTGTTTTGGACTGACAAATAACAATGTTTCCACTAATATATATATATATATATATATATATATATATATATATATATATATATATATATATATATATAACGTGCATGATGAAAACATCGGTTGAGCCGATGATCAGCGCTGGACGCCGTCCCGAAACCCGCCACCAGCTTCGCTGTATCCGAACCTGTTCGTCGGCTTGATGGATTACCACTAGTAAGGGACTTAGAAGCTTCGTGCATCCTGAAAACAGTCCTGCTCAGCGCATACTCGGGATGACCGACGCCAGCTGAGCCGGCGGCGCAGAGCAGCAGTGAACGTGGCTCCCGCTGCTGTCTGCCTTGTTTGCGGATGCGACTACGCGAAACAAAATATCTGCAAGTGAAACGTCCCCGGGGCTGCTTGTTTCTTTGAAACGGAATAAGCAACAAGAGTCAGGTGTTCAAAGGTATATTGGGCAAACACTACTGTACGGGCAATGCAGCGCACACAAGACCGAACTCAAAGGTAAGGGCTTCTGACCGGCCTCCCTAATCAAGGGTTGCCTTTCCGACGAACATGCAAGGTGAATAACTCGGCGTCGCCGGCGCACCCGGCACACGTTGGCTGCCCTGCGTAGTTTGCTGGTGTGTATGACGATGGTAAGTGGTGTGCGCCTTGGTCATGCGTTAGTCAGGCCAGATAGCATTCAAATAAAAGCAAAATATGTAAAAATAGAGTTTGGCAGTCAGACGGACACATGCGCGTGGGTTCTGACTAGACCTCTTCACGCGGAAATTCGCATAGTAGATTTGTAGATTAATGAATTCAGGGTTTTTCGTTAGCGTTCGTATTCGGAGCTCCTTGGAGTTGCATTGTCAGCAATGCCGTCTTAAAAGATCACAACACACTTGAACTCCTGTCTTTCTATAAAACACCAAGCACCGACTCACAGCTCCGTGCACAACTGGACCTGGCACCTGCAAAAGCCACCCCTAGTGGACAGCATGGACAACCCACGTCGCCATTCGCCGCCTATTGCACAGAACGCAGACGTCCAGCGCGGCGTGCGGACGCCGGATCACGATCCCCGCACACCCTCCGAGTCCCACGGTCGGCGCGAGGCTGCCACCCACGCGCCCGGCCATAGCACAGCCGGCGGGACACCTTCGGCACGGCCGGCCTCCAACTTTCGACACTTCCACCAGCGGCCTCAAGACACTGTACAGGATTCCCCAAAACCAACACGCAGAAGTACGCCATGTTACACCTTTTTGAGCGCAGCAGCGCTGCATCCGTCGTTTCACACCTACGGGTTCAAACGACCGATAAGGCACGAATAACACGTGAAGACACGCGCATCACAACTTTTGGCCGAGAAAGCTGCCTGACAAACCCAAAAACACATCCCTTTGGCATGCGGTCAGATCGCTTTGTAAAGCTTGCAAATCTGAAGAAGGCAGGCATGCGCGAGATGACCTTGATCCTTCGCAACAATGTCTCCAAATGAAGGAGAGTCAAACACGCTATCTGGCTGTCCCCGCACCGTTCTGACAGACCACGCCCACAGCGCGGTCCCAGCGCTGCCCTAACGGATCAGACCGTGGTCCCACGCATTGCTGTCCACTGGCAAGGCCCGGGTCCAGCGAGCGCGGGTCAGCCGCCAGATTTGAGGCCATTCAGCAGGCCTGACTGCGTTACAGGCCTCACTCCGGCTCCATCTGACGCCTTCCGCCGCCCCGGTGCGCTCCCTTCACCGCCAGCTCCGTCCTTCCTCTTTTCAAGCTCGCGGACCGGTCCGCTGGCTGGAGCCTAAGCCGGAGCTGGAGCCGGAGCCGGAGCCGGAGCCGGAGCCGGAGCCGGAGCCGGAGCCGGAGCCGGAGCCGGAGCCGGAGCCGGAGCCGGTGTTGGAGCCGGAGCCGGGGCTGGAGCCGGAGCGGTCAGTTTCGCTGACCCGTCTCCTTCGACTTGAGCGCCGCCGACACCACCGCCTCCATGATGGCTCCGCGCACACCAGACCGCTCCAGGAAGTACATGGCCTCGATCGTGCAGCCTGCCGCACAGACGCGGCGCCGGTCACACAAGCGTACTGTCGGCTGGCGCAGGCGCGCCGTCTCCCTACCCAGGACGGCTCCCAGCATACGGCGGACACGCCCCAACCCACATCGTTTGCAACTGTTTTATATATATATATATATATATATATATATATATATATATATATATATGCGCGGGAGAGTTGTGCAACATCACGCGATGAGCCAGGCCACTGACCAGGGAAGATCGGTTTGCCATATCGCCGCGACACGCCCGGGAAATATTCACTCCAGTCGGGCCCGGAACGGATCCATACCGATCAGGCCCGGGACGGATACACACCGATCAGGCCTGGAACGGATCCACACCGGTCCGACCCGGGACAGGACTCACTCCGGTCAGGCCCGGGACAGAACCACTTCGGTCAGGCCCGGGACCGATCCACACCGGTCAGACCCGGGACGGGTGCATTCCAGTCAGACCCGAGCCAGATTCATTCCGGTTGGACCCGGGACAGACTCACTCCAGTCGGGCCCGGGACGGATCCACACCGGTCAGACCCGGGAAGGGTGCATTCTAGTCAGACCCGGAACGGATTCACTCCGGTCAGACTCGGGAAAGACTCACTCCGGTCAGACCCGGGACAGATTCACTCCAGTCAGACCCGGGACGGATGCATTCCAGTCAGACCCGGAACAGATTCACTCAGGCCAGACTCGGGACAGACTCACTCCAGTCGGGCCCGGGACGGATCCACACCGGTCAGACCCGGGAAGGGTGCATTCTAGTCAGACCCGGGACAGATTCACTCCGGTCAGACCCGGGACAGATTCACTCCGGTCAGACCCGGGATAGATCCACTCCGGTCAGACCCGGGACGGATCCACCACGGTCCGCCTGCACCGAACACGCCAGCGAAGTGCCGACCGCCCGTCCACTGAACGTCACGCACCCAACCCGATCAACGGACATCCCCAGACAGGACTGGTCGCGGGGTCAGCGAAACGGCCTCCTGAGGCCGGGCGACCGGGGCCGCTGGAGCCCGTGAGCCAGCGCGGCCGACACACTGACCTGCCGGCGAACACACGTCGTCCTTGAGCGCGCCCGGGTGCTTGCCGGTCTGCAGCACCATTTGGGCGCCGCCGATGAGGGTGTGCGCCGCCAGCTTGTAGGCCAGCGGCCGCGGGATGCCCATCTTGACGCCGCCGTCGGCCAGGGCCTCGATCATCAGGTAGATGTAGGCGGGCCCGGAGGCGCTCAGGCCGGTCACGGCGTCGATCAGAACCTCAGCCACCTCCTCGCAGTATCCCACCGACGAGAAACAGCTGCAGACGCGGCCGCCGGCATCAACCGACCAGACGGAGATCTAGCTGCGGCGCGCACTGCCAAGAGTGGTGCTCCAAGAGCAGTTCATCTTGGACACATGTGCTCCAGGATCAACAACTAAACAACCACATCGAGAGAAAAACGGTGTGGAGGAAAAACAAAATGACGAATGAAAGAAGGAAAATGACATGAAACATGCCTTAGCATACCATGAGGAGTACAATAACGTTTTTCTGTCAAAGAACATTTTTATAAACAAAGAACAAAGAACATGTAATCTTCTATGTCAAAGAACAATAGATCTAAGACGCGACAGTTTAATCCCTGTGCTGCCAGCGCTGGGCTTCACTGCCGCCACCTGAACGTCAGAAAGCAAGCGTACGCCTGTGCCGTGGTCGGAACGCGTTCGCTGTCTTAACCGGGGTCGCACCGTTTGGCCAGCTGACCGTCGTCCTCGAGCGTGCTGGTGCCGCAGCTGTAGACGGTGCAGCCGGCCTTCACCAGTGACGGCGTGTTGGGCATCACGCGTATTACGCGTGTCTTGCGCGGCAACATCTGACGGTACGGGCAACAAAGCGTCGGACGGCGCGAGCGTCGAGAGAGCGAGAGCGAGAGCGAGAGCGAGAGCGAGAGCGAGAGCGAGAGCGAGAGCGAGAGCGAGAGCGAGAGCGAGAGCGAGAGCGAGAGCGAGAGCGAGAGCGAGAGCGAGAGCGAGAGCGAGAGCGAGAGCGAGAGAGAGAGAGAGAGAGAGAGAGAGAGAGAGAGAGAGAGAGAGAGAGAGAGAGAGAGAGAGAGAGAGAGAGAGAGAGAGAGAGAGAGAGAGAGAGAGAGAGAGAGAGAGAGAGAGAGAGAGCGTCAGTTGGTTACAAAATCGGTTCATACGCTCCGTTATATATTTCTCAATACGCACTACTACGTGAGTTAAAAAGGCAACGTAACACTAAGACGTTAGCTCGCCCGTTAGATAAATATCTGATAAATGTAAAGGATTTGCTGGTAGTATATCGGTAGCTTATACGAAGCCAAACGTCTTTTTGTTTAATCGGCTAACATGGATCATTTGAATCGGACCAACGTCAGACACAACGACCGTAAATGACATCAACACCGGCACGAGCCGAGACAACAGCGCCAGCCTGGCGCGGTGACGACCTGTCCACTGCCGCCGCGACAGACCTGCTCCAGGTTCCTGATAGGGATGCCAAGGGCGATGGACATCATGAGGTTGTGCGGCCGCACGGCCGGGTTGACCTCCTGCAGCACCTTGGGCACCACGGGCGGCTTGGTGGCGATGACCACCACGTCCGACTGCTCCACCACCTCCAGGTTGTCGTGCGTGGTGCGGCAGCCGGAGACGTCCTGTGTGCGGGACGCGGCCAGTCCGGTCAGGCGCGGCTGGTCCGGTCAGAGCGGCCCGTCCGGTCAGACGCGGCCCGTCCCGCGGCGCGCCCAGGCAGACGCCCTTAAGCGGGACCGACTGCGAAGCAGCGCAGGCCATACCCTCTCCGAATCCGGGCCGCGGCAGCCGCCGCACGCACAGACACCGTCCGAACACGGCCGCCAGCTTTCAGCAGAGTGGCGGTCAACAAACTAATCAACGCAACTCGCACTCAGATGTCACGCACTCAAACACTGTGGTATCATGAAGGCTACAGAAAATTAAGCCCACCTTTCACACAGGATACAGTAGCCACCCAAACAAATGGACCGTCGTTATCACGTCCGTGTGATGAGACCCGGGGCTGCCAACTGTTGAAACCTCCACCGCGGCCGGAGCCCCCATCACACAGGGTTCAGTACGGTAGCCACTCAGACAAATGGCCCTCGTTATCACGTCCGTGTGATGAGACCCGGGGCTGCCAACTGTTAAAACCTCCACCGCGGCCGGTGTCCACCGAACACGTCGCGCCGCCGAGTGAGATACGATCACGATCACGTGAGCGCCACGTGAGCCCCCAGTCAGTGATCACGTGACGCTGGGTGCGAGCCCGCCCCCATCTGGGTCCGAAGCACGGCGAGAGGATGGGTACGGGCGGTCGACAGCAAGCGATGGGTTTAACTGAATATTTTTGGGGCGCCCTGTCCTGAGGAATTAATAGCAAACTGCGCTCCAATGCTTACGATGGGCTATCCCATGATCGAGCACACAAAACGGCACACAAAACGATGTGCTTCATGTCGAGTATCGCGGTCGTAAAGGCCATATCACTAGGATGGGAGGACAAGATCGGCAACAGTCAGAAAATTTCGAGCCATTTTCTCGCAAGAATGCGGCGCTTTTACGAGCCTCCAGCACCCTCCGGCCCACGATGATGACATACAATTCAAGACCTCCAAGAACGCGGACTACTGTACGGGGTGGAAACGCGTCACGACGCCGTCCAAGGCGTTTTTGTTCACGTCTTGCGCGTTCTTCCCGGAGCCCGGGATAGCTGACAAGCCCAAACTTGCAAGAGTTACACTGGGGCCTCGCCTGTGTCCTGGTACCCGAAGCTACACATCCCCACGGCACTTAGAGCGCATGCAGTTTAAAAGCAGCGAAAGCAACAGATTAAACACGACCATGCAGGTGCTCGGTTCAGCGCGTCCCCAGAGAGCGCTGCGTGCTGTAATGTAACGTATCTAACACAAACCACCTGAAGCCACACAGCCACCACCAGAAATCAGAACGGCACATACCTTCTTCATGTCTTCCAAGAGGTAATTATCACTCTTTGGGCAGCTAGCTATGACATTCTCTGCCTTGGTTAAACCTAGATGGAACATGAACATGTCAGTGACGGGCAAAACAGGGGATCACCGAATATATTTTCAGTTTTAAGCAGGCATTAAATGAGCTAACATGAGGTACGGATGTGCAAAAGCAATACTTTGCGCTTAAAATGCACAAAACCCACTATAGTTCACTCACCATGATCACGCAACAATTGAGAAGTTTCTCTGAAAATGTAGATCTCAGAGTAACCCGAGTTGATGCTAAAATACTCAAAAGCACGTAAAAATATACTCAAAAAAGGCATGTATAAGAGCTATCCAACGACAATTTCTCACAGAAACGCCAGCATAAATGTATATTTATGCAAGGCTAAACGCGCGCTCGGGGGGGGGGTCAAATTGCCCCTGAAGGTTTCCCGGAACGGTTTCCGAACGGCAAGACGCATCCGCGCCAAATTTTGCACAGCTATAGAAAATTAAAAAGCGTATCGCTTTACATAAAAAATTTAGGCATACTTTGTAAGGTCGCTGACCTATTGGAGGTCAAAGGCAGGCCATGGTTTCAGCGGAGTCAATTTCCAGGGAATCGTTCAATCTGATCCAACAACGGAGTGTTAGACGAAGCCATACATATCTGAGATGCTTTCTTAGGCCACACAACAGCTGAATGAGCAAATTAAACTGACCTAAGGTCAGGCATGAAAGTAAGACCAAGGTCAAAACCAGCCTGTTTTATTACCCTAGGGCTTGCTGTATGATGTAGTTTCTGGTGCTCATTTCAAATTTATTGATAGCAAGGAACCGTATAATACATCTTCCACGGATTATTTAGAGGTCAGAATAGATCACCGACCTAAAATGACCCAGGTCAACATTTGTTTTTTTTTGGAAAATACTGCTTAGCGCAATCTTTGTCGCTTATTCAAATGCAAAACCCAGAGCAGCTTGTATGATTTTGGTTACCATAACCTTCAAAAGGTCAAACAAGGTCTCAATTTTTAAATGAGCATGTGAAATTTTGCACAGAAACGGTTACCTAGGTGCTGGGGGCACTTTGAAGACCAACCTGTAATTGGACCTTGTTTGACCTCATTTGACCCAAAGGTCATGACCTACGAACCTGAAACTTTGCCCGAAGTGAGTTCACGTACAGCTCAACACACCCTGTAAATTTCGTGACTCTGGCTCTCTTAGTTCCCCAGGTCTCAGGGGGGGGATTGACCTCCCCACCCGAGCGAAGGGTATCCAGCGGGCCGCCCGGGCGCGTGTTAATGCTCTTTATTACCATCGTGTCCGCAAGATCACGTAGTTTTGTACGATCAAAAGCGTCAGCAAATACAAAAAGAACATTGATAACTTATCATTTCGACGGGAACTAAAAAAACGCCCAATTTCTAAACGCCGTGGCTATTTCACACAAGGCATGAAACAGCAAAGCTCTGGGCCAAAAACTACGCATCCTTCATCTTTATCTTCACAGAGATAGCTGCCCCGGCGCCGTGTGGATACTGCTGCGAAACGGGAAAGGACAGCTGCTCTGACGCTGAACGGAGGCTGCAGCGGGCCGGCAAATGACAGCTGGTCTGGCGCCGTGTGGAGATTACAGTGGACCGTAGAAGGACATCTGCTCCGGCGCCGTGTGGAGACTACAGCGGACCGGGGAAGGACATCTGCTCCGGCGCCGTGTGGAGACTACAGTGGACCGTAGAAGGACATCTGCTCCGGCGCCGTGTGGAGACTACAGCAGGCCGCGGAATGACAGGTGCTCTGGCGCCGTGCATAGCTCGTCACTTGGGATAGACGCCATCCCCACCTTGGACCAGACGTGCGATTGTTCATGGATAGCTATTAGAGTACTCCACTGCATGACCGGATGTGTCCCGCACAGCGTGAGAACGGGTCTGGCCTGCGCTTCGAACCATGGCGGCGACGGTGAATGCACAATAAAGCATATGATAGCGATCGTAAACAGGGCGCATTACGGTGTATGTAACAGTTCTCCGTGCAGTCCTATGTGTAGATTGTGGTGCTGCAGTTAAATTTGTTATCATTCATGTGATGTACATCATGTAGGACCTCATGATAACATTGTCAACATCACCTCTTGGGATGATTTTGGGGGTGAAACTATACATTTTATACTTGTGGGAGTCATGGCAGCTCCAATCAACGGGAACAGCACCGACTTGATCACCCCCCTGACCACAGCACCCTTCAATATGATACGGACCCTGCCAGAATAGGCCGGGCTGGGGCTTGGTGAACACCTTAGGAAGCAGGTTGAACTCATCCCATCACAGATGGTAAATCAGATGGCAGGTTCTCTAACTGACTGAGTTCTTGGGATGGACAGCACAATTTGATGAGACTGGCTCAATGAACCACACATATGTTTGTCTTGGATCTGACAATGGTTCAGTTATCCCACATCCACTAAAAGGGCTTATGATATATATGTCAGCTGTCCATAACATTTAAACCATGCTGTACAAAAACTGTACCAACCCTGATTACACAAAAACATGCATAGAAAAAATTAAACACTGACTGGCTCAAATAAAAAATTAAATATGGACTGGCCTGCAATTCAATGATTATGTCTTTCCATTCACCTGATTGAACTGTTTCACACACACTAGAGAAGCTTACAAAACTGATAATCATGTCTCACATGAAACTACAATAAAACTAAATGTGTTGCTAAGCTGGCTATAATAACTGGTACACAGCTATATATCTTACAACAGTGTCAGGCCATACTTGAAAATACATATTGTGCCAAATAATACTGGTGTTGCAAAGGTATCCGGCAACACTATCAGTCACAAACAGAAAAAAACCTGTGAGCCCTAAGTTAGCAGCATAGTTGTTTTCCATTTCAGAGCCTACATAGCAATGTGCATCACAAATTTCAAGCACACAGACCCATGTGCATTATCAATTATGGAGCCTACAGGGAGAAGCTCGCAAATATTTATTGTCACTAAGATAATGTGAAGCCAAACTGCCTCCCCAAAACATCACAAGCAGATTAATTTCATAATTCAGTGCACTAGGTATAGTACGTATCTGCTCCAGGTTCAGTTCACTGATGTCACAGATGTCACATAAGCATCCAGCAATAGACAACTTTGCTTACTGACTTCTGGTGGTACTTGCCTCACAATAAGTAGCTACCAAAGCAATAACATTTTACTGATAGAACTGCAGCAGCCAAGGAAAAACTTGTTGAGGCTTAGCATAAACATCAATTCATGAATTCTTACCTGCGGCAACAAATCCCTTGGCAAGGGCTTGTGCCATTTTTCCTGCACCAAGAAATCCAACCTTCATTTCGCCGAGTGAAGCTTGGACCAACAAGCAATCTTTCGATAAAAATACCGACTTAGACTAACTTTCTGTGCTTTCTCAATTCTCGTCACTTATTGAATACAAACTGCTTCAAAGCCAAAGTAGATGATGGCTCACAAGCGCACAAAAAGCGATGCACACGTGTCCACATCACCGAAAGATATACACCGGTGCACTTCGAGGCCAGGTACAAGTACTCGCACGTGTTTATCGCGATTCCCATCTAACTCCCGCCCCGGGTAACACCGGCGGCCCCAATGGAAATTTCCACTGTGGAAATTTTCCAAAACAAATGACCCCGGTGCGCCACATGAAGTTGTCCAGCGACTGCTTCCAGTTGATGCCAGCTAAAAACCTTTACAAAGAGGAGAAGAGTTTGGGAATGTTGGAAACTCCGTCAGCTATTTATCTTTATAGAAAAGTTTGGGGCTGGTAGCCACTTCGGCCATGATATTCATTGCGCACCCGATGGTAATTCTGACTTTCTCCCTTTTAAACTAAAGATGTTGAAAGATACATTTGATGCGACAGCGACAGGCACAGCGACCATCCATATATCGAGGATTGTGTTGCTACAAAACCGATATCAGGCATCATTCTTGCATCTCTTTTCACGAGTTACGGTTCCAAATTTTCTGCGATGACGCCAGTCAGTAATACAGATAGAAGTGGAACATGGAACTAATGTGTCCCCGCTCATTCCTAGGCTCTGAGGGGCCCTTCGGGCCTCTCGGGACCTTCTCCAATTAAGGGTCCGATTTGAAGATCCAAATCGCCCGAAAGCCGGTCGGTGGATTCAGGGCCCCTGCTCACAGGGCCGGGCACTCTGCCACCTAGACAGCCCTGCGCGCTAATCGGGGACCTTCTGAGTCGATAAGGGCCCATATGTCGTTCGGACACCATCAGAAACACAGTCGGCTCCGTGTTGGCAGGGGCCTGAGGGCCTATTTCCCAAGCAGCATAGGCTTAGGAATGTTTCGAAAAGTGGAGGGGCCAAACTCATCGCGTACTTCAGGAATTGTTTTCTGGAAAGCAAGCCCGATGATCGGTGGAGGAGGTAGAGATGGAGGTTGTTGTCGCTCTTAAATGTTATGCCTGGCAGGGGCCGATTCAGGATTTCGTCGAGGGGGGGGGGGGGGGGTACGTGACATTGTGGGGCCACCTGGAATTTGGGCCCCTCCAAAAAAAGGATTTCTGCATTTTGCTCATTACATTTTAAGACAAGTTGCATATGATGTATATACATAATATATATATATATATATATATATATATATATATATATACATACATATATATATATATATATATATATGTTAATATACTCATTCATCTAATAATTATGAAAACCCATCTTACTGTGCACCGCCCTATAAAGCCAGGCGTGCCACGCATGCACACGCATAGAGTTCACCCATTTTCTACAGGTCATATTAAATTCCGTGATTTTCATGTTAAGTGTTTCCGAACAACAGGCAAAATAAACTTGATTTAGCTGCTAAGAACCATCAAGACCAAGCATAGACTTCATTCCGAGCCTATGTATTTACGGCTAGCTGGGTGGACGATTCAATCAACCGATAGCTGATGACTGATGCAGAATTGTTCCTTTGTTATAAAGGAGTACAACATATCCTAGCACTCAAAATATTCAAGAAAATGATGCACTAGCATAATAAATGTCACACACTCAATAGCCAATGGACGTGACATATACGACGCGGACGGCATGTACAATTACGTTCGGCAATTGGGCGTAAAAAATTCATCGGCGCATATTCGACTGCTTCTCTATGTCGAAGGCACCAAGGCCAATAGGGACGGAACCTGAGCGATCATGGGTGCTGTAAGCCAACAGAGTGGCTCCTGTCAGCAAGAATAGGGCCCTCACAGCAAGCAAGAAGAACCCAAGACTAACGTGATGGCCCCTTAAACGATCGGTAGTGTCCCGGCAGGCTGCCATGTAAGGCCCCGACCAGAGCCCAGGGCCCTCTGAGCAAAAGGGAATTATCCAAGACCATAAATCAATACCCCTGTGCGATCAAGAGCACACGGGCAGGTTAACAACACAAGCCTCGATAGGAGTGAAGGGTTCTCCGCGAATGAGACCTAAGGGAGAGAGCCTTCGATCAAAGTAGAGGTCCGCTGAGCATTGAGTGTTTCCGTGTCTTACCTTATAACGGCCCTAGTGTCACCGTCGGCGGAAAAAGGGCTTTGAGACATTTGTATTTTCTCTTACATACTTGCTGTTTTCAAAGCTGTTCCTACTATCGCCGTTGACGAAACAGGCGGCTTCCAGCGGCGCACATCAAACTTCGCGCCACTCGCCATGTCATCTGACCCCGAAGCAAAAGGGTTCATTTAACTACACTAACGGCCGCGCAGCGAGGCGGCGCCACTTGACGGCAGTCCTTGTCGCTGCACCATCTATCGTTCTGTTCGGACGCCATCTACAGAGCGCGCAGACGCAACCGTTGTGCACGCAGCATCCTCCCCCGGTGTTCCCCGCGCACACCTCTGTTGAGGGGGCACTCCAGTTAGCAAACGCAACAATACATCTTCGAACACAGCAAACACCTCTGCATCATTTCCTGTGTAAGGAGTCTCGCCCTTGCTCAAGACCATGTTCACTGCGACACGTTCGCAACACAGCCATGGTCCCGAACAGAAGCCCTAGTCGACCTACGCGCAGCGACGGCCGCAGACCCGGCGAGATACCGGGAACCGCGCTGGCCATTCCGTGCCCCAACGGGCGACAGCAGCCGGCGATCGCTGGAAAGGTAGAGCTCAAAGACGCCCGCAAGTGCCCACCGTATGTACTCGGCTGTAGGATAGCACGCAGTCCATCATGACCCGTCGGGACCGGACCCGCCAGCGCTGATGCACCCCCCAAATCGACATCAGTCGTTGGAAGATCAGCGCTGTAATCTGAGGTCGCCAGAACACGTAGGCTTATCCGTCCCTGCGAGGGGGCACGAAGCCGACCACGACCTGCCAAGGGTCGGACCGGACGTCATCGGCGATGTCTCGATCCGTTGCAGCGTGTTCATTCGCCACGAATGTTGAAATCGTCATCAGATGGAAAGGTTTAACAAAGAAAGGAAACAAAGGATAACCAGTCATGAATGGTTGGCTGGAAAGCCACAATCAATGCAAGCACATCTAAGTAGCATTTCAACTCGTTCAATGATTTATACAGCATGCCTTTACTCAGCCTCCTCCAAGAGGCATACTTTGGTGACAGGGCGCTGGTAAGTGCCCCCCCCCCCCCCGCTGACCTCAACCCCACAGAAAGAACGATATCGTCCGCCCCCGGGAACGCTCTCTTGACCCGAGCCAATGGCCAAAATCCTCGTGGGAAATCTGCTTCCATCATCAATAAAATGTCTCCCACTCGAAGGTTTCTGATGTCCTGGAGCCACCTCTGAAGATGCATCAGTGTAGGCACGTATTCTCGTCTCCACCTTTTCCAGAAGTGGTCTGCCAGGACTTGGGCTTGACGCCAGCAGCGTCTGCTGTTGATCTCCTTGGGCTGGAAAACTCCTGGTGACATGTTGACGCTAGCACATCCGAGCAGGAGGTGATTCGGCGTCAGCGACTCGATATCAGTGGCGTCAGACCTGACGTATGTAAGAAGTCGTCCGTTCACCATGGACTCCACTTCTCTGCATGCTGCTGCTTTCTGTGGTTGGCGCGGTAGGTTTTTCTCCAGAGACCCAAGTCGGTTGATTGCCACTGTCTTGTTGTTCGGCAAGGTGACGTCGTCACTCTTCCATAAAAGTCCCGTCTCGTATCTATTGTCCAGTCTTCGCGTGGTGCTTTCCATGATTTGAGCTGCTCTGATGTTGTCTTGTGATCTGACGTCTGCATCACCGAACTTGCTCTCAAATGATTCTGTGCTTCACCACTCTTGGAGCATTGCTGACATCTCATCACTAGCTGTCATCTTGCTGAAGAACATCATTTAGTGCCTTCTCTCTGGTACGAAGCTGTTTAAAGAAACCAGTTAGGATCCATCCAAAAGCGGTTCTGATGCACGCCGGTTGACCGCTTTGCATTTTCTTACTTCCGACTGAAGAACAGCTTTGATCACATCGGCAACGAGTAGAAGCTGCACTTTCTTCCCTGCACGGTCTGATGGATCGAGGTCCTGAAGGTGCTTCCATTCGGGCTTCTTGTTCTGGAGTCGAGGGACTGTGACGTTGATATCTTTCACCGAGAAGACCTCGGGAACTATAATCCTGGTACCATCGTCCCATGATGTCTCAAGCTCCAGCTCCAGTTTCGTCGAGCTGTGTCCAGAACCATGTCCTTCAACAGTTTGCAACCGAAGTCTTTGCTGGTCTCGACGAAGATCAAGCTGTGTCATCACATTCTCTGACACCAGGGATGCCTGAGAGCCAGGGTCAAGTAAAGCACGAACTTTCACGGACTTACCGTGACTGCCGATGATGGTGGCCGGTACGGCCTGCAGAAGAGTTGTTACAGCATCGCTCTCCAGTGAGGCTGCGGGCACCATACGATTGCCTTCAGGTTTTGGACACAAAATCTCACGGTTGGCCCGGAGGGCCACCCTTCTGCTTTCATGTAACACATCTTGGTGCCTCATCTTGCAGCCATCGATACCACATGACCTTGTGGGGTGCCAATTGTGAACACTATGTCCCTTCTTCAGGCAGAAAAAGCAGCAGCCAGAACTGGCAGTGAAATGGGCTCTGTCGTCGACCGTCATCCGCAGGAAGGCAGGACACACTCTTACTTCATGCTGCCCGTTGCAGCTTGCACAGATCTTGCCATCGGTCATAGCCTCCGTGACCAGAGTAGTTCGCACGACTGCCTTCTTCTCACCCTGCCACGGCTGCATGTGCCTCATAGGCTTCTTCTCAGTTACCGCCTTTTTTGGCTCTTCAGACACGGCCACGTGTCTGCAGTTGAGCGCTACCCTCATCTGTTTGCGCAACCAGGCGTCAAAATGCATAAGACTAGGTATATCCAAGTTCAAGATGTGCTTCCACCAGACTCGCTTCAACTCTGACGGAAGCTTCTCCACCACACGCCTAGGGTTTTTGTGGCTAGTCTGGAGATGGAGATATAGAGCTAGTCTGGAGATACCATGGAGATCACCATGGTAAGCCAGGTTTTGAAAAACGGTGACTGCGCATTGGACAGTGGCATGAAGACAATCGATCCTCACTGGATCGAGATAGGCTGGTGCGGGACAGGCGAATATGTCTCGCAGGTTGGCATGCACAATGTCCTCCGGGTGTCCGAAACGGTCCTCCAGTGCCATCAGGCCATCATCATGCAAATTACCATCATGCAACTTACCACTTGTGGTATGCTGCGCAAGACCCGTCACTGCAGCTTGCAGGTGTGACATCTTTTCAGCCAAGGTGAGGGAGGCTTGATCGTGAACAAGTGTTTTGAACAGAGCAAACCACTTCGGTCACTCTGCTGGTTCCCGCTAAACTTGGACAAGAACAGACGAGGGATGCTGTGATAAAACGTAGACGCGCAAGGGAGTCCCCCTTGGGACTCCCAGCTCACATGCACTGAGCTACCGACTGGGCCAGGTGGTAGGGCACTGGTCAGAATTGGGCGGTTTGGATGCAGGTCATGGCGGGCCCCTTGGGTCCCCCGATCAACAGGCACCGAAGCACCAACGGACGTCAGAAGCTGAGGTCTGTTCGAACCTCTCCTTTGCCCACTTAGATCAGGATGAGCCCCTTGGGCTTCCCGATCAACAAGTTCCCCAGTGAAGTCGTCCTTCTTGTCTCAGCTCGTTGATCTTCAGCAGCTTTAGTAAGCTGTGCGCGTAACTCAGCTGCGGCTTGGGCGTCTCTCACTTCTTGCAACTTGCGCTGCATCTGCATGTTTTGCTCCTCCCTTTCTTGGGCTAGTCAACGCTCCAGCTAAGCTGTCTCCAGCTGCATCACTCTGAATTGTATGTCAGCTTCTCGGGTGGCTGATGGCCTTGCAGACGCTTGAGATAGCTGATGCGATGCAACTTGCATAAGTTGGGGTTCCAGCGCTTATCAGGGCCCACAGCGGCTAACGGGGGGGGGGGGGGGTCTGTGTTGGGAAAGGGTCCCGAGTCGGCCAGATTCTGCGAGGAGGTCCGAAGAGCCTCGAGGGGCTCGGGCCCCGACCTCCGGAAACAGACTCTCAAATGGCGGTCAGAGGGCCCTTTGCACCGATCAGGGACACCCTGAGTTTATGTGAGTGTATATGTTGGACAGGCACCACCAGTGCCGCGCAGCCCGTTCCATATCGGTGTGGGTCTGAAGGGCCACTTCCCAACCAGCTTAAAAGCCGGGCCAGCGATCTACACTGGTCGAGTCCCCTTTATCTATCAGGGGCCCACAGTGCCTAGCGGAGGATGCTGTGTTCGTGGTGGGCCCCAAGCCGACCAATGACAGTGTTTGATGAGGGCCGAAAGGGGCCCGGGAGGCCCACCAGAACCAATGATCAAGAACCCGGTTGGAGAGCATAAGGGCCCGAGGGACTGGCTTTAGGTCACATAAAGAATCGCAGCCCGTGGGATCGTGATCCGAAAAGTCAGAGGTTCTCTTGGACCGTTTGAGGACCCCTAAGACAATACGGGTGTCTAAGTTGATTATAGAACAGTAACACCGAACAATTGGCTTCCTGTCAGTCTGAACCCGAGAGCCTATTTCCCAATCAGGAACAAGGCCGGGCCCGCGATTCGCAATGTTTGGGGTCTTGACACAATGAGAGGTCCCTGTGTGGGTCAGGGGTCGCAGTGGTCCTGTGGAGGCTAACATGAGTCCTGTGGCGGCAAGTGGCCCCGAATCGGCTAAGAGCGGTGTTTTAGGAGGCCTGAAGAGAGGCCGATGGTTCTTGAGATGAAAGATCAAGGGCCCCATTGGATGGCTGAAGGGCCCGAAAGCCTGACTGAAGGTCATATTAAGGATCCCTTCCCGTATGGCCGTGATCTCAAATGTCAGTTAAAGGGCCTCTTGCACAGGTTGGGGAAATCACCAACACTGAACAACCGCCTCCGCGTCGAGCTGAACCCTGGGGACCCAGTTCGTCTCCGCGTCGAACTGTGCCCTGGGGGCTCGGTTCGTCTCCGCGTCGAGCTGAGCTCTGGGGGCCCAGTTTCCAAGCAGAGACAACACCGAGCTGATATCTCCATCGGTCCAGGTTCCTGCAATAGTGCAGGGCTCCTATATCGGTCAAAGCCCACAGTGCCTGACAGGCTGTTCTGTGTCAACAAGGAGCCTCGATTCGGTCAGGGAAACATTTGCCCCGCGTGGGCGAGGACGGGACCCCGAACGACAGAGGGCATCTCACGTTGGTCGGGGCCCTCTCACATTGAAAGGACTCATGAGAACTTACGATGGGGGAGGGGGGGAGGGCTCACATTGGGACCATGGAAGGGTTCTGTGCGAGTCAAAGCTCCCAGCATCGAACGGCTGTCCCTCCAAACCAATTCCAGCATGGGCCCGTTAAGCCGAACTGGAGACTATGTGGCAATTATTGGGCCACCTGCGACGATCACGAATGCTGTTGCGTCAATGAGGGTTCCTGCGTTGATCCGAGGTCGGCTGCGCCGGTCGGAGTGCCTCCCACGCCAAGGGGTGGACAAATGTGATATCATGTATCCCTCTAAGGGCCTCCGGATCAACCAGGGAATCCCACCCCGTGTCCCCAGAATAGCAGCCGGAAGACACTCCGTGGTGGGAAGGAGTGGCCTTTCAGCCCTTGACCGGAAACAATATGTGCCCTAGTGTTCTACTCAGGGGGTATTTTACCCAGGATGAAATGAGGAGTCTTATTAGTGCTGAATAGAGTGGGGGTCAAAATGAGTTAAAAAACGAACAAGCCCACCCATGTTTGCCCGAGAACGTTCATTCATTTGCAGAGTCGACTAGTGAAACAAATTACATCAAAATGTTTGAGCTTGCCTGCCCGCGATCTAGGGAGACAAGGACAGCGATGGCCTGGGTTGCAACTTTCGTAAAATCAAACGACGTTGACCACTTCAACCGACACCATGCGGAGGGCGCCGTGCGCGCGGAAACGACGACTGTCACGAAATGGTGGCTCCGAATGCCAAGATTAACTCGCGCCGCTAAAGGATTAGACTGGACGTATCTGTTTTTGCAACTTCAAGGCTGTCCTCTAGACAGATTGACAATTACAGCAACGCGAAAAAATGAAGTCTTCCCCATTCTTCCAGTTCCACCACCAGATTCTAACACCACTTTGCGGTGCCCTAAATGCCGATCCTTTCTATCATCAATCTAGAAGTCGCACAGGTAAAATATACGATCAGACTACATTCTAAATGTAAGATTTGATATTTTGAGGCGTTCAGGGGAGCTTTTCAGGAGCGTCATCATTTTCGTTCAACTGTTGGCCACGGCTTGTATGATTTTGTACCGTTGTTTTACAGTTGTACAACCGTTGTACCACGGCTATCACACTGATCACACTGATCACATCAATCACACTGAGCGACCTATGGAGACTGCAACGCCGGGCAGCGAAGTCCTCGTTGCTAAGATGTGTGAGTGCGCGTGTTCAAAATTACGGTACGTAATTTGTGTCGCAATTTGATTCTGACGGATTGCTGAGCATTTCCAAGAAAACATGGTTCGCCATGCTCATACAAATTGCTGGCACATTTCGACATGCAATCAACGTTCGCGGTGTCCTTAATATGTCTGTAGAGACCAGATAAAATTCTGACTAAACTGCTGAGTGCTATAGAATAGCAAAGAGTTAGCTGAACTGTTGCGAAGTGAAAAGCGCCGGGATTTTGTGTTATGCAATCTTTTCAAGCAGCTGATTACATATTAGTGCGGTTTTCAGTTCACAGACTGCATTGCTCTGGTCATAGCTGGTGGGTTTATTTTCAGTAATGGAAGATAAAATGAAAATATATGTAAAAAGAGAACGTGACCAAACTAAGAAATCGGCCATTTCCGGCCATGTTTTTTTTTGGGGGGGGGGGGCTTTCACTATCGAAGAGCCCTATGTCAACCCTGTGTGCCCTTGCCAAGGCCCTGGCTGCGCAGCTGACGGCAGTACAGGGGTTCCTCGGCCATTATGGAACGTGCGAGATAGCTTAGGACTGTCAATGTTCAGTCAAAATTTATATGCGGCTTAAGTTGCCTGAAACCGCCAAGCACCGGCATGCTTTCGTTAAAAAGGTTGAATTGCTCAGTTTTTCCTCAAATATTATGGTTCATGGTATTTGCAGCGACGAGCTCATGATTTCCAACTACAACAAAATATCACGCCTTCGGCGCGCTGGAATCAAACGTCATGTCGAGGTTATTTTTATAAAGGATAAAAGAGATAGCTAGACTAAGCTCTAGTTGAATTGCGCCAAGTTAGTGGAAACACATGTGTTATAGTTTAAATGGCGAGAAATACAGGAAATGTGCTACAGTTGAAGATATTGAAACGAACTCCATATATGATGAATAAGCTGACTTATAACCATGACATACTTTTAAGTGGAAAAGAATGTTCTAGACAACAACACTTCTCCGCTGAGTAAATATGCTTTTCCACCTGTCATTATTTGATTGCGTCATCGCACCTTGCACAGCAATGATTGAGAGCCAATTGATGGCTGTTATGTATCGAAATTCTGCTGACGAACGCCTGATGTGAACGACTCGATAACAATAGTTTTCTTAGCCTTGGAGGGATTCAGGTTTTAAGAAGGGCTGGGCTGTAGACTGCCCAGAATGCCCCCCAAGATGGCTACTTCAGTTCAGTGATAGAAATGTGGAACCCTCTCTTTAGCTTTGGACACCTCGGCTCGTCAAAATATGTAGCAGTCTTGTACCTTGGTTCGCGACCGTATCCATCGACAATTATTTTGCTGAGCGAGAAACATGTACGTGAAATAACCGGTATTGTCTTTTGGGTACTTCTGTGATCCCACCTGTCCGTGATCCCGATGTAGCATTCTTCCAGCACAATATCACTACCTCCCGTCCAGCATTTTCGCAGTCACCTTCACCTCAACCCAAGCCCAACCCGAAACCCAACTTATTCCTCTTTTTCAGGCAGCGCAGAAAACCGGTTTAGCCAGATGTATGCCGACTACTGGGGTGCGGCGAAAGGCGCTTTCTAGGCCACGCAAGCTCTGTGTGGCCCCAACGTGTCGCGCTGGTTTTGAGGCCTGCCCAAGATATGGTGTAGAGCATGCTGGTTGCACAAGGTTCTTGTCTGGGACACGGCCTCGATGCGATCCTAATATTGGATTTTATCCCCGAGTGCCAGCTGCCACCGGTTCAAACTCTGGCATGTGTTCATCGGCCCCTGCTGTCGAGATTCCACGCCATTTTTTTTTCGCGTCCGAGGGAGGGAAATCGAGCCGAAGGTGGAGCGTACAGGGAGTATTTTACATTGTATGGGGCATTGAGCTGAAATAGACACCCTGAAGATCACTCGGTGTAGTTCACAGCCGTGCTCTTCTGAAGACTTTGATGATGAAGACTCTGATGAGAGAGGCTTTCAGTGATTGCCAATCGAGGCGAGAGCTTGTTGCGCTTCTGGGCATGTTCTTCATTGTCAAATGATGCTGAGTGACACTGCTAGGGACGATGTTGCCCGCAAAGATTCGGGCGGCACCAGCAGATGCTCTTTTACCAGCCCTAGTCCACACTGCAACCTTTGAGTGGAGGGGCCTGTGGATGGCCGGATATGGCATCGTTATTGGGGCTTTACGACGCACTCAGCCGCTGAGGCGATGTCGCGGCGCCTGGCTTTCCCCCTGGCAGGAAGGGCGGGCACCGCAGGGAATCGAACCCCGCACCGCTGGTTTCCCGGACGCACGGCGATAACGCAAGCGTGTTTACCACTTCACTTCGGCACTGTTCGTATCTGCTGTGTGCGTGTCCCGGTGCTTCTTGGCACTTTTTCGAAATTTTTTTTTCACCCACAGAAAATGTACGCCTTTGGTGGTCTCCAGCTACCTCCTCCACGACGCTTTTCAAACATTGCGTGGAACTGTCTGCGTATGACCGCGTGGGCCCGGGTCAAATACAATGCTCGGCGTAGAGCTGCCGTGCTCCGCTGTCTGCGTATGACCGCGCGGGCGCACCAATGTCCTACCATTAAGTTTGATCTATTTCATCTCATTACCTTTGTCTATAAATTTTTATTTTAGAATTTTGATCTATCTACCATATATACGTACGTCTCTCCGCGTTATCCTCCGTTTCTTGCTTCTCTGAGCTCGCCCCGCTGCTCCACGCACCCTGATAGAAAACTACCCGCTATCTTGCGCGGATGTTGCGTTCACCTTGATAAAAAACTACCCGCTATCTTGCGCGGATGTTATGTTCATAGTAAATGCCAAACGTAGCGTGCCACCTCGTTGTTTGAATGGACAATTACATTGATTTTGCGTGGATTATTAGGCAAATATTAGGAAAAGCGCATTGACGCATGGCACTGATTGCGTTGACTGTCATGCGGCACTTAGGAAAAGCCCACGGTGATATCCAACAGTTTAATAAGCAAAAGTATATTTACAGTAGTGTTTCACGTGGTAACATAAAACTACGCATACACATATGCGTACAGGAATCACGCGTGCATTGCCCCCTTTTCTATGCACCGTTGTATTCATATGTTATCGCGATAATCACATACAAAAGGAGCCAAACACAAATTGGTTTCGCTGACCGCTAGACAAAACGCGATCCAGCCGTATCTGAGGAATAGTGTCGCGGGTAGTATTTAGGCTGAGGGATTCCAGCCACCAGCTTGCAACCCAGCTCCTCTTAGTTTGAAAGAGAAACGTCCCAACATGAGATGACGTGCTCATAAGAAATTCATGCAACGCAAGCAAAAACAGCCATTCACTTCTTTGGACTACCTTCAAAATGGCAAAATGGGGACGAAAGGTATACAACATTGTTGTGCTACCCTAGGCTGATAGAACTAGGGCAGGAAGCCGACAAACGTGGTTTGCGGAACACGTTGGCAAACCTGGGCGGAACCATATGACCAGACACCCAACATCGCACGGGACCTCAGGGGCTTTACGGGACATAGGTCGAATTAAGCACTAAATATATTACGTCCAATTGCGACGTCCGCTTTGGTATGCCACTATACATTCCGCTACGTTGGAATTCCTTCGGGGCCCGAGCCCTCTTCCGGGACAGGCTCCTTGCAAAGACTATCATTTTACTATCGCTTGCGTTCATGGTCGTTTAAAACTTCGCCGCAACATGAAACAAAACACGCATACCTTAACGGAAGTCATATCACCGAAAACAAGTGTTTAGCTTCTCCGGCGGCCCAGCGTTCGTTTGCCCGTGCTCAAGGTTCACACAAATCAGGCACGCCAAACGTCCCGCGCCTGCGCAGTGGCGGGCGTCGCATGTCCGACGGTGCACCCGGCCAGTGCCTCCAGCCCCAGCTGGGAGCAGGGCCGGACAGAGCGCCGGCGGCCCGTTTCTAGTGTCCCCCGCCGGCTCCACACAGCGGCGCCCGCGCAGCTACGCCAGGATCACGATGTGCAGGAAGTTGTCGGCGTAGCTGAGGTGCTGGCTCAGCCACTGGACGGGCGTTTCTAGGGCCGGCGTGATGCCGTGCAGGATCACGCGGGGCGAGCCTGCCGACACGGCCGGTTACCAGCGCACCCTACCACAGTCGGGGCTCGGAGCCGGGCTCCGCCCGCTGCTCGCGCTCCGCTGCACCGGCCCCATCTGTCAGACTGCACATCGCACGTCGCCCCCCCCCCCCCCCCACACACACACACAGCCCGCTACGCTATGCTGCGACCAACACCGCCCCTGACTTAGTCCATTGCCTGTGTCCAAGCGTCCGTCACTGACAAGGCCGACAAATCAGGCAGCCTCCTCCAACGACACCGACTACGCGACGCCTGGGCAGCTTGGTCTGGCGGTCCGAGACAGCTCCGCCACCAACACCAGGCTCGCCAGCGTCCCAGCCCATCACACACGTGTGTGCAAGTCCAGACCGTTTTAAATCGGCGGGAGGCGGGGGTGCTTTTTGAGACAGCGCTCGGAAAAAAAGGGAGGCACAAAGTGGGCGAGGGTCCTTTTGCCGCACGCTGACAAATGCCACATAGCGGCGTGCGAAAAACCAATCTGCCAAGGTGGCCAGCAGGCGAAATGCTGCAAGAGCCTAGGCGGAAATGGTGAAGGGCAAGATGACATGCTAAAAGGGTAACGCGTTAAAATGCCGGATTGCAAAATGGCAACATGCAAGAAAGATCGCACGTTATGAGTTGCGCGTTGCGACATCACACGTCCAAAGTGATGTAAGGTGGGGTGAGGCGATGTGGTGAGGTCCGTTGAGGTGAAATGAGCGGGGCTAGGAGGGGCGGGGCGTGGCGCAGCGCGGCGTGGAACGGCGTGGTGTGGTGGGTGGCGTGGCGTGGCGTGGCGTGGCGTGGCGTGGCGTGGCGTGGCGTGGCGTGGCGTGGCGTGGCGTGGCGTGGCGTGGCGTGGCGTGGCGTGGCGTGGCGTGGCGCGGCGCGGCGTGGCGTGGCGTGGCGGCGAGGCGAGACGAGGCGAGGCAAAAAGACGTTAAGTTACGGTTAAATTTTTAGGTGTCGCCATCTAGTTGATAACCATTACGGCATGTCGCCGTTTTGCGGCCTGTCATCTAGCATTCGGCATAATAATAATAATCGTTATATCTGCATTACGCTTTTTGTAAAATACATTTCGAAATAATGGAAGACGTGCGGAGCCCCCCCCCCCCGAAATACATATGATTCAAGACCAACCATCTTCGCTACGACGAATGAAGCATCCTATGTACCTGGAGTCAGTGTACAGCTTATATAAAGCCAAAGGCGCCTGAATGCCGCAGTAGATTGCAGCTGTTCCCGGAAGGCATTCAAACCAACTGTATCCATTGATCATCCAAAGGACTTATCCGGATAACAATCGACAGCACAAACAGTGGGCTATATTGCCAAAACGCGTTTCAAACTGTGCTTATGGCGACAATTCCCCTCTGTGTGTGATCAACATGGCGTCAATCAACATACCAACATGGCGTTATCGAGGAGCCCTGGAGGCAGCCACCGGATCTGACCTGCGCGCGCCAGCTCCGGCGCCAGCTCGGGCGCCAGCTGGCCGATCATGTCGAGCAGGGTGTGCGGCTGGCCGTCCTCCGCGCACGGGCTGTACGGCCGCTGCACGTACGGCTGGCCCGGCCGGTACAGGCGCACCGGCACACTACGGAAGCGCTCCTCCGGCGGAGCCTCCATCAGCCGGCGGTTCACCGACCAGAACTGGTCGAACTTGTCTGCAGGCGACCGAGGCCCGGGGTCAGTCAGGTCAGGGCGGGACGAGCCGACGGGGGCCCGGGGTCTGCCGGGTCAACGGAGGCCCGGGGTCAGCCAGATCAGGGCGGGACGAGCCGACGGAGGCCCGGGGTCAGCCAGGTCAGGGCGGGACGAGTCGACGGAGGCCTCCGGGGTCAGCCAGGTCAGGGCGGGACGAGCCGACGGAGGACCCCGGGGTCAGCCAGGTCAGGGCGGGACGAGCCGACGGGGGCCCGAGGTCAGCCGGGTCAGGGCGGGATGAGCCGACGGAGGCCCCGGAGTCAGCCAGGTCAGAGCGGGACGAGCTCACGGAGGCCCTGGGATCAGCCGGGTCAGGGCGGGACGAGCTCATGGAGGCCCACGGGGTCAGTCAGGTCAGGGCGGGACGGGACGAGCCGACGCCAGGCCTTCCCCGGCGTTGATGAGGAAAGTGACGGCCCGACACCGGGGAGGACCCCAAGCGCCGGAGACGCGGTCGGGCCGACAGGGCCGAGGGCCCGGTCCCCCCCCCCCCTCCCTGGGAGGGCCCGTCCCCAGGAGGGGTAGGACCAAGCAGTCCGGAGTCAGACGGTGTATAGTTCCCAGCGAGCTGTGATGCCTCCCATAGGTCACGACACATCCGTAGAATCCCATTGTGAACAAATGAGAAATTCAAGCGCAGTAGTGACATAAAGAACACTTCATAGTGTCCTTCCCATTATTGTCTACGAACACAGCCGCCCGAGACGAGACGGCGCGAAGGCGGCCGGCCCCGCACGCTGCACGCTAACACCCGTCAGTCAACGCAGGCCACGCGCCGGACCCACCGCTGGCAAGGCCGGCCCACAGCTGGTTGTGGTCCCGCTTGCCCAGCGACGACATCACAGCGCCCTTGTGCTTCAGCTGGTCGGCCTCCTTTACCGATGACAAGAAGAAAGATTCCAGCGCCTCCCTGTGGCAGAAAAACCTGGTCCTGTAATCGGTCTCGACATCGGTGGACTATCCGGCCGGCGTATGCAAAGGGAGCTGGAATCTGATAAGATGAGCCTAGATTCACGATGTTGTACGCAGCCTTCCACTTAGAGCACAAAATATCAGCTGGAAGTCACATGATGAAATACAAACAATTGCCGACTCCGCGTCACCGTCCCATCGACATGGCAGCTGATTGGCCTGGGAAGCTCTTATGACGTCAGTCATGGGCCGTGACAAACTGGTAGCAGATGTGCCGTCCCCTCAGGATGTGTGCCGGGGCGGAGACCCCTGGATCCGGCAGCACGAGCATTCTGCACGCACCGTTTCATGACGCACGCCTCGTCCGTGTGGCTGGTGAAGTGGACGGCCAGGTGCCAGGGCAGCGCCGACTCGGTGCACAGCAGGTCAAACTGCAGGCCCACCGGCTGGTGCCTGCAGGTCCCGTGATCCGGACATCAGGCCAGGGCGCGCACCCACGGGCCCACATGTCCCGGTCACGCCAGCATGGGGCAAGCATAGCAGATCTGAACACAATGCATAGACGGGAACGTGTCCGCCCTCACGGCTCGATCGGTGGGAATCCCTGTCTCCCACCCCAGCTGCGGCGGGGTGAGTGGGTTGAAGTCGCCTTGGCACCTACAGTTTGCCTCTGACTGGAGTGACCTGCGGTCTGTACTAACGGCCGCTCAAGGTCAGACGAGGTCACAGCGCAAGACGGACCGTGCCGAGCATTGCGGAACAGCAAACGTTCGCCGCACGAGTCTGCCCTTAAACTTGAAATTCACGATCCACTGATGGGGTCAGAGTTCACGACAAACAACGGCTAGCATAAGTTCTGTTCTCAGAAATCATACAATGAAAATGTTCAGACTGTATTACTTTTTCGATGGCAGGCACGTACCACCATGACCAACAAGAAGAAAACCAGGGTGGCTTAAAAACTTTCTGAGCACAAATGCCAGCTAACTTGGCTGAAATGAATTTTTCTGCACGCATGACAAGGAATAACCATTTGCATGCCATTTGCATATTATGCGATACCGGCGTTCGATTCCAAGTCGGGGATGAAGCATATGTTTCACGCAAAGGTCGCTCCAGAGGACGCCAGCGGCCTACGCCATGACGCTGGCCGTCTCGTCGTGTGAGATACTCACCACTTGAGGGGGGTACCGTCCCACTCGAGCCACACGTCGCTGCCCTGGTGGTCCGGGTGGACACTCCGCGAGAAGTGACGGCGCACCTGCCGACCGCATCACGGGAGCTCAGAACATCACCCGGGTAGGCGTTCAAGAACACATTTGTAACCAACGCTGCCGATGTGCCTTCGTCCTGACGGCGATCACATCACGGGTCTCGAGGAGGGGTTTATCTTTTCCAGGTGTCATAATCTCATGCGCCACAGCATATCCGAACAACCGCTGGCACGTGTTATGAATATATGCCAATTACATGTCATAGATACCATGACTTATGTCAATTAGCGCCACCCCTGAGACGGGAAGATAAGCAAAACGTTTCCGCGAAAGCCCCATAGGTTTCTGACCGTGACCCGTGAAAAAGACAGCCACATATCCATCAGCAGATGGCATAACCATACAGAAGCAAAGCAACGTGTTCTCTTAAATTTGGAACAGAAGGAACTGACCACTTTTAAAATCAGCAGAAATCAGACAATTTTAACAATGGTGCATACCCTGTCAATGACCAGTGGGAAGTAGGTCATCCTGGGCACGAGCAGATAGTAGGGCTCCGGCACTGACACAGTGTGCACCTCACTGTCAGCCAGGCGGAAGCAGACCGGCACGCGGCCCTCCCAGACGTCCCGCAACACCTGCCGGTCCTCCGCCATGGCTGCGGCCCAGCTCACCACGCCTGCAGCGAACCAACGCATGACGTCCAGACGGGCCCTCCCGCCACAGGAGACACCATGCCAGCACGGCCGACGCTGCAGCGCACCATGGCGGAAATCACGTGGCCACACAAGTGTCACTCCAACACGACTCACGCAGCATATAAGAGCTCGGCAAACACTGGCCCATCACGTTCAACGTTAAGGAAACAATTCAACAAGCATTCATCAAGATAAACACACACGACCCTTCACAGCTGGCCTTTGATGGCCAACGAATCCCTTGCCTTACAAGCCCAACACAGCTTGGTTTGACGATATCTACTGACTTTCCTCCCCCCCCGACCCATCAGTATGTTGGTGACACCATCTCCAAAACTAAAATGGCCATTGGGCCTCTCTACCCGCCATCGTGACTTCTGCCTCGATATATCTACATGGCATATACACAGTGTACATTTTTCCTTCATTTGACTATTGTGACATAATATATGATTTTAAAACCAGTGACACCCTTAGACCTGCATGACTACAGCACAGAGCATCCAGACTAGTCAATAGCGCACTTTACATCACACGCACACGCACGCGCACGCGCACGCGCACGCGCACGCGCACACACACACACACACACACACACACACTGTTGAACAATTTAGGATGGAGCACTATCAAGTCGTGGAGACACACACACACACACACACACTGTTGAACAATTTAAGATGGAGCACTATCAAGTCGTGGAGACATACATAAACTGACACTGTTCCACACCTTCATCCACAACCAACATCAAGACCAACCAACGCTACTGCACTTCTACCGGACACACGAGCACCCGCAACAGGGCGTCCGCTATGCAATGCAGGGGCACACATGTCACCAACGAACAGAATCGCAACATATCAAAACTCCTAAATCCCATCATCCACAAGGAGATGGATCCAGTTCCCACTTGCGATGACAACCCTCCAGTACCTTCTTTCTTCACACAGGAGATATACCAGCACTGTGCTGTGGCTGTACCTCGAATGTAAAATGGTGTACCTGTATTGCAATGCTCTTTTTTAACATTAGGTACCAATGTGTACCATGACCTGCAGCAGACTGATGTCCCAAGTGGTGTAGTTTTGCACCTAACTTTGTGGAGCGGGTGAGCAGAGAAATGTTTCACCCAAAGAAATGGTGCAAACCATGTTCTCCCTGATTTTGACCAAGCTTTTTTTCTCAAAGTTGGGCAGGGGCTAGCTTTCTATCCAGCTAAATATGGAACTGCATTCTTGTTCCCAAGTTAAGTACATCTAGGTCAGTAAAAGCTAAGGCAGGTATCACATTGCCCCAGAATCTTTCCTCTTGGTGAGAAAGATTGCACCTTGGCTAGAATGTGGATGCACTAGCTACCATGCCCCAGATGCTCCTATTTATATTGTGGCTTGCATGATAATTCGGTCATAAACTTAACACTACATGCTCTGGAGAATGGTGCAACAGGTGCACAACATTTTAAGCATCTGCTTCTATCAGCCCTTACTGGGACTGATGCCTTTACAAAAGAATTATCAATATCAACAACTTTTCATCAGCTCCGTAGCTTAAAAAATACAGCAGGTGCAAGCAGAGACTTAGGAATGAAGCACTTAATCAGGAAGCTACAAAATTTAAGAACTGCAAGCAGCCAATTGTTAATGGTCTTTGGCAATCAGTGAGACCTGCTAGAGCAAGGTGTTTGCTGCCATCTGCTGCCAAAGAATGTTCTTTAGTGCCAGCTATGATTGCAGTGCAAATTTACTTGTTATTTTGTTCTCACTACAAGCCATGGTTTTAATATTTTTGTTCTCTCCCCCAAGAGCCAAAACCAAAGTTCACATACTGCTTGATAATCAATGGTTCAGGTATGTAATGACATTTAGCAGGTACACCAGCACAAGACAGCACATGTTGAACAAAGTACGGTTATCTGCGAGAGCACATGTGCGGCATACACAAGACCTACACACATACCAGCACCCAGCTTAAGCTGTAAAACCATAACGCTGCAAAATAAGTGAAGAAATAAAGAACAAAGTTAAAGACTGTGGATGCCGATTCGATGATCGTATGGTGTTTGAATAACGTCCAGACAAAATAGAATAAAGGCGTACCAGCTTATGGAAACTGTCCGACTTTCCTCAATCTGAGCGAATTAACTCAGAGTTCAACTGGAAAGCGCATACCACCACTGGCGAACCGTACAAACCGCTACAAATTTAGTGAACAAGGCCTTGCGCACGGGCCAGCGCATAGCGCATATCGCAAGGTATGAATAAATCACAACTCAAAAATTTACGGCAACAAAGATCCTTTTGCTAGCAGCGACCTAGTGACGTCACTGGTATGCAGCTGACTGGCGTCGCATAACGTCAATAATCGAGCGAAAGCGGGCATTTGCAACTATTGTCAAGGTAAGGGTTGACTGGCCGATTGGCCTGGGTTTGGTCATCATTAGGGAGTTCTTAAACTGTCATTTGAAAGCGGAGTTCGAAAGGCTATTGCCACTAATCAACCAACCAATTTTCAGAAGTGATTTAGGCCAGGCTGCTCCAGGAACGTAGCCTCCAGGGTCTGCAGAAGGAAAATGAGAGGCCCAAGTCCTCGAGTCTTGCAATGTGACCGCTCGACCGTCGGACTTGCCACACCGCCCAGATAAGCCCTAATTCGCCACGCTGCCCCGAAAGGCGTTTGTTGTGAATTCATGACCGGCTGGGCCCATGCGCCGCGGCCTGCGCGACCGACCGGGTGGCCTTGTTTCGCATATGGCTGTGGTTGGACGAGCCCACCTGACATGAGCGCATGCCGCACGGTCCCCTGAAGCTACGCAACACTTCACGTGCAGATGGCCGCTCGCCCGCCCGCATGTTGTAAGACCACTGGCTACAGTGGTGACCTGGCGGTACATCACCGGGTTGCCGGGACCACCGAGTCACGGGTTTCGCCGAGGCATGGCAGGGTCGGTGGATTCATGCAACCCCACGGCAGCAGAGTTTCAGCCCTGCCACGCCAACATCAGGTTGCACAGGACCTTTGTACCGGACAGCACGTTCTCGTGCAGGGCCGCAAGACAGGTCCGCATGACCGGTCTGAGAGGGTCGCGTGCTTCAACGGGCGGTGAGGCAATCTGGTGCGCCTGCCCAGTGTATCAAACAACCAGGGCGCATACGTTGTGAGCGCCGGGATCTCCCGCCCCTACAGCTGTTCGTAGCCATATCGTCGAGTGGCAACAGCAGTCCAGGTGGCGGGGGCGGCGGCTGCCTCGTCTCCGGTGACAGCGGCGGCGGCGGCGACTGCCTCGTCACCGGTGGCAGCGGCGGCGGCGGCGGCTGCCTCGTCTCCGGTGGCAGCGGCGGCGGCGGCTGCCTCGTTTCCGGTGGCAGCGGTGGCGGCAGCGACTGCCTCGCCTCTTTTGGCGGCGGCGGCGACGGCGACGGCTTTAGCGGTAGCGGTAGCTGCGACGACGACGGCTGCGTTAACGGTGGACGTGTGATCGGTGACTTCTGGTGCGACCGCTCCCGCAGTGCCGTCCGCGAGGCGCCAATTACGACACCAGCGGTCGCAGGGACTGTCGTATCGTTACGCGCACAGGTAAATGGCAGCGAATTAGTAACTGCCGAGTAGTCATGTTGTTTTTATCGTCCAGGCTGCAGTGTCTACTGGCTTTTGTTTAGTTACGTTCGCGTTTGATGTTTCGGGCGTGTAAGTGGTCAGACGTGTTTATGTTTAAGTCATACTTGTGGGGGTGATGGTCTCCCCTAGGGACGATGGCAAGATGTCACAGTGGGGAGGCACAACTTAAACATTTACACTGAAAACCGAGTCTAGCGTGCCACAGACGCAGGGAAGTTTCTTGTGTATCGTAAAACTACGTCGCATGCTCGCTTTTACGTGTCTAACTGGAAGCCGTCAACTTTGGTAAACGAGGGGCACGTTTTCCCGACGGTTACTACGCGCGTACACCGCGGTTCCGTCTCGCTGAAGATGATGCGCGGCTATGGGCGCGCTGTACCCGGAAGCCGGCGGTCTACTGACGCAGTCGACCGAGTGCCTGATCTACCCTGGAGGCGTGGTTGCACCGTCGCGCATAAAATCATTAGCTGGAGGAACACGGTTCGACGGGTGTGCAAGCAGCCACACTTCATGTGGACATGGACCTAATGTTGTCATGGCGGCGCAAACACCTATCCATGGAAAAGTGTTCAACTGAGGTTAGTCTGGGTGAAAGTTTGCCGTTTAACTAACAACTTGATTAATAAGAGTAACCATTGAGCATAAAAAGACGCACGATCAAGCATATTTTTCATAATTTGTCTTGCCATGCTCCACACATGCCGAATGGATGAAGCATGATATGACAAATTAATAAGATTGGCGCACTTATTGAGAGCAATCCTAAGGTGCAATTGCCGGAGAAGCAGTGTAGCATGTGCGGTGCTGACCACGGACGCACCATGGGTCACGGTAGCCAGACGACAGCAGATGGCACCGGTGGCAGATCCAGAGGGGGGCATGGGTGCCATGCCTCCCTTCCCGCGTGCCGAATGGGCACCAAAATCTTGCGGTGGGAGGCCAAGGGCGCGGGAGCTTTCCATGTTGGGGAGGCAAATCCAAAATGGCAAGATGGACCCCTGAGATTCGATAGTGCGCTCACTACAAGCCAGAATGGGTCCTTCATAATCAATAATGGGTCCTCTACAGATCAGGATGAGCCACATAGAGCACAGGCGAAAACACATTTTTTTTAAAATGGGGGGCAGGATCAGGGCATACTTATGAGCTATTACTGAGAAGCAGACCCAATGACCGGAGGATGGGGGGAGGGAGGTAGAGATGGATGACATTGTCCGCTTTCAATTCAAAATTTCAACTCATTTTGGAAGTAATAAAACGTCATGGTCGCTTTGTGAGATGTACCCTACGGCTCTCTCCCACTGGTCAGCTCTTGCCTGTTCGACTCATCCATGCCATTTGGCAAGTGATGATCCAGCTTCCGAAGATTATCCGTCCATTTCAACATTGTTTTCCCTGAGGAGGCAAAATTCCACGAGCGAGCAGGCATTTTGGGTCATTGGTGAGGGATCTGCTGAGAATCTTGGAAATAATCGGCTCATATTGCACCAGTCTGCATGGTTCTAAATTTCGCCGGATGCTTTTCAAGAGACAAGATCTGCCGCGGCATTTTAGGCGGAAACAATATAAAGCTTCAAACACAAACTGCCAACAATGCGACAAAAATAACAAAAGTTTCTTCTGTAACAAATCAAATCACATCACAAACGCATTTCTTTCGGATACTCTTCATCTGATCCTGCTCTGATCCCATCTGAGCCAAGCTTTCGGGCAGCTGCCTGCCTGAGACATGAATTGGCCCACCGGGCATTCATTCGCACCTCATTCAACGTGGCCGACATGATCTGCTCTTTTATGAAGCCAGGGGCGTATGCAGAGCCTTGACAAGCGCACAGTCTACAAATGCCCTCTGACGGTTGCCCCCCTCCCCCCCCCAAAAAAAATCGCCGGACATCTCCCACTTGCTAACGAACCTTGCCAACAACTGTGCTGTTGATCCTCGGTGTGGGGGGGGGGGGGGGGGCACAGGACTGACAAAAGCCTCTGGTGGTGAAAGTTCTCCCACGGGGAAATGCCCGGGTATAGCTCACTTTTTAATTATGGACGCAGTGTTCCAGGGCCAGGCCCGACCAGTAACCTGAACAAAAACAAAACCAAAAGATATCGCGAGATCAATGCTGTTTGTGGTTTAACGTCAATGAACCACATAAATCAAGCGTTCAACGAATGCATGAAACAAATCACCAGCTTTCCGTATTTGAATTACGATTCGAATACTAAACGCGACGGTACAGTACGACAGTACAATCAAACGTCACAGAATCGATGGGACTAAGCAGCCGAGCCTTACCCGCGCTCCTCCGCACCACGCAGGCGGCCGCCGCCGCCGCCGCCGTCAGCGCCGGCAACAATACATCTCGTGCTGCACAGCTCGTGCGGATCTCGTGCGTTTACGCGCCGGGCACCTCCGCCCCGCGCGGCCTCATAGCGCGCTTACTTCATTTTAAATTGGTTCAGTGGCCTTCTCTAAACCGATGAAACTGAGAAGCGTAGTCAGATTTTTTCTAGGTTTTCAGGGACATTTATGAACACTTGAACGTAGATCATGCATCGAAATGGGGTCTACATCTGTATTGATATGACTTATCCATGCTTGTCTTGAAATTTTCAACATTTAGTCAGAATCGATTACTGAGGATAATGTAGCATGCCTTTGAACATGCGCGCTCGCGAATCTTAGCACAACAGCCTCAACGCCCGGAATCAGCAATCACAAGTATTTTCTCGGGCCACTTTCTTCTGGCCATGCCACCACGGCCAGTCCAGGCGCTGCTAGCTAAAGAGGTCATGCCAGCCGGCCAGTGATTTTCATTATCGGCCAATAATGTTTTCACACCGACATCGTGTGCTCAAGGCTGCACCTGCCGCACAAGAAAATATGTGTTATAAAATTTGGCGCAGTGACTTTGCAAATTGTCTTACGGACAACCCCCCGTATTGAGTGAGACACTGTCGAGGTTCAAGTAAATAAAATGGCAACCAGGATTTGACACCTATTTTGTAGGTTAGCCGATGCCTCTACACCAGGATTATCGCAAGCACACAGTCGCGTGAATACAATTATCTTGCTCAGTCCGTCGTATTCTGGTCTCTAAGCCGCAGGCAGAGAGGTTGCAGTGAACAATACGACGGCAAACCTTAGCTCAATAGTTAATGCCGGCAGGTGAGCGATTTACATTGCCAACCGATAGCAACCCCCAGTCTCGTCGTGTGCGCATAATCACACTTTTCGCACACCAAAAAGTATCTTAAGGGGAGCATTCTACATTTGTTCGTGGTTCTGAGCTGAAACAGCCGTCTTGTACACCATTCGGTGCAGTCCATAGTCCTGCCTTTTTAACACCTAAACCCCTCTAGTTTCTGGGCTAAACGCCCGCGAAGAGGTGCAGAATATTTTGGTTAGACTATTTCGATGGCACGCAGGCATCCATGGTGGCACAATAACGTTATTCAGATCCTGCCATTCCATTAGCCATGCAATGCTCAAATCAAGAAAAAATTATTGTGTAGTCGTTCATATCTGCCATTCATCAGTACGATTTCCAGATAACACGAACGTCACTTAGCTCGCAATTTATATTGTGCCAACTTTTTAGCCCAAGCCATGCGACAATGACATCGTGTACGCAGGGTCGCACCCGCCGCGCATGACTGACACTATTTGCGTTGTACCTTTAGCTCCTAGCCCTGTACCAAGGCTGTCGCGTGCACGCAGTCACATTGTTCGTGTGTTGATAACATTTTGATTCCTGGGTTGACATATTCTGGCCCTCCCGCCGCGTGGAGCTTTTTAAAGTTTTTTTTTTCTTCGGTGCTGCTGTACTCTGGTAAAAACGCTACGGGTAGGGCGCCGTCTGCTAGGAACGACTATTGCAGGGGAGTTTGAGCAAACAAATTCATGCCTACCGATGGGAGATTTACCTTTCCAATCACAACTGGTCCGACAATGACATTGCGTGCACCTGCAGTGCAGGAGCAAAACTATTTTTAATTGGGTGCCGGAGCTTTGTAAGTTGATTGTGCGAGCAGCCGTTAGCATTCAGGGATCCACCGACTGATGGTCGACTGAAAAAAAATGGAAACCCGAATCGAACACGTATGTTGTACTGGCAGATGATAGGCCCACACCAGCGTCGTTGGGAACGCACAGTGGGACTTATCCCGCGTAATCGTGAGTGTTGCTCCCAAGCCACCGTGTTCAGACCATGGCACTACGGACAGGCCGACAGTAATGAGTGATGCATAGTCAGGGGGTAATTTGAACAAAAACGTGGGTCATGTTGGGCGATGAGTGATTACCTTGTCAGCCGGTATTGCTCCCATGATGACATCGTGTGCACAAGGTTGCAACCGCCACACACGAATAGGGGTATCTTAAATTTGTCGTCGTCACTTTGCATGTCTCCGCTGAGGACGGCTGCCAGCATTGAGTGAGACGCTGTCGGACGGTTGTCTGAACAAAATGGATAGAGTCGGACAAGTGTGATGTATGTGCATCTGATAGCCCTATGCCAGGGCTGTCAAATACACACAGCCGCACGCTCTCTGCGCGATGAAGTGTTTTTCTTGGGGCACCGCATTTACGCCATGGGCAAGACGGCCGCTGTTTCAACGTGCCCCCAAGAGGTCATTTGAACAAACAAGGTCATGCCAGCCGATTCTTGACAAGCCAGAAACCTTAGTCCAGGCAGGTTTTCTCGGTTTCTTTTGTTGCACTTCTGACTTCTTACCACTGCCGCAGTGGTTCGATACCGCACAGTCCCCGCCTGGTCCATTATTCAGTTTGTCGAATACTGCGGCAACATCTATGATAGGGTCGAGATCGCTGAATAAATTATCAGCACGTATAATCATCGCGATCGGCTTAATCTACGATTCTACATATTGTGCACTGGCCACATCCAGATAAATCGGGGTCCTGTTATAGATGGGACCCCAGGATTTATCATCGTTGCTTGCGCGACAGGTTTCATATATTTTCTTGACGACTGGTCTGCCACTCAATTTGTCACACTCACGTTTACGATTAACGGTAACCTCATGGGCTTTAACACGGAATCTACTCCGGCACAAGACGCCCATCGCCCACCGCACGAGTCGTCAACAAGTGTGCACTCCTCACGCTCGTACATGTGTGCTATGACATTCTCAGGCTTTAGCTGTCCTCTGATTAGTCTGCACACTGGTCAACAAGCACGATGCGATAAACAGGCAGACAAACATACACACACACACACACACACACACACACACACACACACACACACACACACACACACACACACACATTTTCGTGGATAGCTTATTCTATCAGCGAGGAGCCGATACAAAAATGTTGTGCACTTCCATGTTCTAGCCGACCCATTCTGCAGTGCGGCTTCGCTGCTTGGTGCTAACAAAGATCACCTGGTTCCGACTAAAAAAAACAACTGGAAAATGAGAGCTGTGGGTGACTGTAGTCATAACAGCGAGGTCGGCAAAATACGGAGATCTTACTGCCATGTTTCCGAAATTCGACTGGCTTATAGTTCATTTCCCTCCCCGATCCACTCCCAACGATTCGCTCCTAAAAAAGGCTCTCGCCTGTCCCACCCCTCCATCCATGCTCTGGTCGGCCAGCCCGACCCTGCCCTCCCCCCTCCCCACGCTCCCGCCGCACAGTCTGCCGGCGCTCAAACGTCGTCCGCTCGCCTCCCCCCTCCGTGCATGTTCCGTCCTCCACTTGCCCCTCCCCAGCGACGGCGACGCCGAGCGGTCGACCGCCGAACTAGAGCCGCCAGTCGACCCGGCCGGCCGAGCGTCGTCCCCCACCGCTACCAGTGCCAGACCTGCGACCGGGAGGGAGGCCGCGCGCGGGGCAGTGGAGGGGCGGGCGCCGACGGACGCTCCAAGCAGCTGTTTCTGATCGCGGCCCAGGGTCTCGCTGATTGGGGCGGAATAGCTTAGTGCCCACGGACCACACACGTCGGGGAGTGATGTCGATACTCGAGATGCGCCGGTGATAGGACGCGTAGTGACTTCATCGATTCCAGCTCGCAACCAGAGTTAAGAACAGACATGTGCGCCGGAATGATGTGCATCAAATATGTCCTCTGCATCTTCAACTTCGTTTTCTTTGTGAGTATCTGTGCGAATAGGATTCGCAGAAAGGAGAGGAGTGGCATTGTGCGTTGGAAAGCTCTCTTTGTCCGGACATCGGTAGCCGATTGTGGTATGGCATCTTATCATCTATTATAATTATTATTTCGTTGTTATTATCCATGTTGCTATTCGCCGTGAACGTTTCCTCAGTCGGAAATATCCTTGGCCTTGAGGTACCCGAGCCGGAAGCTATCGATCCCGCTAAACATAGCCAAAAGGACACTATACCTTTGCACTTCCTTCCAGACGTTCAACAGGTCCGCAGGTTGACGTGCCGTTCACGTGGCGGGTGAGCCAACCGTCAGATCACCGGCTGTGCCCGGCCTTGGCCCGCCCGCGCGACCTTGTCGCTCCTCCAAGGTGTCCACCAGACGATGAAAGGTCCGGGCTCGCCGCCGCCAGAGCACTGACGGAAGCCGGCCGGCAGCCAACGGTTCCGCTTGCCGGCAGCGTCCCAGCACAAATCGATAGACCGGGGTGGACTATTTGTTTATCTTGGTCGCTCATCGCCGCTACCACCAATGCCGTCCTGGACATCGTGGAAATCGGCACTCGGGATCAGTTCAAGGCGGTGACAGGAAGAGGACGGTAATGGGAGCGAGTTTAGATAAAGTCAACGTGCCGTCCAGAAATGGCAAGGTCTGCTTGCTGTCGACGGGAAAGGTGGATCTTTTTTAACTCGGAGCGTCGAAAATAGCCGGCTTGAAAGTACCAGAAAATGCTGGTTAGATGCTGGCGTCATCGGAATGCATTATGGAAATGCTCGACGTTTTCAGCAGCGTTCATGGACACGAGTGCTCCGCGGTGCGCTGATTGGCTCTAAGGCTCAAAGTGCCGAAAAATAGGTGCATTTAAAGTCTCTTTTATCTGCAACAGGGAAACCGGTAAGGTTGTCAATGACCTTGTCCGGAATGTTTGTGGCTTCTTTACCAACTTGATTTGGAGCTACAACGAAAACGAGCCAACGAAAACAAGCGACAGACCGCATTCAGTTTTGCGGGTATCCGTTCGCGGGAAAAGGCATTTCGAGAAGGTATTTTGAGTAGACTGCTCTCACACAACTGGAGAGCAGAAGAATTGACTAGTCTCACACGATCGAAGATAAAAAAGAGGCTTCTCGGACACGACCGGATACCGGAAGACTTGACTACTCTCACACGACTGGGGTTTAGAAGACGAGACGTGCGATGCGTTCCACATTTTGGGTATCGGGACTGTTGTCGTTGTAGCGATGTTGTGTCCTGAGTTGCAGTGTAGTTTAATCAGTGTGGGCGTGAGTTTAAAGTACGGTCTCGTGGTGTAGCTCTCATCTAGTTGTACCAAAAATGAGCCATTGGAACAGAATTGGCCTGTTATGCGGTGCGTTGAAAGAGTTTCTGAAGAATGATGGTGTGGTGTGAATTGATTTTTGCGATGTTGTGTACTGAGGTGCGGTGTAGTTAAATCAGCATGGGCGTGAGTTTAAGTACGGCTCCGTGGTGTAGCTCTTATCTAGTTGCACCAAAAAATGAGTCGTTGGCACATAACTGACCTGTTATGCGGTGCGTTCGAAGAGTTTCTGAAGAATAATGAGGTGGCGTTAATTGATTTTGCAAAGAAATCCAGCGGTGAGGTCATGCCATGGGTCCCACTGCGAGGTCATGCCATGGGTCTAGCTGTGAAGTTGTGGCATAGACCCAGCTGTGAAGCCTTGCCATGGGTCCAATTGTGGGATCATGCCAAGTCCAGCTGTAAGGTCTTGCCATGGGTCCAGGTGTGAGGTCATGCCATGGATCCAGGTGCCAGAATGTCACCGCTATATTGCATGTATAACATCGTTTATATATTTTATTAGCAAGAAAAGTGATTCAAGGCGGCCCGTAATTGCACAGTGTGGTAAACAGAGACTAGCTAGGACCACGCCTGCCATTTGTTCGTACGCTGAGTTTCCAAAACCCAATGGAAAATTGTTATATATGTGAGTTAGCAGTTATGTACATTCAGGTCTGCTGATTACAACTTATCCTATCTTTTTCCAGACTTCTGGATTATGCTTATCATCGAATCTATGCTGTTTTAGTGGGAATATAGCCATATAGATTTGCTGATCCGGGGTAAAGGTACCTGGTGAAAAGCCTAGACTGGAATACACTGAAAGACTGGCTTTCCCCTTCCGCATCTATGTCACTCGACATTATCATACGGGCTTCATTTATGCACCGTCCCGAGTCGTCCTTTCTAGCCAAATGTGATCCCAAACCAGTTTTGTACATTTTGGTGATGTCACTTTTGGCATCGAGACCCATGGATTGAACACACTGCCCGATTTGTCGGCAAAAATCAATCAACACCGCGCCAGGATTTATTTCGCTGTGGTTCACATCACACTACCTGTCGACTCCCCCTCCCGACTCCCCCTCCCGACTCCCCCTCCCGACTCTTAAATTGTGATGCCACGAGATTGGAGCTACACCACGGACTTATGATTTACACCGCGGTCGCCCGGTAGCGCACACTGCACTACAGTGCGACACACTCCATGGCTGCTGAGGCAAGGCTTAGTGTGAACGTAGCCTTGATAGACTATCATTTCGTTCCGTGAGAGCGGATAAACGGAGCACCGAGCGCGCCTGTCGCTTGTGCTGCTCTTTCTCGCTGTCACTCCAAATCGGGTCCGCTGAAAAGTCATGAAGTGGTAAAGCGAACAAGGCTTGACTCTGTAAAGCTCTCCAATGAAGTGGACCAAATTTCTTGCACTCTGCCGCGCAATAGCTCTTTCTTTTCCGGGAATTTGAGTTGAGGGGCTTTCTGGGAATTTTGAGTTTGAGAGTAAGCATCTGCCGTGACAAAGAACATCAACTTTGGTCGTCGCATTTAGGTCCTCAGAAGAAAATTGGCTTTATCACGATCCATTTTCATGGACGGTTTTTCTCGTACACGTCTGGCACGTTGAAAGAAACTTGTCAATAAGACTGACAGACATTGAAGAAATGTTTGCAAGGCTCAACCATTAGCTTGTACCGACCAGCCTCTCCCTTGGGTATGTGGCGCTCGTCAGCAGTGACAACAACTTTTGGCTCTCGCTCGATTTCCCGCCTCATATTTTTTTCTAATTACATTGTAGGTAATGTCATAGTCAACCAACGCCAGAGTTCCTGTATAAAAAACAAACTGATAAAAGTCCCCTTTTATCAGATAGCCAAACACCCAGTTTTTCGAAACACTGCACGGGACATGATGACAAACTCTCCGCTAACCGCGAGGACGAGACGCTCCGTCAAGATTAGCCAATCACCAGGAAGAGATGACGATTGGTTCACCGGGGCTTCTGCTGACCGAACACCGCTTATCACCGGCCGGCCCGTTGCCGCTTCAGTTTTCATCGAACAAATTACCCCAGATGGATCAGCATTGGGATGCACAATCCCGGCGTTAGTCCCACGTAGCAGTCACGCTGTGTGGGGTAAGAATATAAAGAGATTAGTCCATGCATGTGTTTTGGTTTTGGTGCAGTTTTATTTAACATAAAACTGCGATGATAGGCAGTCTGTTTATCGTTGCAGCAGCTGCCCTACAGTGATGTACCACGTGGCCATCGTGCCATGTCTGTCTCGGTCTCACGTCGCTGTTGACGAGACGTCTAGCAGGCATCTCTAGAACTGCTTCACAATGGCGGCCAGTGGCTGCCTGACGTGTTTTTTAAGGCTAAACTTTACTGTTCAGACCGCACGCATGTGTAAATATGTATACATACGAGTCTTTCCAAACTTCATCTTTGCACCGCAAATACTTGACTCGGGATCCGGAATGCCCCCTCACTCCTGTCCTAGCTTTGAGAGGGTCCACGAGTTATGATTTTGTCTATACCGCTACCGAGGAACAGGTAACCAGGAGTGCCCGTCCCTCTATCCCAACGACGCAGTAAACCGTGCGGTAACACCAGAAAACATAAAATCAAGTCGCGGCACTTCCAGCTAGGAGGAGGAAACGAACGTAAAGAAGCAGGCGAAGAGGTGGTGCAGACCCGAAAGAATTGTGTTGCGTAAGAAGCAAGGAAAAACCATACATTAGAAGGCTTGAAGTAGTCATTAGCCGAAGTCAGCTAATGGCAGCCCGCTATAACCACCCAATGATCTACAACCACTCATTTACCGTGTTAGTAAGGGTTGCAAAGTCACACAAGTCGGAGGGGCAAATTACCTGGTCATTTTCGTGCTGGGTTTTGAGCTGGATATCCAGGGAGTCCACCTAGCTAAGCGGAGCTTGTTGCTGGAAGAACTCCCGGAGCCAGCGCCATGAATTTGAGTGCATATACATGACTTAAACTATATCAGAACGTGATTATGGGTCATGAAGGAGGTTCAATATGAAGTGCGTTACATATGTGCAGCGCAAAAGATTGCAACATCTTCGAATATGTTGGTTACGTTAATACGCATTCACGAAATGCTTGCGGATGATATTCTTAACGATGTTTTTTGATGCAGAGGTATCAGTTATTCTTGGAAAATATGAAACCATAATGTCGTTCCACAGGTTAGGGCTAAGGCAAGATGTTGTAAATAGTCTATAATTACGATTAGAGAAAGGTTGGTCTCAATATTTTACTCCCCTCATATCCATGTCCTGTTATTCGTAGACCTTGTATATTAAATCGGATGATGCAGGGAGCTGTGAAGTTACACATTTGTGCATCACAATTAACATTTGCGATTTAGCGATGTCCGATAGTTTCAAAATTTTGTGTCGTTTAAAGATTGGCTCGGAGCGTAGTGGAGGATGCACATTTTCTATCAGACGTACAGCCCTTTTTGCAAATTTACCAACCGATCTAGTGAAGAAGAATAATTTACATCCCAAATCAAGTGTTATAGAGTAGATATGACATTAAGTACCTAACCCTACTTATTATTCAAATATTTTTACTTAATATCCTTGCAACAAAATGAATGGGGCTCGTCAATAATATATTTGTCAATGAGTACACCAAGGTATTTCAGTCCTTTTTTCTCTTCAGTAGGTTAATTGTTAAATTGCACATTTAGTTGGAAATGCGAAGTAAGGGTAGTGTAATGCTGTGTAAATGTTTTTGATACGTTCAGGGAAAGAAAATTAGCACTACAGCAGGAAGACATTAGAAGCAAAAGCGTATTGGCGTTGTTTAAATTTCCACATTACTTTAATTTTTGGAAAAATAATCGCAGTATTATCAGCGTAAGAGAGGCAGATCATGCTACTGCTTAATTTAGGGAAATCACTTATGTACCTTAAGAACAGAATTGGGCCGACAATCGATTGTTTGGGTTGCCCCCATTGTTACGTTTTTGAATGCTGGTAGATAATTCCTAATTTTTGCATATTGAGTTCTGCCAGACAAAAAAACAAGAAGCGATTTCATGAGATTTTAGTCGAATACCATATTAAGTAGGTCTACGCAGAGGAAGGTATATGTTAACAGAGTCAAATGCTTTTTTTAAATATAAATACAAACCTAGTACATTTTCTCCGCTTTCAAAAGCCTTAGTGATAGTTTCCTGGAGAAGAATTGGCCTGTAGGTACTTTTGTTCTTCTGAAATCCGAACTGATTTTGGTGAATTAGGTGGTTTTGGTTTAGATGAAGGGACGATCTATGATATACAAGTTTTTCGAGAATTTTGAACATAAACGGCAAAATACTGATTGGTCTGTAATGACTTACAAATTGAGAGTCCCCACCTTTAAAGATGGGTTTAGTCACGTTTTCTCACTTTGATACATATAAGATACACTCATAACGGGAACAAGACAAAGACACAATGGGAAACCTATTGCTATACTCACATCAATATGCTCACCGCCCACCACCTAACAGTTTAAGAGTTGTGCAAGTATTTGCTTAGGGCTGGAAAGAGTTCGTTAATGAATATACTTTCCCAAAATGGAATGCGTCTTCTGTCATTGCACGTCCGTAAAATATCAGTGGTCTTGTCTTCTGTCAGTTGTTGTGTTAATGTCCTGTCGTCTTTGTGTCGCATGTGGTCCACCGGTGCCCCATCACGTTAGTGCATTGTCAGGCGTCGTAACAACGTCGTTGTGGTCACCAATGTAGTACAAGGAACGAAGTTTGCAGCCTTCGATGTTGCATTTGAATTGATACACCACATTGGTGCATTTTATGTTGTCGGGTTTGTCTGGCTGTTTCTTGTAAAACGTTAAAGATTTTCTTGTTACGGTGATAAGTGACGATGTCTAACTTGTGGTCGTTTTTGCCTCAACGTGTCGAGAGATAATTTCCCGTAAAGCTTTTTCGTCTTGTTTGTGTGCAGATATCATTCGATTTTGATAGTACAGTTTGACGGTTATATATACAACTATATATAGATGCCCCATACACACACACGTATATAGCTATGAATATATATATATATATATATATATATATATATATATGCGTATATTTATGTATCTCTATATGTATATGTATAAGCTGAATGTCGGTTATGGAGGACATATGAACTGAGAAGTAACAGCAGGACAATTCTTTCGTTTATATCTAATGCGCGTCGTAAGTGATGGCCAGACCGGCAACATCGAATCATGGGCGGCAAGCTCTGCACTGTTTCGTCAGTTGGTTTGCCCGCGGTGCTGCGTGCGATCCCTGAATTTCCGTAATGTTGGACGACAAATTTTGAAGTTACGTTCATATTTAGCGGAAGACAACGTATGGCAAATTTTGAATGACATGACGGAAGGGATCCACTGTCTCGGTAACAAGTGCTGAATGACATGTAGTAAGCAAGTACAGGCTGGTCGATCTCCCTCTCTCTATTACACTGGCGGTATTCATAGCCTAGCACGTGTTCATCCCTTGGCTGCACAAAGAGCACGTGTCGAAGGCGGCGCGCTCGCGGAGGGGTCGGTGACTGTGCCGAGCGTTACTGGGGTGATGGCACGACCGGGCCGGCCGGAGCCCCGTCCGACGAGCCGGCGCTTTGTTCCGCGTCCTGACACCGATACACGTGGGAAGTCGCCGGACTCCGGCTGGGACCCATTCAGTCGTCAATTTATTTCTGACAATTGAGATATTTCAGTTACTTTGGCGGCTGAGACCACCGGTAACAATCATTCCATCGGCAAGTCTGGAGGGATATATATATATATATATATATATATATATATATATATATATTGTGGAGCCATGTCTACGCTAATGTTCACAACCGCGGTGATCTACGCCAGTGGCGTCTGCCGACGGCTCCTCACCGAGTGTTCATCGATCAACGCCATTGGCGTCGCACCTTCGCACGGCGGCTCTGACGGCGCCCTTTGCAATTCGAAAGCCCCACAGCCACTGCCGTCTTCTCTGTCCGGCGCCGCTGGTGGGACATCGCGCGCGGATGACACGAGCGGGAAGTGCCGGCTGACCCGGCGCCAGCGGCCGGAGCGTGTGACGGTGCTCGCCTTTGTTCCAGTCGGCCGGCGCCGCAGTTCTCACAGTGGGAATATGGCTGTCCGTGGACAAGACGTCGTTCACCATGCTGACCAGGCTGAGCCAGGACGAGAGTTTAGCGGTGAGTCGACTGCCGCGAAGGACGGGCGTCACGTGGCGAAATAAGTATAGCAGTACCGTTTGCCTGGCCGTGCGATGTATGTCACGCGTGAACGGTGGATGAACGGCGCGGACATCTGTCGTGGCCTGCCACAGCGGCCAGGCCGGGGCTTTGTGTCGCCTGCCGTGGGACGCGGAACGTCTCTTGCGTTTCCGCGTCGGCAAATCTCTGGGCCGCAACAGCAATGTGATTCGCAACATGAAACTCAAACCAGCCTTCTCACCCAAACCGTGAGCGCACAGTGCAGTTCACGGGATGAAGCATCCACCTCATGACCTACAGCAAGTGGGATCGAGACTGGCCGCCGGCTCTCTGTGTGTTACTGAGCTGACATCAACCACAAACCGCATGAGATTGGTGCAACGCTAATGACCATAGGAACTGCGCGGATCGCTAATTTAGCGATTTTAAGAGAACATTGAGCAATAAGCGGGCCTCTCGTCATACTGCCGGAGTTGGCACCGCGCCAGGTGACCCTGGCGTGCCATGCTGCCCGACCTGACACGGTGGTAGCCCCGGTGTACCATGCCGTCAGAGCTGACACACGGTGGTAATCCTGGTGTACCATGCTGTCAGAGCTGACACACGGTGGTGACCCCGGAGTACCATGCTGTCAGAGCTGACACACGGTGGTGACCCCGGAGTACCATGCTGTCAGAGCTGACACACGGTGGTGACCCCGGAGTACCATGCTGTCAGAGCTGACACACGGTGGTGACCCCGGTGTGCCATGCTGCCCGAGCTGGCACGGTGGTGACCCCGGTGTGCCATGCTGTCAGAGCTGACACGGTGATGACCGTGCGGTTTACTTAGAGTGTTCAATGAAGCTTCACTTATTAATTGCAGCTTGCCATTGGCACCGCACCAGTTCCAGCCTCTAAGATGGGTACTAAGGCTGCTGCGCAAAACGCTGGTGCCTTTGTAATACAAAATGATGCAGGCTTCAGGATACCGCAGACATGGTGGCTGCCAGTTGACAGACACCAAGCGACAAAGTCTATAGCCGGCGATATAATTCACAGATTTATTTTTGATGTTGGATGCTGAGCTGGCGCCGAGCCCCTCTGCATGAGCCGTTTTGCATAAGTTTAGGCCTGCCAGAAAAATGGTTTAGTTAAAGCTGTAGACGATTTTGCTTGGCCAACATTGTTAAGGCGATGTACGTTTAGAAAAAGCCCTACATTCCTCGTGACTGGTACCGATGACCGCTGCCGGGCTTACCACCTGCCGTGTCCAGCCGGGGCCGGCCAGGTTTGCGTGCGCCTGGACGCCAGGGGCCGGCCAGGTCTGCGTACGTCTGGACGCCAGGGGCCGGCCAGGTTTGCGTGCGTCTGGATGCCAGGGGCCGGCCAGGTCTGCGTGCGCCTGGACGCCAGGGGCCGGCCAGGTTTGCGTGCGTCTGGACGCCAGGGGCCGGCCAGGTCCACGTGTGTCTGGACGCCAGGGGCCGGCCAGGTCTGCGCTCGCCTAGACGTTAAACGTCAACGAAAGTTCTCGTGTACAAATTTCTGCACGCCATTACGTCCACGCAACAAACCCTGAATGCGAAAATTGTTATACATTACTTCAAATGTAAGCACTTTTAACGCATGAACTACTACGCGACAAAAGTTTTAATGCGAAGACTTCTACACATCACTTTTTGTACAAGAGCTGCGTTCTATCTGTCGTCAGCACGTTTGTTTGCACTAATCACGGTCCAGTAATCGCCCTACGTCACGTCACGTGACGGCAGTCGAGTGGCGTGTGACGTCACGCACCGGCTGACAATGATGCCATAATTTTTTGTCAGCCCGTCAGCATGGAGAGAAAGCGCTACCAGGTAAAATCTCTGGCTGGAGCGGGAGTTTCATTTGGTAGCTCTTGCGTTGGCAAGTACGTTTGGTTGGGTGGAGGCACTTGTTCCTAATTTTGGGGGAAATGCGACGTGAGATAGATAAGGAGGGAACTGAAATGCCCAGAGTAGCCGGGAAGAGGTGAGTGACAGTGATTGTTGAGGTGTGTGGTTGCGTTACCCAATAAATCTATCTAGGGTTATAAGTAAACTCGTAAAATGAGAGGGAAGAAATTAAAAGGGATTAGAAATGGGAAGAAGCACTCAACGCCCGGATGTGATGATAACGGTAATACTGGAGCAGAAGCCACACTTCGAAAGACCACTTTGTACGTAGTGTGTCGGCGGTAAGCCAGGTTTAGTGTGGTCTAAAGTAAAAAGTAAGGAAGAAGAAGGGAAAGTTAAGTTGAAAATCTTTCCCGTCAGCCCACACATCGAACGCACCGTCAGCACTCGTGACGTCACGCATTCCAGCTGACAAACGTGCTGACGACAGATCGACCGCGGCCAAGAACATCTAGCGCATCAACTCCTACGTGACAAACTTTTGGCGCAAAAGCTTCTTACGCGAGTCAGTTAAATGGGCTCCCATTGACAGTAAGTTCCTTACTGTGCTGAGTAGAGTCCCGCGTGCCTGAGAGCGTGCAGGGCAGGTGCCGGTGGCGGCCGTGTCTTTGTCGCGCCGCCCGCCGCGGCCGCCGGCGGCTCCTTTGTGCCGGAGCGGCCGGCGTGAACGGCGGCCCGGCGCCGCCCGCCATCCCCAGCCCCGCGCTTCCGCGAGGAAATGACGGGAGCTGCGCCGCCGTGACGGACTCATGCAAGAAGCCCGGACTCAGCATGTACGAGCGGTTGCGGAATGCTCGCATTGCAATGACAAGGAAGCGGTCGTTTTCTGGCTCTGGGTGTGGGAGGGGGGAGGGGAAGGTGGGTTCACGCGTTCATTTGGGGGTGGTTGCGGGACACTCGCGCTGCGCGTACGACGAATAATCCGTTTTCTGGGTGGTGGAGCGTATTTTGAAGGCTCGGATTTGTGTGTTTCAGCTATTCAACGACGCGTCGGTAATCGAGCAGGGGGCCTACATCCTGATCGCCGCCGGCGCCCTCATCTTCATCATCGGTTTCTTGGGGTGCTGCGGTTCCATCAAGGAGTCTCGACTCATGCTTGGCCTGGTGAGTGACTGAGCCTATCAGCTCGGCTCACCTGAGCGTTAACCCGGGATGGGCAGGCGAACGGCGCCCCGTGTTGGTGTGTTGATGAACGTTTACCCAGGATGTGCAGGCGAACGGCGCCTCGTGGCGATGTGTTGATGAGCGTTCAGCCGGTATGTGCAGGCGAACGGCGCCTCGTGCCGGTGTATTGATGAGCGTTCACCCGGGATGTGCAAGCGAACGACGCGTCGTGTCGATGTGTTGGTGAACGTTTACCCAGGATGTGCAGGCGAACGGCGCCTCGTGGCGATGTGTTGAACGCCGAATGGTACTCTGCTGTGTTACTACAGCAGCCGTTGATGGTCCCGGACGGCCGCCGACAACGTGTCTGACCGCAGTCTGACCGCTGACAACGTGTCTGACCGCAGTCCATCCGCCGACAACGTGTCTGACCGCAGTCTGACCGCAGTCTGACCGCTGACAACGTGTGTGACCGCGGTCTGACCGCCGACAACGTGTCTGACCGCAGTCTAACCGCCGACAACGTGTCTGACCGCAGTCTGACCGCAGTCTGACTGCCGACAACATGTCTGACCGCAGTCTGACCGCTGACAACGTGTCTGACCGCAGTCTAACCGCCGACAACGTGTCTGACCGCAGTCCAGCCGCCGACAACGTGTCTGACCGCAGTCTAACCACCGACAACGTGTCTGACCGCAGTCTAACCGCCGACAACGTGTCTGACCGCAGTCTGACCGCAGTCTGACCGCCGACAACGCTGCCGCGTGACGCAACAATGTGCCAAGGCGGCTTTTGAGAGATTTCTCGTCCTGAACGTGTCTAGTTCAGCCAGCGTCATGCCAACACAACACGGCTCTCGAACTCCCGCCGCGGCTACGGTCGCTGGGGTCGCGTCGTAACCCTGCCGTCGCCCACACCGATCGCCGATTGCGGAGAAGGGAGCGGCGGAGTGCATGTGGGCGGGGCTAGGACCCGGACCTTCGCCCATTAGACGGCGATCATACCGCGAACGTAATAGCACGGGAGAATGTCGTGTCACAGACGAGTCGTTACAGAAGCAAGCCGTCAGAGACTGGAGTATCGGCGTCCGAGACCATGCTGAGGCCGGCAGCGTGGGCACGCATGCCCAAACAGTTGGGTTACAGTTGGTGTGGCCTGTTGCGTCACCATCAGGGCCAGCGGCAGAACAACGGAGTTCTTTGTAAAGAAAAGCACGCAGTACTGAATGTCATGCCATACATACCAGTTGTATGGCCATGAGAAGACAACTGAGGTTGATTTTGTTTTTCGGTTTGGTTTCCCATCCCAGGCATGTTCAGTTATGTTACATTAAATGGAGATCAAATGTCACTGATCAGCTCATTAGGGCTTGTCGCACATTGCAGCCAAGCTTGGTGTCGATATTGTCGGAGCTCGCTTGCTGCCTTATAGTTCAGAAGAGGACAGGCAGTACATCCTGCCACGGCTGACCGTGCCCACCCGGTGCAACGCGCGCCAGCTCGTCCACAGGCGCTGCTCCATATGGCCGACCCCCCCCCCCCCCTTCCCCAGCTGCACGTCGAGCAGTGCGCAGCGCAGCTCGCGCTAGGCCCGGCCCGTCCGTCACAGGGCTCCATAAATACTCGGATCTCGTGTTGCGGCCGGGGGGCGGCTGTTTGCGCTACAGGCCGGCGACGCCGCCGGCGTGGCGGCGGCTCGGGTAACCGCCGGCTCGCGCCGCCCTCTCGCCGCGCTATTGGCAACTGCATCGAGCTGCGCCGACCGCGGTGGACTGGACCGACGCACGGCGACCACGGCGCTCGTTCGGTGGTCTTCCGCCGCCACTTTCTGGCCTTTCTTGCTGCACACTCTGTTGCTCGCCCGTTCCCTTTTTCTGCTTTATCGTTCCCATGGCTTTTTATCTCGCTCTTTTCTGTCATTCTCACTCGGCGTTGCTTAAACTGCTTGCCCGCCTACAATGCATCGCTTCATTGACAGGAACGCCAGTGCAATTAAACCAATACAATGGCATGAAGCAATATGCCGCGCTGCCGTCAGCTGGTGTAGCCAGGTCACGGTCCGCCCCACACAATGGCGAGCAAGTCTGGAAATGCACGTCACGATGACTTCCTGGCGGTCGTCACGAGCGGACTGGGTGTTGGTGTGGCACGGAAGCGGCATCATTCTCGCCGTCACGCCACAGGCGCAGGCTCTCCAGATCGGTCCATGTGTCGGCGTCTTGCTTGCATACCCGGCTGGTGCATTGGCCAAAATTGCCTGATCGACTCGATTCAGAACGATTAACTGCACTGTGTATACACCGGCGCTCTTTGTGACCGATGGCGACCCCGGGTCACGGACGAGGCCGACTTTGTGGCTAATGGTGACCCCGGATCACGGACCAGGCCGACTTTGTAGCTGATGGTGACCCCGGGTCACGGACCAGGTCGACTTTGTGGCTGATGGTGACCCCGGGTCACGGACCAGGTCGACTTCGTGGCGGATGGTGACCCCCGGTCACGGAAGAGGCCGACTTTGTGGCCGATGGTGGCCCCCGCTCACGGACGAGGCCGACTTTGTGGCCGATGGTAACCACGGGTCACGGCAGGCTGACTTCCACATTTGTTGGCAGGTTTTCTATGCGACGTGATTGTCTGTGAGAGGTTCTGTTCTCTTCCGTCCGTCGTATTAACCGCGGACCAGTACGATCCGCCACGCATGCATCATTTCCGTCCCATTCTGACATGCCCGGTGGGATTTCGGCGTGGTGCGGGGCGCATTGCGTCCATTCATCCCAGCGCAGCGCCATGCGGCACCGACATGCCGCCACGTCCGACATTCGCGGCCTCGGGCCAGCCAGCTGAGGCCATGTGAGCAGACCGTCAAAGCCCGAGACGGATGGCGGCCGGCAGGGAATGTTGTTTTCCGGCTGATGGGGAGGGACGCCCGCGTGCCGAGGCTGTGACGCAGGGAGGCGTCCACCGTCATCGGTGACTGACTGACGGCGAGCCGCCAGGGTGGTCACGACCTGTCCGGCCGCCACATGACGTCATAGTTCAGCGCCCGTGCGACCCGACGAAGTGACCTTTAGGCCGGGCGAACCTGAGTATCGTATGGGCTTTTCATGGCGGCCACCTGTGGTACGGAGTGGAGCGTAAAACACTGTAACCATTAGAAAAGTTTGCTGCAGGTGTGGCGCCACCGGGTAAGGTGGGGACACGGTCACCCACCCCGTCTGTTGTCAGACCGGGCAGCGAGCTGGTCTTTTTGCCCATTCTGAAGGAGTTTTGGGAGGCCAGTCGAGACCCATGACAGGGGCAAAGGCAGGAGTTCGCGACGGCGGGACTCACCAAGCTTTGGTAAGACAGTAGTGATAGCCTTATTCCTAGTAGAAAATTCAGGAGAATGGAGAGATAGATGCGCTGATATTTCGGCCACATGCCATTCTCGGTTTCGATAAAGGTATGTTGCCGAACCATCAGCACATCTGTCCCTCCATTCTCCTGTTTTGTTTTCTGCGAGGAATAGGGCTATTACTTCTGCCTTATCTATCTGCATAATGTTTCTCGCGAATGTACTTAACACCTTACCCAATCCGGTTTTGTGTATTTTTTCAAGAAATGCGGGTAGGCGGCCTCCCTGTCATTGTACGGGATTCGACGGACCACTGCAGTACGGTAACCAGTCGAGTGACGAAAGGCCAGATGCAGTGTCAAACAGGCGTGAACAGCGGCCGAAGCGAGGGCGTGTGGGACAGAACAGCGAAGCTACTCCCGATTACAAAAAAGTGCTGCACAAAGAGCAGACGATTGCCACACGGCTTACCGTAAGTGTAAGATGGGCCCTTGCGAGGACCTGCGATGGACCCTTCTTAGGCCTGTGACCTGATATGGCTTTTCCGACTTTGAGATACTCACTCTCGGTGCCTTGAATGGGCTCGATCCCCGAACAGAGCCGGGGCGTTTCTGGCTCTGAGTTGGGCCATTTTCATACCCGAGACCTGCTCTTTTGGGTCTGAAAACTGCCTACCATTTTGCTGTCCTGGAATGGGCTTTTCAGATCAGAGCTGGGCCCTATCTGAGCCTGTGATGAATCTTTCCCGAACCTGGATGGGCCGTTGCCAGGCCTATGGCCGAAATGAGCCTTTTCCAGGTCTGAGCTAAATGCTTACCAGGTCTATGGGCCGACAAAGACTTCTCCGGATCTAAAGTGCTTTGTGAGCCTAAAATAAGACCTTTCCAGCCGTGAGTCGATTGGGGTTACCGTGGTCGAGGGCAGACTCCAGTTGTGCGGGGATCGATATTCCATGCATCCTGGATGGTTGGGGCTCATGATGCGACAGGAAGTTCTCGTCATGACAGATGTGGTGGTGGTTTGGTCAGATATGAGGCGCCGTTCAGTTCCCTTGCATGACTGGATGTAAAACTCAGCTGGTCGCCGGAATTCCATGTTTTAGCGCAGCATCTCTGTCATTCATCCTGAAATGGAGCATGAGGACGCAAAATATTGTTTAACTTGCTGTGTAAAACGTTAATAGTAATGCGATCAACTACCACACTCTTTGGACTTTTGCATATATTCCATGAGAGCTACATATAGCGGACATCTAACGGTCTTGGCGGACATTTGTGAAAATACGCCTGCATTTTACTAAACTGGCAATATCAGATACGGGCTTGTTGTGCTCTACATCGATCTCTAGAAAAACATTCACTTAGTTGTCTTTTTTAACCCAGGTGTCTTCCGAAACTGACTTGAAGTGGGAACGTCAGACCAGTTACGAAAGTCGGATGAAAATTTTTGCTTTAGCAGTCTGGTGCAAGGCGAAGGCAAACTTGGAGGACGAGGTCCTTGTTCACACATTTTACATATAGTTGTGCAGGACACACATGCAAACCGAACGAAACGGTGTATACACCTAATTCAGCGGTGCTTCAGAGTACCATATCGGAAAAAACAGAACTGACCACGCCATCGGAAATGTGCCTTGGAAATATACTGCATTTATGCAGCATATATATATATATATATATATATATATATATATATATATATATATTGTACGCTTAGCGTCACCTTTAATCTGAGGGGCCGCATCACTTAGGAAACCCGCCATGGAGAATGATTAACACATTCTCAAAACAAATCGTGGCATCGCCCCTGTGCGCTGGTTGTAAGAGTGCGAAGTTAGTGCGGTTTGAATTTGTGTAGGTTTTGCTTTAAATTACAAGTAGGAAATGCAACGATGTGACAAAATATGAGAAATCAAATCAGCGACGGGCTTCGTAATACTGTCCGACGTATGTAGCGCGCTGTGATGAATGGACATACGCGAACTCGCTTAAAAGGAAGCCTTAACAGGCGAACTTCATCCCCATTACAGAAGATACCAAAACATTTAAAAAGCAAAGGCCTTGCACTCAACAGCTGTACTAGTTGTTGAGTGGTATATAATGTTTTTCATAATTATAAATATCAGACGGGATATATGTATGTATATATATATATATACCCATCTATCGATTTTTGAACATATATTTATAATATAGCTTAATCGGACGGGAGACCTTGGGCATGAACGGTTCTACAGTTAGCGGGTGAGCCGATCCTCTCCAGCATTCGAACTGTCATGAAACACTGACCGTCTTCAACGTAGTGTTCCACTCTTGGATACTTGCAAACGAGTCCGTACGTCCGGCCGTTCTTTTGCTATACAGATGTGCTGTTGTTACGTTCTGCCATGTAGTTTGCATATTATATATATATATATATATATATATATATATATATATATATATATATAACGGTCGCTGGCATGATCCAGAACATACCTTTGCTGTAATAATTTTCGACGCAGCATTAACTTAAACTTGACGTTGATTCCGAACATAACTCAAATTCGATGACGTCAGGCCCTGATCAGAGTGGACCAGGCGCAGTCGCACGTGCTTCTCCGCCTGGCCTGGCTTGGCTCATCCAGACTGGCCAACATGATCACATTGCCGGCATGACGAGCTTTCGCCCTGCGAGTTGAAGCGACGAATAGCCCGAGAGTGGGCGTGTCGGCCGCCGGGGCTGGGTGGGGTGCGCGGAGGTAGCCCGGTGGCCGGGACCGGCGGCTCCAGGCCAAGGCGGTCCGGTCGGCAAAAAACCGCCCGCCGCGCTGCCACTCGCTAGTGCCGGAACCTTCCGCGCTGCGTTGCTGCCGATGGCTATTCTGAACGGGGCTCGGGGCGGGCGCGGAACTTTAGCTACGGGAGGCCCACGCTCGTCATCGGAAGGAGGATGTAGAGCGGTGGACAACTGTGCGGCAGAGCGCCTTCACCAGCGTCGGGCCGGACAAGGACGGGCTGCCGGCGGGACAGCACTGTGGCGGCTTGTCTCATCGACGCGTTCGACGAAAACGCCTACCACTGCTGGAAGCCGCCGGCTGCTGTGGCGGCGGTGGGCCGCGTCACATCGCCTGAGGTCCACAAGGGTGAACAGAAGAAGAGGTCCGTGGTTGGGATGCTGGCCGGACTGATGCATAATGGCGAGCGGCTCCTGAACAGTGTTAGGAGCGCCTTTGTTGGAACGTTGTTATTAACGACATGTACGTCAAGGCAATGCTTAATCTTACGGTAGAATACGTATGAGGGCGTGACCAGCGTATTCCAAACTAAGTACATAATGCACCTTGAATTGAATGGGCACCAACCGATGCCTGATCTTGCGTGGTGAACATTGGAACCCGCTGATTGGACTGGGCCCTTTCATCCACGTGATCCCTTGATGGGTGAATCGAAACCGGCCGGACGTACGGACTCGTTTGCAATTATCCAAGAGTGGATCACTACGGTGAAAGTGGCCAGTGTTCCGTGATAGCTCGAATGCCGGGGTGGACCGGCTTGCCTGCTGACGGTCGAGCCGTGCATACCCAAGGTCTCTCGTCCAGGCCAAGCTAAGCCAAGGAAGCGTGACGGAAACAGGAGGCTGACGGTAACATGTAATGCCTGCGTCGATATCACTCCACTGTCGGCAACGGAATTCACTCTGCAGGTCGTACAAAGCCAGGCCCTGTTGCGACCAGCCGTTCGTGTCGAGGACGTGATAACCTGGCCCGTCCGTGACCAAGCGCGCCCCGGACTGCCGGCTCCGCACCGGCAATCTGATGCAGAACCTGTTGAGCGGGGCACGGGGGGCGCGCTGTCGGCCAAATACTCCGCGCCGCGGCGGCAGCCGGCTCGGCAGCCACCCCGCTCTGCGTGTCGCACGCGTGTCCCGCCCTCGCTGCCGATGTGGGGGCGGGGATGAGGCATGTGCTGCCGAGCCTGCACGACAGGCAGTCCCAGCCGCAGCCCCAGCGCGCGCCGGTGCGGCAGCGGACGGTACGAGTTTTCGTTCACCCTGGTCTGATAGGTTCTGAAACGCTTTCACCTGTTATGCTTTCTCTGGCATCTTCGATTGCTCTGATTGGCTTCGGTGTAGCATGGAGTTGGACGACGCACTGTTTCAGATAGAGCGCAAGTTGTTGAAACATTAGGGACCCTTAACCAGCAATGAGCCGAACATTTCAGGGAGTCGTTCGCCGTCTGGCCTGAGCACAACTGTGACGCTCGTGTCCGGCCCATCCCGTCACGACCGTGGCGGCCCGGGACCGTTCGGCGGCCTGACTAGACGGTGTGGCGGCTGCCTCGGCAGCGGCCTGCGATGGCACCGGGTCGGCACTTTCTCTGTCCACCAGAGGGCGGGGCCTCGGCCCGGTCCTGTGCACTCCCCTGCTGGCCGGCCGGCCGCCTGGCGCGCCGGGGCTGTCCCGTCGCGTCTGCTGCTGCCGCTCCGCCGCCGCCGCCGCCTGGACGGGCCGCGTTGTGGTCTGAGCGTGTGGGCTAAGACGGATGATTGAGCAGGGGGGGGGGAGGGGTAGGGGGGGGGGGGGACGACTAGCGCGGAGGTGTCTGATAATGATGGCCTGCAGGCAGATTGGGGATCGATGGACGTCCGCTCGTAGCACCGCCGCACTTAACCTGACCTTACAGCTATGCACGTACTAGGATTGACTGCGAGCTGAATGAAACGCGTGTTTATTCTCTGAAGTGCAATAGAGAACAGGCCGTCAACTTTGCAGATGCGTTACTGCACTCAATACATGCCAACACTCCGATGGAAACAGCGCTCGAGACACAACAATACACACACACGCTCTCAGCGATCGGGTCACACAATGTATACTTTTACATCATGTTTGCACTGGGACCTGCCGTCAATAGTACACATGGCTGCGGCACAGATACACACCAGGCCCAGAGAAGCGCGGTTGCCTCTTCTGACAATGCAGTTTGAGCCGCTGCATGCTTCTGAAGTCCTAGTGATACGGGGGGGGGGGGGGGGGGGGCGTGCACCGACCACCAAAGCGCTTGCCCACTCCTTGTTTGGGCCTGTGGGCACCATGGTGGCGAACACTGTGAGTCAGAGCTATACACAGCACAACGGTACTAACAACCGTTCACTAGTCCGATGAGCTCGGCAGAATGCAGGCCAGTAGGGGCGCGATATTGCCGCCGTCCGAAGGGCTCGTTACAAAGGCTGGCGAACGTCGTCCTTGTAGGGACCGCATGAGATCGGGTGAAGATAAACATCCTGAGCACGAGGCCCTTGGTCCGCCCGCGGGCTTACAGTTGGCAGTGTACTGACCGTATCACGTGTCGTGCGACATAGGAGATCCGGCAGGACCGGAAGACCGCCGGGCCTGGGGGTGCAGGAGGACCTGGGGACCGGGGGATCAGGAGGGCCCGGGGACCGGGGGACCAGGAGGCACGGAAAATCTAGGGAGCGGAGAAAGGGAATACCATAGGATCGGAGGGCCGAGAGGAGCGCGTCTGGCTCCTCTGCAAGCTTTGTGAATCACACGACACATGTGAAATACGTACGTTCGAGATTCAAAATGCGATAAGCGTGCTCTCGTGAGATAAGTTGTCCTTCCGCGTCAAGTATGTTTCTCCGTTGCGCTTACGATACCAAACTGATAAGGGCAGTATCAACATCAATGGGTCCGCAAGCACCAAACGTAAACCAAAAGTCCACCCGTCCGCGTTTGCTGGTAAGGATGTGATGCCCCAACCGAAAGAATTCCATGCCGTGATCAATCAGCGTGAATTCGTCCTGATTTCGGACCTGGATTAACCTATGAAAACCGTACCATTTGTACCTGTATTCGTGCTCTTCCGCTGGAGTGGCCCGCCGATCGCTGCTGCGGGGCACGCGGACCGCTGTTGTGGGGCCCGCCGGCCGCTGCTGCAGGGCCCCCTGCCGCTGCTGCGGGCCACATCGGCCGCTGTTGTGGGGCCCGCCGGCCGCTACTGCGGGGCACGCCAGCCGCTGTTGTGGGGCCCGCCGGCCGCTGCTGCAGGACCCGCCTGCCGCTGCTGCAGGACCCGCCGGCCGCTGCTGCGAGGCTAGGCTGCCGTCTGACCTTCGCCGCGACGTCCCCGGTCGTTAGCGAATCAGCCCCATTACGGCCAGTTGTGGCCTAGCCGTCCACACCGCGCAGCAGCTGTCGGACCACCGCTTTCCCTGGCATCCGGTCCGACCCTCTCAGATCGGGGCTGACGTCCCGTCCGACCCTCTCAGATCGGGGGTTGACGTCCCATCCGACCCTCTCAGATCGGGGTCTGACGTCCCATCCGACCCTCTCAGATCGGGGCTGATGTCCCATCCGACCCTCTCAGATCGGGGCTGATTTCCCATCCGACCCTCTGATCGGGGCCGATGTCCCATCCGACCTCTCCGATCGGGGGCTGACGTCCCATCTGACCCTCTCAGATCGGGGCTGACGTCCCATCCGACCCTCTCAGATCGGGGTCTCACGTCTCGTCCGACCCTCTCAGATCGTGGGCCGACATCCCATCCGACCCTCAGATTGGAGGCTGACGTCCCATCCGACCCTCTCAGATCGGTGGCTGACGTCCCATCCGACCCTCAGCTCGGGGCTGACGTCCCATCCGACCCTTAGCTCGGGGCTGACGTCCCGTCCTATCCTCCGCAAGATGGCTGGATACCATACAACCGTCTGTGGTATGCAGCGCGTTGTACAGGAAAATAATGATAAGTCGTTTTTAAAAAGAACGGGATGCTTGTCGTCTGGACTCTTTTATGAACGCCAGCAACTGCAATGGTCGCGGGACTCGAACCAGGGCCCTCCTCGTGGAGTCAGACACTGTAACTGCTTAGCCACGACGCCCCCTGGGCGATGGGCAGTCACCACCCCCGACATTCTGTGTGGCGCTGACGGCACTGTGAAAGCAGGTTCTATAGACGATGGGCAGTCGCCACCCCTGACATTCTGTGTGGCGCTGACGGCACTGTGAACTGAGGTTCCATTTACGATGGGCAGCCGTCACCCCTGACATCTTGTGTGGCGCTGACGGCATTGTGAACGGAGGTTCTGTTGACGATGGGCAGTCGCCACCCCTGGCATCTTGTGGGGCGCTGACGGCACTGTGAACGGAGGTTCCATTTACGATGGGCAGCCGTCACCCCTGACATCTTGTGTGGCGCTGACGGCACTGTAAACGGAGGTTCTATAGACGATGGGCAGTCGCCACCCCTGACATCTTGTGTGGCGCTGACGGCACTGTGAAAGGAGGTTCTATTGACGATGGGCAGTCGCCACCTCTGACATCTTGTGTGGCGCTGACGGCACTGTGAACGGAGGTTCTATAGACGATGGGCAGTCGCCATCCCCGACATCTTGTGTGGCGCTGACGGCACTACGAACTATTGACGTTTGTGGCAACCTGTCTGTTGTAGCATGGTGATAATGGTTACGGATGTTTTCCGTGACCACAGCTGTCTCTGTACAATGCTAGATTTTGCACATTTTTGTGAAGTGATGTCCGGGTCCACACTGAGTGTAGAGGACTGGTACCCACAAACGGAGCCTCCTCGGCGTAGTGGAGGGATAGTGTCCTTTTCTACAGTGGAATGATAATGGGGTGCCCGTAAATGATAATCCTCCATTCTGCTCCACAGTATGGAGGACTGATGTTGATTGTGTTCCTGCTGTATATCGCTGCGGCTATACTGGCCACCATATATAAGCAGGAGGCGGAGAAAGGTCTCAAGTCCTTTCTTCAGTTCACCATCAGTGAATGGTACTCCACCAAGGACAAGCCCAACACGATTACCGTTTCCTGGAACGTCGCCATGGCTCAGGTAAACCCCGTGCACGCGCACGCCATGCGCTGCCGACAGACGCCAAAAGGCTTGGAGAACAGCCATGGTCGTTACCGGTTACTTTGCAGTGCTGGAGGAACCGGTGGTTCTGAGGCCCGCGTCAATAACGCTGGAATTCTGGGAAAAGCCGTAATCATAATGCAGCTCCGTCAGCGGCTCGGTGCAGCGCAGGTAGGTTGTGGCCTCTGGCAGGGACATGCACACTTACGCTCGGGTTGGGAAGCGTTTGTTACATGTTTGTTTAGCTGGCCGAGGAAATGTAGCATCAAGTTAACAGAATGGAGCCTATTACCGACCGTGACAAATCAGCTTAAGGTAGCAGCTGGCGCAGTGCACCCGTCAAATATCGACAGTCGGGACAATGCGTTCGGCTTATGCCCGGCCAAGTGCTTCAAGGAATTGAGGTCATCGATCGTGTTCGGAAGCTAAGCCAATGTATGCCCGCGCAGGTTCGTACTTCTGCTGGGTTCCTTTTTTCTTTCGCATTGTGTGCGTTGTCACGCACTTGGCAAGAATGGCCCGACATTTGTACTCGTACGAGGCACTTAATTCTGACAACAAAGCCATGAGTTTGTACGAAAAATTTTAGTTCCCAAGACGTCAAATGTTGGCCATATAGCGGCAATCGTTGCAACTTGTGTCCAGTTGCTTTCTCTGCAATGTCTGTTCTTATTCGAGATCCCTCCCATCGCATTTTTCCCGTCTTCTTTTACCATTGATGGTAGTACTTTCCTACACCGCGCCTCTGCTGACGCCAGTGACAGAGATTGGTTAGCGTTTAGACTTTGGAAAGATATTGGTCCTCTAATATTTGTTTCAAGCCCGTAACCCGTGATAAAAGTTGCCCAAAATCCACAAAAGCACAGCACATCATTACAGCAAGCCTGTGTTTTGTAGAAATGCAGCCTGCGGACTTTTCAGATAATCGTCCCAGGCTCCGCTTGTGCTAACGGCGAACGCTGCATTGACAATAGCGATTAGTTTGCGTAATACATGGACATTACACCATCAGCAGTGTGTATGGTGTTCGTTTCCAGCTGTCGTGTTGCGGAGCCAACAACTACACAGACTTCCGGAAGGCTGAGAGGTGGACGAGCAGCAAGCCGGCCGACCAGGTGCTGCCGGCTGCCTGCTGCCAGCTGATCGTCTCCAGCGACAACATGTACCAGCCGCGCGACCCAAAATGTCTGACCGACCCCTCGGCCGACAACTCGTTCTACCTCGTCGTGAGTCGTTCTACCTCGTCGTAATTTTTGTCATGTCCCATGACCCATGTCCCAGTTCCTTCAGCCCGTCGTGAGCCAAACGCATGCAGGTAACCCATTCCTGCGTTATTTTGAACAGGTGCCCTCGGCACGCAGCGTTGCCCTTGTCGTATGCGTCTGTGAGGTTTGAGTGCAATTCCAAACTTGACCGTAAAAATGTCCTAAAATTCACGGAAAGAAAGTCGGCTAAAATGCAAGGAATGCATAACCAGTAAGACGCCTTAAGTGGCAAAGTAATAGACAGGTGAGACCGTATGAGGCGTTGGCGTGTTCCCAGTTAGTATACAGTTGATTCCAAAACTTAGACTAGCGGAGGCAACAGCCTCCGAAACCCTTCACAAATGAATGTGGAGTGAACATAACATTGCAATGGAAAATTCCCTTATGAGAGTGAAGCAGTCCAAGATTCAGTGACTTGTTTTCACAAGAATTCAGAACTCACGCTGCTTGAAAATTGGCTGACTCTGGCCTTTTCTTGGTCTGGCATCATCAGCCGGAGACATCAATTATTTATGATTGCTTGCATTGCCAATGGTTATTGTAATCCTGCACACATTTTGGGGGGACATGATCCAGTGAGCTTGATGACACGCCCCGCGTTGTTTGCGTGGTCATCTTTTTCGCCTAAGTCACAATGTGCTGTGTTGGTGACCGGTCTCAGAAAGGGCGGCGCTTACTCAGACTCGGTCGGTTATCGATCGTCAGGCGGTGAGATATCCATAATGACGTACGCTGATCTGTTGGTTAAGCTAGAGGTCGTTAAATGTTCCTGTCACTCGACGTAGTGAAGTGGACGGTGCGGGATTGCGCGTGATATATTTTTTCAAACGTTTGTCACCCGTCTCTATGTATCGTATCCGTCCCGGCTTTAAGCAGCTGTCATCTATCCTAGATTACCCTTCCAGAAAAGAACTGCCAAAGACCGGGCGGATCGATGGTGTCCGTTCGAGCTCGCGTGACCGGCAGCATCCATCGGCTCGCACTTCTGCCAATACGATTTTCCGTTTTCCCGTTCGTCAAACTGTGTTGATTCGTGGCGTTGCAAGTGGGGGTTGTTATGACCAGGACCTGTTTCGACTCACGCGCGTTTTGCAGCTTTTTCGTTTTCATACACATAGCAAATTGTATGCGTCTCATGTAAACCCAAAGAGGAAGTCTACCTTTGTTAGCATTGCGATACCTCAGAAAAATCACGTCTTTAAAGCAGTGTACATGCAAATGCCTCGCGCCGCATAGGGCTTCTTTAAAATATGTCGCTTCCTTCTCCTGAAAACCGCATGAAGCTGCGACGGACGGTTAAAAAATTTGAACGTCTGAAAAGTATGACGGCCGGGCTGGGCTCATTAAGCTCTGCTGCATTCTTCCAGGCTTGCTCGTTCTACGGCGGCCCTCGCACTCCTTGTAGATTGGTCTTTGACGTGCGCATGCGCAGTACATACGATCATGTGTCATGGGATCATTTACAGTAATACTATTGGTGGTCATGCAGTGTTGTTTTGACACACAACCCCGTGGCCGCGATTTACGTCTGGTCGAGAAAGCCCGCATGTCACCATTGTATATTGGTGTTTGATATGCGCATGCACACCTCATGCGATCATATGTATGAGATCATTTACAGTAATACTGTTGGCGGACATGTCATGTTGTACTGGCCCCCGTCCGTCCCCCCCCCCTCCCCCATTGCAGGGCTGCGCCTCTGGTCGAGAAAGCCTAGTTATTTCAGTTGTGTAACACCCATCTGGTTGCACTTGAGACTCATGTGGCATGCCTTGCAATATCTGCATCACCGACATCCGAAAAGCAAACGGCTCTCACATGGCGCGTAGCGAAGCGGTGCTTCGCATTTTACGCGTTGAAAAACTGTGTAATGTTACGTTCACGCGCCGACCGATGCCTTGGTCTGAGCGGTTGTAGCCGCTGGCTAGTCTGGTGTGCTGCGAGCTGACCAGCACGGGACTTGGCTCCCGGCAGGGCTGCTACCACGCCATTAAGCGGCACGTGGTGAAGAACGTCGACATCGTGATTGGCATATGCGTGGCGCTTGGCGCTCTCCAGCTGATCGTCATCATCCTCTCGTTCTGCCTGTGCAAGATGATAGACCTGCGGTCAGACAAGTTCTGATGCTGTCTGATCGGGTGAGGGGCCGGCCGCCGGCCGCGCGGCCCCTCGCGTCGCCCCTCCCACCGGGGTTAGCAGCTGGCAAGGCCGTGATGACGGCGCACGGACGCGGCGGACGTCGCCGGCCACCCTGGGACCGTGTTTGACCGGACGCCAACTCCGCCGGTGTCAGGATGACGACCTTCGAGCGGACCCCCAGTCCAGGGGCCCAGGCGGCCACCATGTCAGGGCCACCTGGGAGTGACAGATGACCTCGGGTCAGAGCGAGCGGCGCGGCGTAACATCGGGTCAGTGCAGGCCAAGCGGCGTGACCTCGGGTGAGAGCGGGTGGCGCGGCGTGACCTCGGGTCAGTGCGGGCCGAGCGGCGTGACCTCGGGTTAGTGCGGGCCGAGCGGCGTGACCTCGGGTTAGTGCGGGCCGAGCGGCGTGACCTCGGGTCAGTGCGGGCCGAGCGGCGTGACCTCGGGTCAGTGCGGGCAGCGCGGTGTGACCTCGGGTGAGAGCGGGCAGCGCGGCGTGACCTCGGGTCAGGCTGGACGTCGGAGCTCGGGGGATCGGCTGTGAGCCTGCGGACGCGACCGGGCGCGGCCGGCGGCACGTGTCCAGACGCCTGCAGCGGTGCGCTTTCGAATCTCAGGCGAGATTGGCCCACAGATCTGGCCAGCCCAAAAGTAAGCCAGTTAGTGTATACGTCTATTGTCTATGCAGCAGTCAGTCACGCCGCAATAATGCAAAGCATAAAGCCAATATATAAGCATAAGCATGCATGCATAACAGCACGAGTCGTCACCATTACATCGCCAACGTTTACTGAGTCGCCAGGCACTTACAAACGCGTGCGCTGGCAAAGCCGTTTACGAAGGTGTAAGTTGTACTAGTTTGATATGTCATTGTCGTGGAATATTCTTACAATAAAAGCGCCGGCCATTCACCAAAGCCCACAGTCCTCGAGGTTTATTACAGACCAGACTGGAGCGACATCGCCAAATCCACGCGTAACTTCACTTCACTGCACGACGCCCGAACACACTGAAGGCGTCTACAAAACATGCGGCAATAAGTTATCACAGCCGTTCAGCTGAACACGTTCCGAATGGGGCCCGCCCTCGCATTACAAACGACAGGCAAGACGATACGCGACGCAGATCGCGGAAAACAAGCTGCAAGATCTGATCCCTGGGACCACGCATCTACCGTGGGCTTTGATCCGGACGTACTCGTCGCATGTTTTGATTCCGCAAGCCGAGCAAAGAATATCATATGACGTGCGTTACAACACAAGGTGTTTTTAGAAGCGCAGTATAACTTGAATTGCAACAGTCCCTTCCGGCTTCTACATGCTGAAGGAAGTTCACTGCCAAGTTCAAAAAGGAAAACGGATCAAATCAGCCATTTGGATTCCTGCCCAGCCATCCACACTGCCACAGTGCGCTCGTGACACACGCGTTCCCGAACCGACCAATTTGAGTGCGATATGTTCGCAACGTTTGTCTTTGGCGCGACGCACGTATGGACTATGAGATAACACTTTCCCACGTAAGACGCAGTGGACAATATTCACGGGCAGGCGAAAACTAGACATTCGGCAGTTACGTGGACTGAAACAATGAGCTAACGCGTTTGACGATCGCACAGAGCGTTGCCCAGAGGCGTCCCTGCAGATCAGACAGACAATGGAGTGGGCTGGCCCCGACACTCTGACACTGGCCCCGACACTGACACTGGCAACGGCCGCCCCTCAACGCCCCCACTGCAGTCGACACACCCATGCCTAGGGCTGGGACTCGGGCGTGGGGCTGCTCCGACATGCAACACTGTGTTGGTCCGCTCTCGACATTCAGACAGCGACGCGGGCTGTCCCTGAGCGCCACACACCGGGGGAGGGGGAGGGAGGGGGCGTTCCCGGACACCACACACTGGCCCGCCGCCGGGCCGCCCTGCGACACCGGAGCAGGGGTCCGCCGCCCAGACACGTCACCACGCGCGCGCGCTGGCCACGGCCTGCCGCCGCTCCGCTGGCGCGCCGAGCGGACGCTACGAGCGGACGGCCGCGAAGGCGCCGGCCGGCACGTCCAGCACGCGCAGCAGGCCGCACTCCATGCCCACCGCCAGCCACGAGTCGGTCTCAGTGTTGCGGTTCCAGCACACCTGTCCGCAGACCGCGGCCGTGTGTAGGCGGGCGGGCGGTGCGCCGCGCCGAGCTCGCGCAACGACCCACACGTGACGGCACGGTCCATGACGTTAAAGCACAATCAACGCTGGCCGGCATCCGAAGGCACGCCCGTATTACCAGATTGCATAATAGGATACTGCAATATGACTTAGACCGCCCTTAACCACGTGCTCCGCACTTGGATCAGTCCCAAAACATGCCACGAGCCCACATCAGTCCAGTTATAGTGTGTGCATGATCTCACCTTGTTGACGGCTACAAAGGGATAGTTGGAGACCCAGCTGCCCGTGCTGGAGACGTGTTCATCAAAGCCGTCCATGATGATGCCTGAGCTCTCCTTCTGCGGGGTGCGTACACATAAATTGGCAGGGCGCGGTGGCCGGGGTCAACGCCAGCGGCCACGGGATTCAGCGGGCCGCTTCCCAATCAGGGCAAGGTGCGCTACGGCACGTACAATCTCAATAACCCACCAAAGACTACCAAATGCGTGTGCTTTTTGAAACAGACAAACACCGCAATACACATGTTGGGGGACAAACACTGCTCATATCCGAGCCACGCCGCGCCGGAAGCGGGGGCCGCGGCTGGGCGCGTTCTCACCATTTTGGCCTCCCAGATGGTGATGCCGCAGGACTCCCAGACCTGCATGTACTGGTCGCCCAGCAGCTGCTCGCTGCCGGAGACGAGCGGCGCCGTCATCTTCTCGGCGTCGAGCTTGAGCAACAGGCGGCGCAGCTCGGCCTTCTGCTTGTGCGACAGCATGTTGCGCCACTGCGCCAGCGCCACCAGGCCGCTCTCGGAGGCGCACGCCACGCCGTTCACCGTGCTGTTCACCGCCAGCGACTGGCAGCGGCGACGACAGGGCGCCGGTAAGGGCACGGGAGGCCTGAACAGCGGCGGCAACAGGGCAGGGCGAGAGGCGGCCACCGCCGGTCAGCAGACCAGCGCCGCCTGAGCAGCAAGCCGCCGCCGCCGGCGACTGGGTCGGCCCCCCAGGGCAGGCAGGCCGATACATCAGGCCGGCTCATCGACAGAACAGTGGCTCCCATGGTAAGCAAAAGCCATCCAGTCTTACTTCCCCTTAGCGGGGCCTTATGGCGATTTCAGGCACACGAGCGAAACACGCGCCGCTTATATCCTGGTTTAAACCACGCAGTTAGGAAAATCGGCAACCGACGGAGCGAAGCCGACTCTGTGCTCAGACGACACTTCTGGCCATGACTGGCGGCGGCTCCAGCCACTGCTGACGGGATCCCGCCGCGGACCGTCCGGGCGTGGCCGCCGACTCACCGTGCACTTGGCGCCGTGCGTGAAGAACGGCACGTCCACCACCGGCATGGCGGCGTCCGACATCATCACCGAGGGCGAGCCGACACTGGCGGCAGAGGACGGCGGGTCAGGCGACGGCCCGCAGAACATGCTCACCCCCACCCCCAGACACATACCGGCCGGCATACGGAGCGACGCGCCTCAACGGACGCTGCCTCTCGAAAGGCTGTTCAATGGATCGCTTTACACGATGGCAAGCGATCTGTAGGGACCCTGATATGTGAAGTCACGACGATGGTCAACATAGGGTGTGGAACCGAGTATTGTCAACGTCGGAGCCTCTTTAAAGCGCTGCAGTGTTACAATAATCGCAGTGACCGCGTTTTACGACAATCATATGCGACCAGCCATTGAGTTATCTTCAAGACCAATACCAATAGTATCATGAAATCGCACGAATCAAGCACATAAAACAACTACCTCACTGATGGCAAGAGGCAACCGCTTCACCGGCGTTTGCGAATATCTGGGTCGAATGTCCCCGTCTATACAGCCACACGATGACGGCAAATATATCGCGCAGCACAAAACTACCGATCAGCTGGCCTGGGCTGTTTTTACGCAACATAGTAGTCCACCTACAAGAGGCTGTGGTCATAGGCGTTGATGAGTTTCTTGGTGGCGACGGGCCAGCAGACGTCGGTGAGCATGGGACGCAGTTTGTTGGTGGCCCGCTGGATCGGAGCCGGCTCCTCACGGTCCCAGAGCTGGAGCGTACGGTCCCGGCCGCCCGAGCACAGGAACCGGTCTGAGGCCGGACACATGGCCACCGCTGGCGGACAGCAGTCCAGTCAGCACACTGGCCAACATACACACTGCTCACAGTCAATAGACACAGTGGTCCCAGTCAATACGCATGGCTGTTGCGGCCGCCCCAGTGCACGTACTGGTCATGGTCAGGACGAACTAGGCGGGCCGTCACACACACACAAGGTTCGTCGCCCGCAACGGAACGCCGTCACAGATCGCAGTCTGCAGAACGCCACGCCGTGGCGTGACGTGGCGTGGCGTGGCGCAGTGCGTGGCGATACCGTGACGTCAGGATAAACGTCACGGTATCAACTAACGGCTATCAAAGTTATGGCGGTAGCCAGCTGGCGTGGTAATATCACTTTACTTTACATCATTACATTACATATCACTTCACTTCTACTGGGAACATACAGCTGGTAACAATACCACCGAACCCCAGTTGGTTTGACCACTGTCTCATGCGTCACGCCACACCCCTCCCCGTCTTGCGCCAGACAGAGAGCCGGCCTGCGGCGGCCGCGCGGCTCGCGGGCAGCGCGGCCCGGCCTACCTGTGCCGTGTCCCCGGTGGGCGGGTATGACCTGCACGGGGTACACGACCTTGGTCGGACCGTCGGCGTCGCGCAGGATCGGCGACACCGACGTGATGTCCCAGAGAACCACAGTGCCGTTCCCGAATATACCCGTCACTGTTCTGAAATACGCCAAATCGCGGCTCAATCACGACCGGGCGTATCGGACGCGAGATATGACAGCGCGATGCGGTCAGCAACGCTTCATCGCGCGGCGCACCGGTTTGCGGAACACACACAGCCCACGCGAACAGACGGCAAGGAGCAACTTTGGCTTCATCCGTCAGAGCGTAAACATGTAAGTCAGTTCGCATGGACATCCGCAGATAGGCACGTCACCTCCGCTACAAACCATTCGGAATCTCTCAGAAATCCCACCACCTGCCATACCACATGCAGTTCAATGTGCAGCCCGGTGTCTGAACGTGTCATGTGACACACACTGGAGTGACTACACCACTGACCGCGGGGCGCGCGGTTCGGTGCACCCTCGCCTGCGCCACAGGGCGCCCCGGGAGCGCATCAGCGGCGCGCGGCCGGCCGACCCACCACTGACCGGTTGCCGTCGGTCTTGGCCCAGTCGATCCGGCAGCAGGGCGAGCGGCCCACCTCGCCAAACACCTCCAGCCGCAGGTCGGGCCGCTTGATGTAGAAGGGGTGACTGGCGGACAGCCGGCGCCGGGTCACGCGAGCCGCTGGCAGCCGGGGGCCAGCGGTACGGACTCGGACACGCACGAGCCGCCGTAGGTGCCATCCACGACCCAGTGACAGATACGGACGCCGCGTGGTGCCAGCCATGTGCACAGCAAACAGGCAGGAGGCAGCTGCCGGCTAGGACACCGTCTACCAGGACGCCAGCAAGAACCTTTGTGTGTACGGACAAAACCAATAGTAACATTGCCCCACTGGCGGCGACGGCCGCCTCCAGCCGCCTCCCTATGCCCATTGGGAGCAACGAACGCACACTTTCGTCTCGGACCTCCAGCTTCAGACGGCTACGAGCGGCACGAACGACAGCAGGGCGGGGCAGTGCCGGCGCGGCGTTTCGCCTGACGCCTGGCCGCAAGCGGGGCGGCGTGCGTCGGCGCCCGCCTCGGTTCCGTCTGAGCGGCTGCACACCTCTCGTCGCCGGCGTCGGGCAGGCTGGCCGGCGCCGGCATGGTGTAGACCCGCGTCCGGCCGTCTCCGCAGGCTAGTGCCAGCAGGCCGAGCCGCTCGCGCGCCAGCGAGCTGCGCTGGCCCAGCGGGCACCACAACAGGTCCCAGACGGGGCCGCCGTCCACACACAAGGCGTACTCCATTCGCGCCTTCCTGCCCACACACACCAGTCGCACGTATCAGTCGGCTGCAGCCATCGGCGCCGGATAGCATCAGCGCGAAATCCAAAGCAACTCCGCAATATAGATCTTGCTCCAGTGTGTCGTGATGTCGATTTACGAAGCCCCTTATTCACGGACAAACTTGATTCAGTTGTAAACTCATACAAGCTGACAGAGAACATGCTGCATTAGAGCCTCAGAACGAAAAATTTCCGATACACGTATGTAAGCCTTATTGCGTTAAGCGGTCGCCCAGCTTCCGTGTACACAAACTAAACCGCGCTGTTCGCTGAACTTGATCATCAACCATCCACTATTACCACAGGTCCGTCACAGCAATGCCATTGGTACCCTTTCCCCGCGTACGACCCAGCGCAATTATTCACAGAGTGCTATTGGCTTCCGTGGCCAGACCAGTGTCCAGAGGCCACGGCGCTAGCCACGAACCGAACCCAGATCTCCCACGTGGAACCCTCGCGCGCTCTCAACTGAGCCATTTCACCCTGGTTACTGGCAGGTGTGCGGAGGGACGAGCGGCGACGGCGGCCGGGCCTGACCTGCGGTCGGAGGAGAACGACCACAGCTGGACGGCGGCCGGCAGTGAGGAGGGCTCCGTGGGCGGCAGGGTGCGGTCCACCACCGGCACGCAGCTGACGGCCAGGTACTGAGGCTGCTCGGGCGGCGCCGCCGGCCGCGGACACCAGTCTAGACCGGTCACCGGGCCGCCGCAGAAGCACAGCACGCCTGGTCACAGCAGGTCAGCGGTCACTGCAGACACCTATCAATACACGGCGGCGGCGCCGGTCACCCGGCCGCCGCAAAAGCACAGAACGCCTGGTCACACCAGGACAGCAGTCACTGCAGATACCTATCAAAACACGGCGCGCTAGTAGCGGCAGCTGACAGCAGTAGCTGCTGCAGACAGGGAACACACCCGGGGAGACAGGCAGCGGCCGCCGCAGAAACAAACACCTGGGGACACGCACCAGGCAGCCGCCAAAACGAACCCCAGGACACACACCGAGCCACCGCAGACACTGACATACCCCTGGGAATCACAGCCAATAGCCGGGCAACAAAGCAACAGTATAGAACGTTCAACAGAGGCCTGACGAGGGTCGGCTCCCCTCCTCGCGCCCGCGGTGGCCCACCGTTGTCGAGCTCCTCGAAGGCGAATGTGTCGAGCCGCTCGTACGACCGGTACGGGTCCGGTTCGCCCAGCTCCTGCACTTTGTACGCCGGCGACAGCTTCATGGGCGGACTGTAGCAGTTCTGTTCGTCGCCGCTGCAGCGCCACCAGTCGGCTAGCTGGAGCCGCGCCGACGCCAGCGGCCGCGCTGCGCGCAGGACGGGCCGTCGGTCAACAGCGCACCGGGTCCATCCCAGGCAAAAGGGACGCCCAGAAGCGCAGAGAGCCCACACAAGTACAGCAGGCAGAGCGTCGGTCAGGGCTGTAAGGAGTCCACACAAGAGCAGGTGAAGGGCTGGTGAAAGGTGCAAGGAGCCCACACAAAACAGCAAACGGACGATCGGTCAGGGGTGCAAGGAGGCCACGCGAGACCAGCAGGCCTTGTGGGGAGAGAGAGAGAAAGAGAGAGAAAGAGAGAGAAACAGAGATAAAGAGAGAAAGAGAGAGCGAGAGAAAAAGAGGAGCACCGAGAGACGGAGAGGAGCACGGAGAAAGAGAGAGGAGCGAAGAGAACGACAGGAGCACGGAGAAAGACAAAAGCACGGGGAAAGAGAGAGAGAGGAGCACGGAGAAAATGAGCAGGTCTTGCAGGAAAGACGGATGAACATTAGAACACCAGCTGTTGCAGTCACGGCAGGCTACCCTGGTCTTCGTTCTGTACGCAGTCAAAGCTGCAGCATCATGCTTTAGTTATATTCATATCTAACATAGCAATGCCGCCACGCGTCCCGCTGTGCTTAAATATGGCCCTGTAAATCCGCTGGCGGACATAAGTCGGTCCCAAAGGCGCGCAGCGTTGGCCGGTCCAGCAGCGCCACTGGCCGGGCCGGGCGCCACTCACACTTAGGCAGCTCGTTCCAGTACAGGGCGGCGTGCTCGCGCGCGCACGCCTGGCGCTCCACAGCCGTAAAGTAAGTCAGCTCGCCGCCCATGTCGGCCGTGACCGTGCCGGGACCGGCGCCCCGGCGGCCGCGCGCCGAAGGTCGCTCCGGAGAACGCGGCCGACCCGCGCCCACGCCCAGCAGGTATGGGTGGAACGACTTGATGTGGCGCACGATCTCTGACTCCGAGTCGGCCCGCTTCTTGCACTGGTTACAGGAATACACCTGAGGACATAAACCGGTGACAGGAGTATCTCTCAGGAGAGACACTGGTTACTGGAGTACACCTGAGGACATAACACTGGTGACAAGAGTACCTCTGAGGAGAGGCACTGGCTACAGCAGCGTGCCTGGTGAGAAGACGCCGGTTATAGAATTATGCCCGAGGAGACACACCTTATGGGATTAGGCCTAATGGAACCATAATGGTTGCACAAGTATACCTGAGTACACCAGTTATGCAATCGGACATGAGAAAAAGAGTATGGCTGCAGGATCACGCAGAACACAGGCTACAGGAATACACCCAGGAGGCAATACTACAGGGTGTACGCCCAGGAAGGCGACGACGGTTACAGACCACACTGGCAACCGACACTGGTGTCAGGAGCTTAGCTGGAGCCGGCAGGCCCACTCAGGCACGCGCCGCAGATCCGCATTGGTAATAGGGACACATCGGGAGCGAGGCTTTTGTTTCAGTTCATACGACACAGAGGAGGCAGCTACAGCACAACTGGAAACGGCAGACTGAGTTATAGGAATATGTATGGAGCGCACCGTACCGTCCTTGCGTGACACGCCGGACGACCCTGACCGCCAACGCCCGCTCCGTGGCGCCCACCCTCCGCGTACCTTCCACACCTGCGTGACAAACCGAGCGACCCCCCCCCCCCCCGCCGGTTCCGTGCCCCCCCCCGCGTACCTTCCACCTCTGCGTGACAAACCGAGCGACCCCCCCCCCGCCGGTTCCGTGCCCCCCCCCCCCCGCGTACCTTCCACCTCTGCGTGACAAACCGAGCGACCCCCCCCCGCCGGTTCCGTGCCCCCCCCCCCCGCGTACCTTCCACTTAGTGGGCATGCCACGACAGGCGGGGAAGTGCCGCACCATCTCGTCGACGGCGTCGGCGCTGAACTGGCAGCCGGGCAGCTCGCAGCGCAGCGTGCCGTCGGCCGCCAGCCGCCGCCGCCACTTGGCCACCTGGGCCGGGTGCGGCGAGCAGCGCGGAGTCGTGTAGCCGCGCTGCCGAGCACCGACGCCGCACGGCGGTCAGACGGCGACAGTGGACACGGCCGAACGCTGACGCCGCACGGCGGTCAGACGGCGACGGCGGACACGGCCGAACGCTGACGCCGCACGGCGGTCAGACGGCGACGGCGGACACGGCCGAGCACCGACGCCGCACGGCGGTCAGACGGCGACGGCGGACACGGCCGAGCACCGACGCCGCACGGCGGTCAGACGGCGACAGCGGACACGGCCGAGCACCGGCGCAGCACGGCGATAGCCGACACGGCCGGGCACGAGGCTCAATGGCGTGCGAAAGTGCATTGCAATGGGTATCGAACAGCGATAGGCATTGCGTTGTGTTTGCACCACACACCATTACCACGGTGGTACCGCATAATAACAAATGACTGCGATACGAACCCAGCGGGTCTCCTGGGTTAAGTTTACAATGTACCCGGCATTCACGCAAATCGAACTACGGATGGCAGAGACAGAGCAGCCGAATCAGGCCTGTTTCCAAAACACCAGGCAGACCGTTTCCCTCGGCGTCGCAGCCGGGGCGCCGCGCCGCCCACCGCCCGAGTCACGCGGCGGTCCGCTGCTGACCGGCCGGCTGGCTCACCTTGGCCTTGACCTCGCCGTTCTCCGGCACGGCGTCCGGGTCGTCCGAGTCGGCACCCTCCGTCCGGGACCTGGCGGCGGACCGGCGGTCAGCCACCACCGAGACCGAGCAAGTCACGTGCGGCGCCCAGCGGAGCACGCCGTCGAAGCAGCTCGTGTGGCACGTCTCGGCGACCCCCGGACAGCGGGACGTACCCGTGGTCAGGCCAGCCTGACCGTCAATACTGTGATCGTTTTGCGCCCATATCTAACATACTAAATGCGCCTGTTGCGCCGCTTCTACCCCTGCCGAGACTCAGCACGGCGCGTGGTGGCCTTCACTGGCCGCCACAATCTCGCCCGCTCACTGTGCCGCCGGTGTTTTGGTGCGCCGCCGCTTGACGGCCGGCTCGCCGCCACACTCCTGCTCCTGCCTCTCGTGCTTGCGCAGGTGTTGCGGTAGCGACAGCGGCTTGAAGAACCAGTCACACTTGGGGCACTTGACAGGCTGCGGTGGGCGAGAGCAGCCGTCATCGCGGGCAATGACACACTTCGAGGATACGGCAGCATGCTCTCCATGCAGTCCACAGGGCATAGGCATCACTGCAACCTACCAACATCTCACTGCATAATCACCGTCAGTCCATGCAGTCCACTGGGCATAGGCACCACTGCACCCTACCAACATCTTCTGACTGCATAACCACTGCCAGTCCATGTGGCCCACAGGGCATAGGCACCACTGCACCCTGTCAACATCTTCCGACTCGTAATCACCGTCAGTGACTGGGTGACTCAGCAGCGGACCACACGTAAAACACAACACAATGTCTGCAATGACACAGATCCTCATCATGACCTCACAGGCAAACATAACTTACACACAATGAAGGGTCTGAGTAAAACAAATGCAAGGACCTCATTACTGCATGTTATATTCATGCCAGAATTCACCTGCACATCCTTGCCGCACTGGCTGTGGTGATGGTAGAAACCCAAAGACGAGGTCAGGTTCTTGGTGCAGACAGGACACTTCAGCTTCAGGCCAGCCTTAAGCACACGGTTGAAGGCATTCACCTGCTCGTTCTTTGAGAACTCCTGTCGACAGTGACACATTCAACATTAGCAGTGTGCTAATAAACAGTGGTAATGCCGCACGTGTGCTTGCTGGTGGTTAAGTGTTAACAAATGACAGTGTCGCTCACGTGCAGTCGCACCAGACAGGGCAAATGTGAAGTCACATACTGAGCTCATTGAAAAGAGCGGTCACTCAAAGGGCTGGTTAGGTTGATACCAAGTTTGAAAGACAAATGTTGGTTCCTCATGTCATATTGTGGTGCCCCAACAACCCAGAACAGAATTAAAAGACCCTTTGGCTGCAAGAGGATGTGATTGCAACCACGTGATCACCAGCGCCCCCCCCCCCCCCCCCCCAACTGTTCCCTACCAGCCACGTGCCACTGACCTGGCTCCCGCCGGTGGGACGGGCCAGGCCCAGATGGGCGGATAGAGCGTGCCTCTCGAATGCTCGCTCATTCATGGACTGCTTGCACACGCCGCACGACACCAATGGCAGCTCTTGCTGTGAAAGGAAGGAGCCTTACATCTAGCACTGTAGCCAGCAAGCTAGTTGGTTACATGTCATGCTGGTCTAAGAACCCAACATAAAAAAACGACAAAAATACTGTTGTTGGGCATTATTAGGCATAAAACTTCGAAGCCATGTATCAGAGCCCTAAAGTTATCACATAACATTAAGCATGATATGTGATAGTCCCATCACACACACAGTTAACACACATGGGTGCCCTGCCCATGAAAAGCTTTCCCTCTTTCAGCAACTGCACTTCTACAAAACCCTTGACTATGAAACTAGCAGTGCAAGTCATCAGTAGCACAATCCCAGATCAGCATGTCCAAGAAGTTTCCTGCTGCAGGCCTCGACAACCCATTGGAGCAGAGGCGTACCCGCGGCTTGGGCTTCCGCTTGCCCTTCAGCGACGCAATTAGGCTGGTGGTGGAGCCGACCGTGGCCGTGCGGCCCGACCCCGAGCCCAGGTCCGCGCCGGGCTCGGGCTCGGCCTTCACCAGCACCTCGGCACCGAACGTCTCGCTTTCGGACGCGACGCGGTGTGGCCGGCGCTGCTTCCGTCGGCTGCCGTCGGTGCGGCGGGCGGCCTCCCGGCTGGGGCTGGCGCCGGCGCTCGCCTTCCGTTCCGCCGGCGGCCGGCCGGCCGTCCGGCGCTGGGACTGGCGCTGGGGCGGCTAGGGACGCGAGCACCTGCGCTGGCCGCCTCGGCTTGCGCCGCGACGACTCGCGCTCTGGCGGGGCTGACTGAGTACTAAGGCTGGACCCAGATGCACCAGACTCAGCAGCAGCAGCTGCTTTTGGTGATTTCCTTGGCATGGTGAATACCTGAAATGGGAAGCCCTTAATAAGCAAACCATGCAGGTTGATGGCTACTCAAGTCTGGGCTGCTGGTGTTCTCACCTTTTTGGTTGGTGTGGGAGATAATGCCCCCAAAACCATAATTTGCTCCCAAACAAGAGGAAATAAGTGGGCAAAACAAAACCAGCTCTGCCACACATTTTAGAGGATGCTCTAGCTATTTTCCCCACTCAGCCCACCCATTCACTTTGTAGAACTATGCCACTGGCCTGGACATGACAATGGTCATGGAAGTAAAGGTCCAAACCAAAATATCTGCAAAACTTTGAGGTAACAGCTGTTGAACTTTTTACAGATGCTTCTATTAGAAATCACAACCATTCAAACAAAAAGAGCCTCCATGAACAATGAATGTGCACATGAAACCCACATACATCACTACCAAAATATACATTGCTAGAATTACTCAACTCCAAGGATTTACAGGCCTAGAAGGAACAGAAGAAGAGGAAGATCTGAATGGTTTTATATGCCTCCAATCCACCATCCTCAGCCTAGTCTGCAAATAATTGAGCCATTTTGGGTACTCATCAAGAATATTGCTGGCAGATATAGTTAACACACAAAACCTATGGCCCCTTATCAAAGGAATCTTATCCATGATCAGTAGCTCCAACAGAGCCACAGTCCCACTTCATCACCAGTGAAGGTAGATTCACGCCAGTGACACAAGTCCCAACCCTCATGGGAGAGAGCAGTGTGCCACATGGTTGAAGGGGCAATGCAAACTGCTGACATGTCTGACATGGAAGACCACCCTGACTTCAATCATGTGCCACTCATTTGCTCCTGTATCTTCCACAGATATAAGCACACAAACTGTCTGGACTTGAGCTATGTAGTTATGGTGGTATGGTCCTATTTTGTGTTATGCATTATTCCATTACATTATGTAGGTATGGTCTATGTGTTTAGGGACAAAATATTTCTAGCCAAAAATACTTGCTGCTATCTTTGTGCCTTTCATTGGTAGACAATGCCCACAATATACAGCAATTGAAGTTTGATATATTCTACCTTTGAATAAATGACAATTGGAAAGGTCACACGCCGCATAGGATGCTATATTCGATGCGTCACTGATCTGTGCAATCCATGCATAAAAATGCATTTCAATGGAGCGATGAAGAAAAATACGCATTGCTTAGTTACTGCTGTTCCGGTCTGATGATGTTTTAACTAAAACTGCAAATGCATATGCCAAAACCGTGCGGACCCCAACCGCGAGCACCTCCACGCCAAACGCCGATCTCACTGTACGGTTCAAGGCTGCATCAAATCAAGCATGGGTAAGTTGTTGCTAGAGGTGTATGAAGCATGTGCTACCAAGTCACAGAAGGTTAATAGGTTGCATTCAGGCTACAACTAGACAGAACCCGCTTTAGACTTGGCCCAAGCTCATCTCTTCCAAAATACTGAAAAGGTTATCCAGAATGATCTCCAGAACTATAAATTTACCGATTACGATCAGCACAATGATTTCTGGTGGTGTTTACGCTTGATATAATTTCTATGTCCCACCGGTTTGTAATTAAATTACTTAAACTAGATATTTATACTTAAGATCATGGTTTTAACTACTAAGAAGAAAAATATATACATCGTGACGTTACTTTACCATGTTATAAAAGGTAACTTGGGTTGCGCCTCATGATTGTTTGGAAGACATGTTAATTTTTTACTGGGATTGCTGTAACCAGTTTCTTAAGTGCTTAGCCGGCCTTTTCGCGGTCTGTTCTATTTCGCGATAGGCAAACACCGAGCGCAGGCACACCAAAACTTTAGACTGTTTTTTCCAAAGTGTAAGGCGATATGACAGAGATCTTTCAAGCTCAGACGTTGTTACTCATTTTTTCCTGCGTCAACCACCTGAATGGCTCAATCTCTGCATGGCCGGAGTAAGTCAGAAAAGGAGACGGATCAGATGCGTTCAGTACTACCTGACGTCATACGCCGACTGGCACAGCACTGAAGATCGGGCTTCAACATTTTGATAGCATACGCGTGTTTATACGCTGTATAACCTGCGCCGGCGCACGCTGGGGCAGTTTATGTCACATTGGTGAGGTATGGGACGTCCAGGGGATGATTCTGGTGATACTTGGAATGCTGTGATGGTGTCTGTGATTCTGCACACGGGTTGCGCATGTTGGGATGGGGTCGCTGGGAGCAGTCATATTTTTATGTATTAGCGTGAAACATGAGTCCAAACTAAGTTGGTTTAGCTCTGACTTGATTTGTCCTTTGCTATCGGTAAATGTCTACTCTTTTCAGTGGTATTAGCTCCAATTTTTCCGATAGAGCCGCTTCATCACTGATATGTACGGGCTCTGAATGCACTTTATCGTATCCTTTAATCATGCTTGATGTGGGAAGTGAAACTTATTTAGGTGTAAATGCACATCACTATGAACAAGCCCCAAATTATGTGATATGAAAGACAACCACAGAGGAGTGATATGTAGCATTCTTGGGCAATATCATGGTGGTCAGCTGTCCAATCCAATGACAATGGAGAAGGGAAGCTTGTGTTTGGAACCTAATGTTTTCATGGTTGGCAATCAGTTTTGCCTCATCCAGATGAGCTTGGTGCAGATTGCTTGTATGTGAGCTGTTATCTTTGCCAGATAGGTGTAATCCAGCCAGCCCATGTCAGAATTGTTTAAATGCAGTTAAAAGATGGTGCTTAATTCTACCAGCCACCTGCTTCGGCAGAGCATTCTAGTCATTTACTTGCAAGGATTCCTAGATGGTATAGTGGCAATGTCAACAGAGTGCTGGTTTTGTGTCAGGTTATTGTGTTTTTCCTATGGTGTTCACAGGGGTGGTCCCAAAAGAAGTCCTTGTTTGGTGCTCTGCATTTGGTCACATGCAGAGCTTGTTTGTTTTCTGATGTGCAGTGTTAAGGGATGACAGATAGGGATGCTCAACCTCTCCTCACATGGATGGTTGTAAGGCTCTGCTGCCATCTCTTGGCAGATGATGAAGCTCTTGCTTTCCATGTTCTCATCCCCCCCCCCCCCATAACAAGGAAGATGGTGGAGGGTTCAGACACTAATATTCTCCTCATGTGTGGTCTCAAATCTGAAAGCATAAAAAACTAATAAAGATGGACCTGCCACCTGGGTCATCTCATTTGTCCTAGGGGTTTGTCCATCTGGTTGAGGTGGGCAGGTCCAACGCTAACAGGGCCGAGCTGTTGCCTGAGACACACGACCAACAGCACTGGTAGTGCGCCATCGGCTTCATCACCACGAAGGCCACCCTATCCTCCTAAGTATCTGAAATGGCTTCACTGCTCATGTGAGGGCCACTGAGCCTGGCGACCTGTTTTGATATGGGCCCCTCAGTCCTGTGGTGCGATATTGGTCTCTGCCGGCGCCGACCCGCAGGTCAGCTGACTCATGCCCGATCCCGCTTAGGCAGGCAGTGCTGATCTAGGCGCCCGCGTGTGCCTATCGCTGTTGAGCTGTCACAGACGTAACGTGCCGAGACGACGCGTGTTCGTGGCGAACTGAGCCAAGGTCCAGCCCGCGAGGATAGAACACGGCCTCGCTCGTCGTATATTAGTATCGTGAGAAGCTGCGGTACGAGCACACGGTACAAACCGGACAGCTGAAAGCTGATCTCGATGCTGCATCAAACCAAGTTATGTCAGCGTTCATGCGGGCATATGCCGAACGTGGGCAACCGTTTGGAGTCACACAGCAGTACACATACAACTGCATGACTCTCACATAATTATTTGCCTATCCCCGTTTACACCCACCCCGACTGGGGTTGGGTTGATCGAAGTCAGAGTTCGGCATTGCAGAACGAGTAGTCCACATGGCGTCAAGCACAACGGTGGTCTTAGGTCAGGTCCACATCAGAGCAACCTTGCGAGGTAACCATGACAACATAGAGCGTCTGCCCCGTCACTTGCTGTTGGAGGAAAGTCTCGTAGGCTGAGCATTGCCGAGTGAAAATCCATCACCAACGCACCAGACATTGCTCGTTACCCGTATAACGTAGGTGCGCTTGGGCAGTATCTTAAAAGTCCGATATGAGCAAAACAGTACCAGTAGACACGCTTGCCGAGACAGTAAGAATCGCTAAATTAAGTTATCGCTGAACATGATCTTTGCTGGTATTGCAAGAACTTTTGGGCAGCCACCAATTTATAGGAAAACTGGCCGTCATGACACAAGGAGGATGAGAGCGACACTTTCCCTTGCTAATAACAATATTCCAAATGTCTCAACTGTAAGGTCCGAAAAAGAGGAACTAAAAAGCGACTGAAACGTTGAATGGACTTCCGACAGCACCAATATGTAACTGAGTCTCAGATATATTAATCAATTTCTGATATGATAACCCAATGATGATATATAATTCAATTTCTGATATATGAATCAATTTCAGCGCAGTCAAGAATACTTATATGCGGCCAGAGTCCATGCAGCCCGCCCCTCGGATAGGAAATTCCATTTTATCTCCCGTCCGACGTTAACCTTTTTCTCCTACAGGTCGCCTGAATGCGGATTGTTGCCTCTTTTTGCTCTAGGCTGTTTTCACTTATTTGTAAAGGTCGTCCATTTAACCATCTGTTGCCTCTGCTGCCCGTTTCAGGTCAATACATGATGGGGTCTGAAACGCCTGAAATTATAACCCTGCAAATCGGACACTATGCGAACTTTGTTGGCACACATTGGTGGAACATTCAAGAGTCGTCGTTTGTCTATGATCCGTCAGCGCAAGTTGAACTGGACCATGCCGTTCTTTTTCGAGAGGGAGAAACATCTAAGGTAAGTGTGCATATTTTATGCGTGACTGACACAACTGAAGATGCAGCCGGAAGAATTTAGCACGGACTGCTCACACTGACAGTTGCTGATTCTGTGGGATATTGTGCGTGTGTGTAGGGGTGCGATGGGATGGGCAGAGTATAGAGAAACGAAACTTTACCTCACTTATTGCCTATGCAATGCCGGCGCGGGTTTGCCCCCGCCCTGCGAGGCTTTGCTTGCACCCTCCCGTGTCATACTGCAGCGGAAGTGTGCGGCCACAGTGCGGTGGCCCTGGACCTGCGCTAACAGTCTGCCGCGCCGCAGCGGGGGCTGGCGGCCTCCTGCGTCGTAATGCGGCGGAAGAGTGCGGTCGTAGTGCGGTGGCCGTGGACCTGGCTGCTGACGTGTTGCCGTGCCGCAGCGGGAGGTGACCTTCACTCCGCGCCTGCTGGCGGTGGACCTGCGCGGCAGCCTGGGTCACCTGCGGCGGCGCGGCCAGCTCTACAGCGAGCCGGCGCCGGCCGAGCCGGACCGGCTTTGGCAAGGCCACACCGTACGACACAAGCAGGAGACGCGCGCGCCCACCAGCCTCCGGCGCCGGCTGGACCGCCTCGACGGCGCCACGGACGACGACGACAAGGACGTCTGTCAAGGTGACGCAAGCGCCGGCGCCGGGTGGCCACAGAACGGCTGTGCGTGGCTGGTGCCGCTTTTGTGAGGATGCATGGTTTCTGTTGTTGGTTTTATATTGCTTGTATTGTTATAAAGGTTGTGGATGTTTCATGTCCTGTGTATTATGACCTGACATAGTAATAATTCACAGGTAAACGAGAGGAGGATGAATCGGATGGCACTCAGGAAGAAGATGACACCACGCCGGCCGCTGCTGTTCTGGACGGCGAGGTTCGGGTGTGGTCCGACTTTCTCGGCACCCATCTGAACCCGTGGACAGTTCACATACTGTCTGAGCACATTCATGAGAACACCAATGATCCGTTCGACGTGTTCGGGTGAGTGCTTCATGTACACATACAGATGGCCACACATCATCTGCACATCGGCGCCATGACGCTCACCCAGTGACCTTTTTACAGACATATGTCCCATAGCATATGTTTCGTAACATAACATATGTCTCACAACATATGTCTCATTTAGTGGTAGACACTTCGGAAGTAATATTGTGGTGGCTTTGTATGTGCGATTTGCATGACTCCTATCTCTGCCCGCAGTTTCGGGGAATCACAGTACCTGCGGGAGGACTTCCGCGATGACTTCGAGGATCGCCTGAGGGCGTACGCCGAGGAATGTGACCATTTGGTGGTGAGTATGCATTTGGGTGATTTAAGACGGATAGAACAAAATGAAGTCATTGTGTATGAAGGAAAAACATGACCACATATTTTTAATCACGAATTATAACAACATATTTTTACATGTGGCCTTGCACATGACTGCTTCCCGATATGTGACAGCAGAACACCTATGATTACAGGTGCATCATGCATACAGTTCAGCAGAAGTCGTTTTTTAGTCTTGATGCTCCACTTCATCTTACGGCAAAACACGGCGTCCTTAACTTGCAAAATACCAATGTAAGGTACCGCTGGCTTAGTGTAAGACTGTTGAGCTGGCAAATAAATTTAGTAAGTTTAACTGACATTAATAACTGATCTCTTTCATCCACGATAAACATGGCGCTCGGCATGCAAGCAGGGCAACGATTGGCGGGTGGCGCGCATGACGTCGGTCTCTGCGTGCTCGGCAGGGCTTCCACGTGCTGGCGGACGAGTGTGACGGATTCGGCGGTGTGTCGGCCGGCGCGCTGGCGCACCTCTCGGACGAGTACCCGGGCCGGTCGGCGCTGGTGGCGCCGCTGCAGCCGCCGCCAGCCGGCGCCCTCTCGCTGCCGCAGGCCGTCCACCAGGCCGTCAACACTGTGTTGACGCTCGACGCGGCCGCACGCCACGCCTCGCTGTGCACGCCACTCTCCGTGCAGGCGGAATGGACGGCGCCGCTCGTGGCGCCATCTTATAGGCGCATGGAGAATTTTGAGTACAAGGTACATGCCATCAGATTATAGACGGTTTTTTGCCGGAAGCATCTGGATGCCAATTGATGTGGAGTGTGTGGTTCGTTCGCTTTGGCTTTGAAAGGATCAATCCTGTGATGGTTGCATTGAATTTTGATTTATGTGGCTTAAAGTAGAAAAACTTTGTTACAGGCATGACTTATAGTACTTGGTCGTGAATCACTTAACGGCAGCATATTGCATGTTTCAGCCGGAGCTTCCGTACCACAGCGGTGCTGTGTTGGCCGCTGCGCTAGACACTATCACGTTGCCATGGCGACGAAAGCGAGACCCAGTCCCGCTCTATGAGGTGACATCAAGCCTTTCGTACGGTGGCCGGACGGTGGCTGGTGTGGCGTCAAGTCTGCCGCTGGGAATCGGTCAAAATGATTACCTCTCCACCTGGCTGGAAGGCGGAAACCTGAAGTTATGTAGTGTCACACCAGGTGTCGGTGCCGTCCCGGACGAGTCAGAAATCTGGAGTAGTTGCACGGTCCTGCGCGGTGTACCAGATAAACAACTGAGGTGAGGCGCAACGGGGGATCGAAACACATCCATCGATGTTTGCAGTGCTTATCAGGGTCTCGGGGGGGGGGGGGGGGGCGGGGGGGAAGGGGGGGGGGGGGGCGCACTTCGCGAAGGTGTCGATGACAACGACGTTGTTTTTTATTGATGACGGATAACGCGGCTACAAAGACACGTTTCCATCTTTGATACCGAAGTCGTGAGATGTTCGGCCAGCGTGTCTGCGGCCGCCGCCATGACTGCGCCGTCTGTGTTTGTTACGACTCCGAGTGTTCCGTCTGTGTCTGCTGCCGTCCTGACTGTGCGACCCTTCGATCCTGTCTGTGACGACCCTGACTGTGCGATCTGCGACGACCCTGACGGTGCTTCCTGTATCTATTACGACCCCGACGGTTCAGTTTGTGTCTGCTATGACCCTGATTGTGTGCTGTCTGTGCCTGTTACGACCCTGATTGTGCCGCCTGTGTCTGTGTCCGACCCTGACGATGCCGTCTGTGCCTGTTACGACCCCGACGATGCCATCTGTGCCTGTTACGACCCCGACGATGCCATCTGTGCCTGTTACGACCTTGACGGTGCCGTCCGTCGCAGGCCGGCCGGCGTTGGCAGTGACCCGTGGCTGGAGGTGACCGGTCGGCGGGCAGCGGTGCGACTGCGCGAGCCGCTGCGCACGGCGTCGCCCTTCCCAGCGCTGTTCGGACCGACAGTGGGCCGAGACGGCCTGCTCCAGCCCCGCTGCACCAAAAAAGACGGTGAGCACGTTCTCTCCGGCATTTGTTTCTTCTCGCTATTTGCCGAGCGGCCGACAACACATGTCCGGGTGTCTGTGATTTGCTTGAACAGAGATTGTAACTACTGTACCGCTCGTTGCCGTCGCGTATCTTGTGACGTGCCATTCGGCGCGCTGCAGGCGTGCGAGCTGCGCCGACGGCCGCCGCGCTCCAGTCCAGCCGCGCGGTGGGCGACTCACTGGCGGCGCTGCACGCCGTCACGGCCCGCTTCAACATCGCCAAGTTCCACCGGTTCTCGGCCGGCGGTCTGGAGACCGACGACTGGGCCGAGGTGCTGGAGCGGACCAGTGACCTAGTGCGGTGCTACCGGCCCCGAGAGGAGGTGTGATCTGGTGCAGTGCTACCGGCCCCGAGAGGAGGCATGACCTGGTGCGGTGCTACCGGCCCCGAGAGGAGGTGTGATCTGGTGCAGTGCTACCAGCTTCGAGAGGAGGCGTGGCCTGGTGCAATGCTACCGGCTTCGAGAGGAGGTGTGACCTGGTGCAGTGCTACCGTACCCGACAGGAGGTGTGACCTGGTGCGTTTGATCTGGCGCAGTGCCACTGGCCCGAGAGGAGGCATGACCTGGTGCGGTGCTACCGGCCCCGAGAGGTGTGACCTGGTGCAGCGCTACCGACTCCGAGGGGAGGTGTAACGTGATGCAGTCTTCTCCCGTCTCCCAATACTCCCACTCCCCCCGTGGAGATGGAAGAATCTTCCAGTCTCCCTGTCTAGATTCTTCCCACACCTCTTCAGAGGAGATGTGCCTTGGTGAGGCGCCACGCGATTCGGGTATGCTGGTCATGACCTGAGCGCTGCTGTTTTGCTAATTGGTTCTTGTGATTACTGGGTGTATTAACCTGCAGTCAGCGATGGCAAGGAACTGTTTCATCTCTGGTGTCACATACAATTTTGTGAACTGTTAATGCTGGCCTGTATTGTGATGATTATGCGCTATAACCGCTTGTCTAGTTTATGTACATAGGATATGATGCCATGATGTGGATGCACGCGTCTGAACTCGCCATGCTTGCCGCTTTACGTGATCAAAAAATTGAATTTAGGAAAATGGAAGCGATTCACGTCGATAACTCTTCATTATGATACGGCCCTGGAGAGGACATCAGCAAATACGCTCTAGATAGCTGAGAATGGACCGGACAAGGGTAAGAGCTGTCCTACATGCGATGGTTTTCACACACAGGATTTACAGACAGCGGTCGATACTTATATGTCTAAGGTTACATGGTTACGCGCCTGGGCATCTGCAAACTTTAAACACTGTAGTGCTGGCTAACAATCAGTCCACACCATTACTAAGCTTTAATCGGAGATATGCTTATTGATAATATCTAAATACACGCGGCACTGACACCTTGCACAGGTCTTGTGGCACACACATCCGCCGTGGTTCACGGGGCCCGGGACGGCGCCCCAGTCTGGCGGCCAGGCCCGGCCAGCCGCGCGCTCAGCCGCGCCCGTCGGGCGGAGCCGGCCGGCGCCGCCCACACCGGGCCCCTGCTGCCGTCTCAGCAGCTGACTCCGGTCAAGTGACGTCACAGGGACGCCACAGCCGCAGGCGGCGCTCGGCCCGTCGTGGGGCGCGCGGATCAGTGACGTCACCGGGCGTCCACATCGGTGGTGGCGTCAGGGTGTGCGTTATTTACATGTCAGATGCAACTACACCGTGCCGTTCTTCGCCTGAGAAGCTTAGTAGTGAACGGTGTTCATCACATTTCACGACATAGCTGATCATCTGACGTCCAACCCTGCAATGACATCATCACCCCTCGCTCGTCGCGTGTGATCAAGCCCATTGACGTCATCAGACGTTTTCGTCGGACTCTGTGATGACGTAGTCCGGGGCGTTCATCAGCGCCTCTAGGCTTGGCTCATCGGTGGAGGAGCCGTCGTCCAGGGCGTTGTACTTCACCGGATAGGTCAGCTGGTTACCTTTGTCCCACGAGTAGATCTCCTGCGGTCAGGGGTACACGTCAGCGGTGTGTCCATACGGCCACACGCCAGCGGTTTGTCCATACGCCCATGCGCCAACGGTTTTCCACGATCCACGCACCCGTTCGGTGATGCCTCATTCAGCGCATGAAAGCCAAGACGTCTCAACGCGGAGGGCCGACGCCTTCAAACGAGCAGTCTGGCCGTTTGACAGAGGGCCAACTGCCCCTACACAGCAGGTGGGCGCCGCCGCCGCCGCCACGGGGCGCGGACCACCAGGTGGCCCGCGCCCCGTGGACCACGCGTGAACGGGCGCCGTCGTGAGTACTTGCCTTGTGACGCGGGTTGTAGCCGACCATGGTGGTCTGGCGGAACGGGTTGGTGAAGGTCAGGTCGCCGTATGGCAGCGACTGTATGGTGTACAGGTCGAGCGCCAGGCTGCAGAGTTGGCGGTCTGTTAGCGGGGACTGACCCCGGGGCGTCGGTGCGGAACAGGCCAAAAACGGGCAGCGCTAGACCCACTCCTTACAAACTGCTCAGACAGATACCAGCACACACGAATACCAATGACTCATAAGTGTTGGCAATGAAAAAAGTCAGGCTACAAACGGTTCTGTAAGTAATGAGGCGGCCGTTAACATTAAAAGAATGTGAAATGTTTGCAGACCACATCCATTTCGAGCGCGACTTTTTGCTTTGGGTTCCTCGGGGCGTCCGCCGACGAGGTTCCGTCCCGCGGGCATCATGACAAGTTTTCCAGCGCAATTTGCGGGTGTCACGGCCAGGTGCCGGTACATATGACGTCAACAGCACGCGTGCCAGGTTGTGCGCGACCGCCCCTCTCTCCGTTCGGTGGCACGCGCTTCACTGGCGTCCGGCGCGTCCTGCTGGCTACCAGCAGCGTGCTGTGTGCAGAGCGGCGTGCAGCGGCGGACCGGCCGCTCGTGAGGCCCACCTGAACTTGGTGTTACTCTCGGTAAGGCTTTTGATGCCGTACAGAACGCCGCACACCATGATCATGTCGCCGTCCTTGGCGTGACTGTCGCCCTGGAAGGAGATGTTCCAGGTGTGCAGCACGTCCAGGTTGTCCGACTGCAGCTTCACCACTCCCACGTTGTTCCTGGCAGGTGGCGCAGAACGTATTAGTGGAGGACTCGCCAGTCATTAGGATATAGTCAGGGAAGCAGCACGAGATGTCCTAGTCATGACGAGGAAACGCAAAAAAGCTTCCAGATCTGCCGGTACGCTAGCTAGCATAAGCTTTATCCATCCCTGTGAGGTTCCTGATCTGCTGGTACGTTAGCCAGCACCGGCTTTCTTCACCACTGTGAGACCTTATCCCGGGTCATGTCATGGCAGGAGTCTCTTAGGGGGGCTAGGTTAGGACACGCTTATTACAAATACATGCCGCCATTGTCACAAGCTGTAGGGCGTGGGCACTAACGCCCTCTAACGGCACCGGGGGCCGTCTGGTCCTCTGGCCCGGAGTGTCGCCTCACCCGGGCAGCGCGTAGATAACCCAAAGGCCGTTCTCGTCGACGGCGAAGTCGGCGTAGGTGTAGCTGGAGTTGTAGAGGAAGACGCTGCGGTTGGCGGCCAGCAGCGGCAGCTCCAGCCGGTGGGTGATCTGGCCCTGGCGCAGGCTGAACCGCACTATCTCCGGACGGCCGCGCACGTGGTAGTAGAACGAGCCGTTGTACACCACGTGCGAGTTGCCCTGGTGCCGCTCCGGCAGCGTGATGTTGCGCGTGATGATCTTGCGGTCGAACTTGTCCTTGTCGGAGTATTCGAAGAGGAGACGCGGCTGGCGCTCATGCGTGTACCAGTACTTGTCGGCGTCGAGCAGGCTGGGTGGGGAGGCGTCGCGCATCCAGGAGCCGTACCGCTCGCGTGAATCCCGGTTGAAGACGGGCTTGCCGACGGCCGATAGCTCACATGCTGCCGCATAGGGGAGCGTGTCGGTACAGACACGTCGGCCGACACGCGGGTGCCGGTAGTGTAGTGGCGGACGCGTCTGCGTTAACCACTACATAGCTACATAGTGGCATATGGCATCAACTACCGAGGCCATATAGCCTCAGCAGCTGAGAACGCCGTAAAGCCCACTGACGACGACGACGTCGGCCGACGCGGAACGCTTGCCGGTATCGCAGAACTGCAAGATCTGCGGTCAGTCTGGAGATATGGCCTGACCGTCGGACCAGCCGACACCGAGGGTGTCAGTGGTCCTGGTCAGTAGGCAGTGGTCAGTGTCAGTGGTCAGCTGGCCAGTGGGCAGCCACATGGGGAGGGCATCAAAACTGTGGCACCGGCGGCCACATCGGGAGAGCGTAGTAACTGTCTGTCAGGCTATCTGAAACGGCGATCACGGCACAACGAGCGGATCTATTCACGTCGAAGATCTCGGATTGGCAGCCACATGGAACGAGTAAGTCATCAGATCGGCTGACACAGCGAACGAGATGGAGCCACCAGGGTAGATGGCACGAAGAGCGCGCCAGAGCTGTCAAACGACTGACGCGAAGGATGTGTCAGAGCTTTCAGATTGCATGACACGGATGGCATGATAGCCTTAAGTCTCATTAAATACTATGGCACTAGGCCAGGTGAAGTGATTTAATGTTCGAAAAATAGTTCACCCTACTTTCACAAAATCAGGGGCGGATCCAGAGGCGGGCCACGGGGTCATGGACCCCCCCCCCCCCTCGGGCCCCGACGGGGCCCGTTGGCTCCGAGGGTGCCCATAGCCGTCCGAACAGGCGCAGTTTTTTAACACAAAATGCAGCAAAACTGGGCATCTCTGGACTTCCAAACCACCAAGAACAGTTGTCAGCGAAAGTGAAAGACCTATGAGAAGTCCAAAAAAATTGTTCAATGACTGGAAAAGCTGTGAACTGTAATTTTTAAGCCCCATTACACTGCCTAGGAGCCCCATGCTGTTTCCGGGCCACCCATATGCCCACTTGCAGGATCATTTCGATCGTTAAGGAGCATTCCACGTTGCCCTTTATTCCTTTGCATTTGCTTAGGGGGGGGGGGGGGGCTGCGCTGTTGTTGGGCCCTTCCTGTTACCGTGTCGAGACACCATTGTCAATCACGGGCCGTTCCACAGATTCTTTCCATTCGCCAGAAAGGCTTTGTGAGCTATAGCCGGGTCCCATATCTTAACCTGCCGGGATATTCTCGTTTGCACGGGGGCCCTGTAAGTGGGTTTCTGTTAACCTACCGAAACACCAGCGATACGCTTATGGGCCATCTGTATTGGTCTAGGGCGTGTCCAGTTCTCTGTCACTTGCATAGGGGCCTACACTCTTGCCGGGGGCCCATCTGATGGTCTGCTTTGGCGTACGTCGTTCAGGGACTCCCCACACTGGGTCTCGGGTGCTTCTTTTCTGAATGCAGAAAGGGGGCCCTACGCTCTTGTGGGGAGGGGGACTCTGATAGCTTGCTCGGGCTTGTTGGATGGTTCGGGGACTCTCTACATCGGGCTTTGGGCAGTGCTATTTTAATGGGACCCTACACACTTGTCGGGTGTCCCATTTGTTTGCCGCTCCGGTCACACTGGATTGTTCGGGACCCTGTATATATATATATATATATATATATATATATATATATATATATATATATATATATATATAGGGTCTTGGTGTGTGAATTTAGGGCCCTACTCTCCTGTCTGGGCCACCTGATGATCCACTCGGATATACTCCATCTTTCGGGTGCCCTCCACATTGGGTTTTGGGTACTTCTTATTTGAATGGAGGGCCCTACACTCTTGTCGGGCCCCTTCTGATAAGATGCTCGGGCGCATTCCACCATTGTGGCACCATGTACAGAGGGTCTTCGGTGCTTTCCATTCGAATGGAGGACCCTACGCTCTTGTTGGGAGCCCTATTTGTTAACCTGCTCGGGCACACTCGACCATTTGGGGGCGCTCTACATTGGTCTTGTGTACTCCCTATTTGAATGGAGGGCCCTACGCTCTTTTTAGGAGCCTTATCTTTGTTAACCTGCTCGGGCACACTCCATCATTCGGGTCCTCTACATCGGGTCTTGGATATTTGTTTTTTGAATGGAGGACCCTGCGCTGTTGACTGGGCCCTATATGTTACCCTGCTTGCACGGGCGGATCCAGGATTTCGTCAAAGGGGGGAGGCACGCAACATCACAGGGACCCCTGGAGTTCGGGGCCCTCTCAACAAAGAGTTTTTGCACTTCCTACATTACACTCTAAGACAAGCCTCATGTAGCACATATATATATATATATATATACATATTACATATATAATTCAATCTTACTGTGCATGGCCCTATAAAGGCCAGGCGTGCTACGCATGCACACGCATAGAGCTCACTCATTTCCAATAGATCATGTTAAATGCTTTTGAGGGCTAAGCGTTACAGCACAACTTGCAAAACAAACTTAAATTGCCTGTTAACAAACATCAAAGCCAGGAATGGACTTGATTCCTAGCTTATGTATTTACGGCTAGTCGGCTGAGCGATGTAATCAGGTGATGGATGTTGACTAATGTAGAATTGTTCCTTTGTTGTAAAGGAGTGCAACGTATCCTAGCATTCAAAATATGTTTTAAACGTGACACACTAGTCTAATGAGTGTCACACATTTAAGAGCCTATGGAAATGACACATACGACGTCAGCGGTACGTAAAATTACGTTCGGCAATTGCGCTTAAAAATTCATCGGCGCATATTTGACTGCTGCTTTAAGACGAAGGCACCAAGTTCTATAGGGACGGAACCTGAGCGATCATGGGTGCCGCACGAGGCCAACAAAGGGGCTGCCGTTAACAAGTATAGGGTCCTCGGGGCAAGCAAAAGGAACCCAAGACCAACATGATGGGCCCTTAAACGACCGACAGTGCCCCGGCTGGCTGACATAAGGCACCGACCAGAGAACAGGACCCTCCGGGCAGTGGAGAATTATCCAAGACCAAGAATTAATACCCCTGTGCGATCAAGAGGGCACGGTCAGGTTAACAATACGATCCTCGATAGGAGTGAAGAGTCCTCCGCAAATGAGACCAAAGGGAGAGAGCCCTCGATCAAAGTAAAGGGACCCTGGGCAGCGGGTGTTTCCGTGTCTTATCTTTTAGGAGCCCTAGCAACAGCACAAGGCCCTCCAAGCAGGTGTAAAGAACCCGAGACTTATATAAGGGGCCCCTGAGCAACTGAGTGTAACCTGGCATATGGGGACCCCGGGAAAAGCGTACGGAGCCTTTCGGGCGAATGGAAGGAATCCGTGGCGGAAAACCTGATCGATGAACAGTGCTCAGGCATGGAGGCGGACGGCGTCTCAACAGCACATTGTGCCTTACGAGAAAATGCAAAGAGAAGAAGGGAAACGCGGAAAGCCCCGTAGCGATCAGACTGACCCGGCAAGTGGACGTAAAGGGTCAAGCAACCAACGCGTAATGCCTCTAGACAGCGTAATGAGCCCCAAACTTCCCCCAACACTTTTTCAATCAGCAAAGAATGAACTTCGTCTCCTTATGAACTCTTTACTTTTGCTGACACTTGTTCTCGATCATCTGTAGGCCCAAAGGCATCCAATTTCGTTGTGTTTTTGTTGTGAGAAAACTGCGTCCGACCGGCTATGGGCAATATAGTTTCTGCCCCCCCCCCCCTCCCACCCTCCCCTTCTCCCACCCTCTGCGTCCGCCACGGGCCTGAGCAGCTGAATAGATGGGGCCCGCTAAAAACATAGGGCTGTCCACTCAAACAAGAAATTCCCACGACGCAATTCGTGGGCTCTGAACAACCGAGTGCGCCCAGACAGGTTAGCATATAGGGTCCCCGTCAAGAGCGTAGAGCCCTCCATTCAAATAGGAAGCACCCAAAACCCAATGTAGAGGCCCCCGAATGATCGGGTGTACCCGAGCATGTTAACAAACAGGGCTTCCAACAAAAGCATAGGACCCTCCATTCGAATGGGATGCACAGAAGATCCTATGTAAATGGCCCCAGAAGGATGGAATGTGCCCGGGCAGCTTGCCAGAAGGGGCCCGACAAGAACGTAGAGCCCTCAATTCAAACAAGAAGCACCCAAAACTCAGTGCGGAGGACACCCGGCAGATGGAGTATACCTGAGCAGATTATCAGGTGGCCCAGACAAGAATGAACAGCCCTAAATTCAAAAACCAAGACCCAATATATAGGACCCTCGAACAATCCAGTGGGGTCGAAACGGCGAACAGATGGGGTCCGTGACAAGTGCTTAGGGCCCTCCATTCAGATAGGAAGTATCCAAGACACAATGCCCATGGATTTCGAGTGTGCCCGAGCAGGTTAACAGATGGGGACCCAGCAAGAGCGTAGGGTCTTCCGTCCAAATATGAAATACCCACGACACGATGTAGAGACCTCCGAATGATCGAATGCGCCAGTGCTAATTAACATATAGAGCCCCAAATGAGCGGAGGACCCTCCATTCAAAAAGCCAGTGCCCAAAACCAGATGCAGAGGTCCCCATAATCTATTGGGCCCGAGCACTTTATTGGAAGTGGCTCAGACAGGAGCGTAAGGACCTCCATTAAAATAAGATGTACCCAAAACCCGGTGCGGAGGGCCCCCGAAAGATGGAGAGTACCCGACCAGGTTATTAGATGACCCCGATAGGAGCAGAGGGCCACAAATTCGAACACCAAGGCCAATGTGCAGCCCCCCCCCCCGCCCACCCCACCCTGAGCAATCCAGGGTGGCTGAGAAGGCGAACAGAGGAGGCCCGCAAGTGCGTAGAGCCTCATTCAGTTAGCATGTGCCCAAGACCCAATATAGAGGGCCCCCGAACGATCGAATGTGCCCGAGCAGGTTATCAGATAGGTCCCAACCCCCCTAGAAGAGCGTACGGCCCCATTTAGAAAAGAGGTACCCAAGACCCAGTGTGAGGGGTTCCCAAACGACTGAGTGTGCCCACGCAAGCCATCAGATGGATACCCGACAAGAATGTAGGGCCCTCCGAGCAAATTCAAAGAAATAAAGGGCAACGCGGAATGCTCCTTAACGCTCGAAATGATTCTGCAAGTGGGCATACAGGTCCCTCGGAAACAGCATGGGACCCATTTGCAGTGTAATGCGGCATCAAAGTTCTAGTTCGCAACTTTTCTAATCATCGAATATTTTCTTTGACTTCTTATAGGCCCTTCACTTTTGGTTACTTCTGGTCTCGGTCGCCTGGAAGTCCAGAGATATCCAGTTTTGTTGCGTTTTGTGTTAATAAAACTGCACCTGTTCGGCCGGTTATGGGCCCCCTCGGAACCAGTGGGCCCTTTCGGGGCCCAAGGGGGGTCATCGCCCGGTGCCCCCCCCCCCCTCTGGATCCACCCCTGCGTGGCCTCCTCGACGAAATGCTGGGTCCGTCCCTGCACGAAATAACATATTTAAGAGAACACCAGACGTCTGAAAAGCACTGTCGGGATGTGGAGGATAAACAACTGATAGCGAACGTGTTTGACTGACGATGATACAGAAAGACAGCCCACCAACTCAGGGGCAGAACGCTGGCATCAGCTCCTGCCAATCCGGCTAGTGCGGGTGAAGTTCGCTTCTGAGAGCAGCTCTGTTACTAATTTTAAGGCCATAGGCGGATTAAAATAGACATAAACGGATTAGAGAAAACGGGAAATAAAATGGCTTCGAGCTTTACTCGAAACGATATTTCTAGCGGTGTCCCTATTCTCACCCCGCTACTAACCGTTCCTAAGTGAGCCGGGGGTGGGGGTCTTTTCGTCCGCCACTCGGTTGTGTACAATGGCCAGCCCTCGGTCGGGCACGGGTTAGTGCGCCTCATTTCTAGGATAGCCCGGGCCTATTCATTATGGTCGTGTGACAAAAAGTAATAGATTAAAGTTCAAGACAACGAAGCATGCAGCGTAAGTTGCAGGTACAATGCCACATCTTCTTGATTTACTTTATACAAACCTAATTCACTCGATTTACTCGCATACGCTACAGCAGTGTACCTTCGCCTATCAAATTATCATGGAAAATGCTTTTCAAAGTATTGATAAAACCCGTTAGAATCACTAGCAAAGGTGTCTTGCTTACACTCCCTCGGTTTTTGACACCATCAACGTAATGACAGCTGGCAACTCGCACATCTGGTAACGCCTCGCTCTTCTCCGCTGCTCAAGGCGTCGGCGATCTATTTCGATGTAAAGTGTATCGGGAGAAAGCGTCAAAGCGATCTTCTCCGTAAAATCCGTTTCATTTCAGTCTTAAGGTCAAGCGCCACGCCAGCCCATTTTCCATGTCTTCTGTTACGTATAAATCGCCTCAGAGGATCGCTGCGAGCACATTTGCTTTCCCACCAGACAACAGACGCGGTCAGTCTGGTAGCCCCCAGGCCGGCTGGTAAGTGGACGAAAGTCCCTCCGCCGGCGGCGTCGGCGCGGGCCGCTCACGTCTAACGAGCTCCCATGAGCTCCGCAGCGATAACAGAAGTGCGGCATTAGGGCCTAGGTGGGCGGGCTGGACCGGCCGGTAGCCGCGGCCGCCGTCCTCTGCCCTGGCGGGCTGGACCGGCCGGTAGCCGCGGCCGCCGTCCTCCGCCCCGGCTGGCTGGACCGGCCGGTAGCCGCGGCCGCCGTCCTCTGCACAAGCGGGCTGGACCGGCCGGTAGCCGCGGCCTCCGTTCTCTGCCCCGGCTGGCTGGACCGGCCGGTAGCCGCGGCCGCCGTCCTCTGCCCCGGCGGGCTGGACCGGCCGGTAGCCGCGGCCGCCGTCCTCTGCACAAGCGGGCTGGACCGGCCGGTAGCCGCGGCCGCCGTCCTCTGCCCCGGCTGGCTGGACCGGCCGGTAGCCGCGGCCGCCGTCCTCTGCACAAGCGGGCTGGACCGGCCGGTAGCCGCGATCGCCGTCCTCTGCCCCGGCTGGCTGGACCGGCCGGTAGCCGAGACCGCCGTCCTCCGCCCCGACTGGCTGGACCGGCCGGTAGCCGCGGCCGCCGTCCTCTGCACAAGCGGGCTGGACCGGCCGGTAGCCGCGGCCGCCGTCCTCTTGCCCCGGCTGGCTGGACCGGCCGGTAGCCGAGACCCGCCGTCCCTCCGCCCCGGCTGGCTGGACCGGCCGGTAGCCGCGGCCGGCCGTCCTCTGCACAAGCGGGCTGGACCGGCCGGTAGCCGCGGCCGCCGTCCTCTGCCCCGGCCTGGCTGGACCGGCCGGTAGCCGAGACCGCCGTCCTCCGCCCCGGCTGGCTGGACCGGCCGGTAGCCGCGGCCGCCGTCCTCTGCACAAGCGGGCTGGACCGGCCGGTAGCCGCGGCCTCCGTCCTCTGCCCCGCTGGGTGGACCGGCCGGTAGCCGAGACCGCCGTCCTCCGCCCCGGCTGGCTGGACCGGCCGGTAGCCGCGGCCGCCGTCCTCTGCACAAGCGGGCTGGACCGGCCGGTAGCCGCGGCCTCCGTTCTTCTCTGCCCCGGCTGGCTTGGACCGGCCGGTAGCCGCGGGCCGCCGTCCTCTGCCCCCGGCTGGCTGGACCGGCCGGTAGCCGCGGCCTCCGTCCTCTCTGCACAAGCGGGCTGGACCGGCCGGTAGCCGCGGCCTCCGTCCTCTGCCCCGGCTGGCTGGACCGGCCGGTAGCCGCGGGCCGCCGTCCTCTGCACAAGCGGGCTGGACCGGCCGGTAGCCGCGGCCTCCGTCCTCCGCCCCGGCTGGCTGGACCGGCCGGTAGCCGAGACCGCCGTCCTCCGCCCCGACTGGCTGGACCGGCCGGTAGCCGCGGCCGCCGTCCTCTGCACAAGCGGGCTGGACCGGCCGGTAGCCGCGGCCAGCCGTCCTCTGCCCCGGCTGGCTGGACCGGCCGGTAGCCGAGACCGCCGTCCTCCGCCCCGGCTGGCTGGACCGGCCGGTAGCCGCGGCCGCCGTCCTCTGCACAAGCGGGCTGGACCGGCCGGTAGCCGCGGCCGCCGTCCTCTGCCCCGGCTGGCTGGACCGGCCGGTAGCCGAGACCGCGCCGTCCTCCGCCCCGGCTGGCTGGACCGGCCGGTAGCCGCGGGGCCGCCGTCCTCTGCACAAGCGGGCTGGACCGGCCGGTAGCCGCGGCCGCCGTCCTCTGCCCCGGCTGGCTGGACCGGCCGGTAGCCGCGGCCGCCGTCCTCTGCCCCGGCTGGCTGGACCGGCCGGTAGCCGCGGCTGCCGTCCTCTGCCCCGGCTGGCGCCTTTGTGGCCAGATGACGGCCATGACATGGCCGGCCAGCGGAGAGAGGAAGGTGTAGCGCAACACACCTCGCCAGTGGCCAGTGCCCAGCTCCCCGTCTGACAGCTGCCAGACCGCAGGTTCCGTCACCACCAGACGGCGAACGGCTGCTGACAGACCGCAGGCTCCGTTACCACCAGACGCCGGGCGGCTGCTTCATTGGCACGCATGGGCCGTTGAATGGCGGAAAATCCTCCAAACGACGCCACATTGCTGCGCCATTCATGCTGTGTTGCAGCGATACAACTGTCAATAGCTGGAAGACAAGCGTGTACATGCTTAACAGCAAATATACTTTGGACAATCACATGCCACAAATGTATATATTCATGTGATCGCGTATATTATTGTGTATGGTACGATTAAATGCGTTTGTGTGTCGAAAGCATTCTGTAGAAGGTAAACTGTGGCAAAATTTCAACGAAATAACCATTTCACACAGGCTGGTAAATTTGGGGAATACAAAGCCCCGTACGCATGTCATTACCTAACAGGCATCAACGTCAGTTACATTAAAATGCCTTTAGCAGCACCAAAACACACTGTGGCGCTCGACCACCGTCACGTTTCGAGGCCAGGTTAGCCTGGTGTCAGCTCTGTCACCTTCGCAGCGCATTCAGTGGCTGAAATCAAGCCGGGAACTACATAGCCAGAACCGCCGTGATCAGGGCGGCAGCGGTGACTTTACATGCACCGATGGCTGGCTGTGCAGCACAGGATTATCTTATGAGCTCCGGCATATTTTATTGGATTAGCCACGTTTTTTTTTTGGAAGGAAGCTGCCACGGTTGCACTGAGTTGTACGCTCCTTAGCTGGCACGCGTTAGGGGTTTCGGTCCTTTGATGAAGCGGTGGATTGGTAGATACGTGATAGCTGCAGCATAATTAGCGAACATCATGCGATGGGTCCGATCGATATAACGGTAGATCATCACCTCGGTTAGCTGCTCACCAGCAGAACTTTCCACCACGGTCATGCCTCACCGCCCGTCAGTGCCTACAGCACCATCCACTCACCCATGGTCCTGTTGCCGAGCCCCTTGGCCTTGAGTCCCTCGATCCTGGTCACGTTGCGCACCTGGCTGCCGTAGGCGACGGGGAAGCCGCGGCCGCCCGGGTAGACCAGCGTCGGACACTCGCGGCACGGCGCCGCCTCCTGCATCGGACACAGGTTGTCCTGGTCGGTGATGTTGGGGGGCAGCCGGCCGTAGTACACGTCGTTCTGCGCGCCCTCGTTCAGGCCGGCGCCCGGAGCTGCAACATGGCGCCCGTGAAGGGTCATATCACGTACCAGGGGTTGCAGAAACAAGGAACGAGCACCACCTGGCCCCACTCTGTGGGTGGGGCTGGCGACAGGGTACCAAGTCCGGTCACGATGCTCGCAGCAGTGGTCAGATTAGCCTAAACGAGGTCCACAGCAGGGAACAAGGGGAGAAAGCCAGGATCCGGAGCTGGAGACAGCAGCCTCTCTAACTGCCGCTACCGATCACACATTAAGGCACCAATTACATTCGCATAATCGGCCATGATAAGCCCTGCACGCTTAGGCCTGATTGTGGGCTTCTTATAAGAACGGATTTGCCTTATTTCATGCCTGGATGTGCCTGTGCTCTGTATATCACTTCGAGCTGCAGCAAGGTTGTACAGTCCGAACACCCGTATGGAGCCTGCACCTCCTATACCCATTTTTGAAGTCAAAGTTACGTTCAGAGCACAGGACCACACTGACTGGAAAATAAACGAAACCATTTAATTCGATGACCGCGGTCAGACCTGAACGTGCAGGGCTTATTATGGCCGATTATGCGGACGTGATTAGTGCCTTAATGCGTTATGCGTGCTAAATCCGAACAGCTTACATGTATGAGTAATGCCTGATGCGTCATGCGTGATGGTCGTTTACTTGAAGTCGTTTGCATGTTTGAGTGATGTGTGATGCGTGATCCCCTGTGTACGTTAGATCGCTTGTTTACCTGAATTCGTTCGCATGTACGCGTTTTCAGGCATCGCTATCCATTATATATACACTGTATCGTGATAATGACTGGCAAGTGCTCCTTGTTCAATCTCATAAATGCTTGTGACCTGTAAAAGCTGCGGCATGCTGTTTTAAAGAAGTCGAGTGAAATCGATAGGCAACTTCAAATTTACTGCCGATGGTCGTTGAAATCGTCTTGACAACGGCATGGAGCCGAAACATCAATGCATCTGTCTCTTTCTTCCTCCCTTTTTCCTGGTTATTGGACGAGGAATTAGGCTAACACTACTGTCTTTTAGTCTTCTTGTGCAGCCTGTTTGTCCATTGAACGTGGGTTACTTTCGGAACGAGAGCTGACAATTCACGGTGTTTTCTGGGCTCTTGCTGGTCAGAAACCCGAGTAAGAAGTGATGTTCCTTGACAACTGCCCGGACGCTGCAGGAGTGCCGCCCGCTTCTTTCCCCGCCCGCATTGATGCCCGTGATTGTTTTGAATTCCCCCTCCCCAGGCCATTCCCAGCGCCACTTATTGTTTCCGGTTCCAGGTGTTCCATTGCTCCAGGTGGATTTATCTCCCAGTCGAATGCGTGTTTAGTTCGTTCGGGCGTGCCCTGAACGTTGTAGTGCCCGTCGATTGTAGGTTTTGTTCCGCCTTTCCCCTGCCAGTTGATGCAAGCACCAATTAGAATCAGTGGCATCTGCGTGCCTAAGGCCTGGATGCTTACGAAACGTCGTGTTTTTATTCCATTTAGGAAATATCGCCCTCTGTGCACTCTATGACAATTTGATTCGGGTTTCTCAAGTATTGCAAGCAAACGTCTTGCGTCCCTTATACCACCGCGGGCAGGTTCTATCTTAATTGTCTGCGTAATCCGGAATATTAATCCAGTTATCCGCCTCGGGGTCATTTACCGCTTAGCAGCTTGCAGGCTGCTTGGAATTAAAGGAGCTGCAGCTAACGCAGAGGCGCGGCATGAGTGGGGAGGGGGGGAGGGGGAGCCTCCTTAGGTCCGTTTTATGGTGCTCCTTAGGAGCACTACATTCGACTCCTCCGAGTCTTTAATGGAGTATTGCATTGACTGGGTTCCCCCCATTCTTCTCCCCCTTGAGAAAATCCTGGTTGCGGCCTTTAAACAGCACGTACGCGTTGCCTAGAACACAAATAAATGCTTGCTGCAGTCAAGCTGTGAGAAATTCAACAAAGTTGATTTTTGCAAGTATTTTTGCAAACATTTCTTTTCCATCGATGGAACTTTGCATGCAACTAGCCGTGAATATTTCAACCCCATCTCACCTAGCAGCATTGCGCAATTAAAAAGCAGGCCACCCTGCAAATTTTTATACGCGGCGGAACGTCGTAGGGCGGTGGGGCTAAAAGCATTCACCAAACATTAGCATCAGTGAAATGGCAAACGATCACTGAACAATGCGCATAGATGCACCATTAAATGTGCAGCATTCCACATCGCATGGGTGCACATCTGCCCACATCCGCCGAAGAGGTCGTGGTCTCGCGACGTGGTCATCCGCACGATCTCCAGCTGGCTTGTGAGTCACCCGCTGGCTCAGCATCCAGTAAGTCAAAGTCGCAAATTCTCACCTCAGAGACCTAAGATATGACCGCGTTGTTCACGCTTAAATTCGGCAGTGTGCAAGCTCCCACGGAGAATTGCGTTATATATATAGTAGTAGAACGCCTATAAATAGGCGTTCGGCAGGTGGTGCAAAGGACCAAGGACAAGCATATCAAGCAGCAGATGTCGTTAGACAACTTGGCCGGTAGGAGTCGGTCTGGAGTGTTAAGCTATTGAAAAATGTATGCCCAATTCACCTAACGCATTAAAAAAACACGCGCACACATATTTCGAGTCCAAACACAGATTGGGCCGTGAGCATTGGTAGCCTATCTTCATATAGCCAGCTCATTGCGTTTTCATACGTCATTCATGAGCTATCTTTAAAACGCCTGAGACCGTCGCGACGATAGCTCAGTTGGGAAGGCGCCAGAGTCGTTAGTCCGCTGTGTAGCAAACATGTGGGATCGCGCCTCAAGTGCCGCGCCTACGCCGCCTGTCTATGGCAGCCAACTGGCAGCCGGCCGTGAGGGATAGGCCAGGCCGGCCCCGGCCGACCACGCACAGCGAAACGTGCGACGTCAACTCATCGGCTAGAACTGCCCGCGAAAACCATGGATCTGCCCTGCTAGGGCGGCGCAGCTCTGGTCTTTGCAACAGACTCAGCTTGGTAAAGTCCCTGATCTCGAAACGCATTTGCAAGGGGTGTTGTCAAAACTGAAATAACTTATTCAGCTATGTATGCGCATTGCATTGCCGCATTGAAGCGGCAATGCATTGCAAGGAAGCCGCATTGACAGGAATCACCGGGTCACTCCTGACTCAGCTCTTCAGAAACAACACGGAATCAAGCGTCATTATGGGACGAAGGCACACCAATATTTTGCAATCTACGAGCAAAAATACCGTGCTACCATTAGGTACAGCAACTGTGGTACTCCCAACACATTTGTCTGTGCCGTGGTCTGGAGATGCTCGATGGCTCCTGTGCCGTGGTCTGGAGATGCTCGATGGCCCCTGTCTCTTTACTGTAAAACTGCTCTGTCTGGAGGGTGTCTTTGGTATTCCCAATACATTTGTCTGTGCCGTGGTCCGGAGATGCTCGATGGCCCACAACAACTGCTCTGTCTCGAGGGTGTCTTTCGTGCAAATGTATAGATATCTACAGGTTACGTATACATAAGTACCTTATTAACTTCTGTCTATTCGTTTCGATTGCAGTTTTTTGTCTGCACTGTTCGTTGCTAGCACCTAATGCCTTTTCATGCTAGCACCTAATGCCTTTTCATGCTAGCACCTAATGCCTTTTTGAAATATATCCACAATGTTCTTGTTCAGGTGCGGTTTTTAGCAGACGGCTGCGATGTTTTTATTTTTATTTTCTGTCGAATTCGCCAGTTTCCCTTGCCATTTTGCATGGAAAATGTCAAGGGAAGCTGGCAACACAGCTGGTTCACAATGAGATGTCGAAAATCTCATTGGGGAGGAGGCAAGAGGAACATAAGGGAGGGGGTCCCCCAGAGAGATGCAAAGCCTTAACCCACGGACAAGGGATTTAGGGCAGTGCGCTTGCTTAGCTATCAATGGCTGACTTGCGCCTGTCACCATGGCGGCTTGCGCAACCAACTTGTAATGAAGAGCACCATAAAAAGCAAAAAGCTTTGACCGCATTAGAACAATGCCCGTTGTCCAATGTCGCTCGGACGTGGTGTGCTCGTCATGCCCTCCGACTCCTTTCCCATGCCGGGTGAGGCGAGGCGAGGCATGCCCGCCGCTGAGTCAGCAGGGTGGCGAGCTGGGTCCCGCTGCCGAGCCTCGGGCCCGCTGGGCCACTGACCGGACACGTCAGCTCACTTTCCTCGGGTGACGGCAGCGCGCGCCGCCGATCCCCGGCCGTCGTCAGCCGGGGCAAGACCGTGACGGCGACGGTTTCCCTTTTGTTTACGCCTCCCAACGCGACCGGCAACAAAAAAACGCCTGATCGCACCTCTTACTTTCGCGGCGGGCGGCGCGCGGCGGGCGGCGGCGCGGGCGGCCAGTTCGTCCCCGACTGTCACCATGGTCTCCGCGCGTCCTGCGCTGCTCGCGCTTTGCTGCCTGCTGCCGCTGGCCGGCGGTCTCTCGTTCAGAGACCGGCTGGCGGAGAGCGTCAGCAGACTGTGGCGTCCGCGACCGCGCCAGGACCCGAGCCGCGGCCCCGACCGGGACGCCACGCTACGCTCAGTCAGCACGGAACCGCGCCGGCTGGACGGCGGCCTCGAGTTCACGCAGCGGCGTCGCTTCCTGCAGCCGCAGCAACATTTCTCGGTGTACAACCGGGCCGGCAGTGTCGAGCGGGCTGCGCTCGACTGGAGGCGGGCGGCCCAGAGGCGCGAGGACGGTCGCGAGGAGCGCCTCTGGGAGCGCCGCTGGGAGGACCGCCACGAGCAGCAGCATCAGGACGTACGCACCTCATCAGCAGAGAACAGCGACAGGAACGCGCGATGTGAGTGACCGAGACAGGCATGCCTGCGCCCTGGACAACGCCCTGCGAGCATCCAAGGGTTCTGACAGCACGGGAGTACACGTGTGGAGCGCCACATATGCCTGGGGTCAAAATGCCGTGCGGCGGTGGGTACGCAGGCGGGAAGCTGGCGGTGGCTTTTAATACGCTCCTATTTCAGGTCGCAGAGACACCCGCTAGTGATCCCCGCCAGTGATCTCCGAACCTCTCACGTATGTGAAAAGGAGTCACGAAGTTATCGACCTATTACGATAATCTTAATTTCACCTATTCCGAAAGCTTTAAAACCTTTATGCAGTGAGCGATTTCATAATTACAATGATATTGAGCAATGCAAGATCCGGTGATGACATCGAGCTATGCCGGATCCGATAAGATTAGCTCATCTCATTCGGATGCGTGGAGACATCGCGTAGGTGCGGCATGTCGCAAGCGTATTGCTTTGTATAATTTCAAGTTGTTCTATGTTATCTTTTCATTATAATGATATGAAACAAAATCGATAATTATCCGTCTAACCTGCACCTATTGTCCTCCATCTAACTTCCCATGTCCTTTAATTTAAGCTTTATCCCTCTCCAATCGGTTGACCGTCATTTCTAGATTTATGCCGGGGGGGGGGGGGGGGGGGGTTGCCTTGATGTCTACACACCACGGCGATGTCCTGCTCACTGGAATTAACCAACACCAACGCCCCTGAATCTGTGTTGCGCGACTTAAAAAGTCAAGTGAACTGAGGGGTGTTCCTAGCGCGCCGCGGTGCTCCATTCGACCAGCCGATCCTCTCATCGGGTCACCTCAACTGCGCATCGTGTTGTCAGCATGTGTTTTGCGTAAGGTGCGAACGTTGCATGCCTTGCGGGCGGTGCGCCCAGACCTGCATGTCGCAGCAGACGCCATTACGACGTGCTAATCGATGTTTGACTCGGTTCCCGACCTTCGAGAGCTTATCCCTGACCCCATGCGTGACCTCTGACATGACCCGACCTCACGCGTGAATCGTGACGTCACGCCTGCCCGGTCACCGCCAGTCCTGTCGCTGCTGACTCTGGTGAGATTCGACCACTTCACCTGCAACGCCTCCACCGGCGAGAACGGCACCTGCTACACCGAGCGCGAGTGCAGCGGCATGGGCGGCGTGGCCAGCGGCGCCTGTGCCGACGACTACGGCGTCTGCTGCGTCTGTGAGTTCTCTTTACCCCGGGGCCCGTTCAGCAGCAGGAAACAGCCGATCATGCATATTTCATGAGCCGAACGGTCGGATGAGCTGGATTTTCACATACATAAGCGCAGTACAAACGACGCACTTGCCTTAGATATGACTCAGAAGCCCTCAAACCAAGCTCATGTAGTGCCACCGAGTCAAAGTCTGAGGGAATTGCCACAGCACTGAAGGAATGGACATGGGTTGGGGACTAAGCCCAGGAAGCGCGAATCTTTATCCCGCAGAAAGTCGGTCGTAGCTGAAAGTGGGAAAACAGACTCTATCTACGCTACACTGAATAGCTTTATTGTCAGAAACCACCAACTCAGCTTCGGCACACTTTAAGACACAAACACGATGAAATGTAAAAGCAATTTTGGTGGGCTGCAGCTTGTTACCGCTCTGAGCATGAGTGATTGGACTAAAAGGCCAGCTTTCTTGGCGAGGTTTCATTTCCGGGGAAAAATTAGGTCTTGACTTAGCTTGTGCCGGCTGACGCTGATGGATTAATTGAGATGTAGCCTCAAGTGTAATTCCGATAGCCTGGGAGGTTTCGGCTGAAGTGGACTTCAGCTAGTTGCCTGACGCCAGCTATGTGGGAGGGACTTGGGCTACATTGCTTTTTATTAATAATGCAGTGAACTGAACTGAATACTGAACGACACTGAATACTGAATACCGGTACCTTCGAGATATGGCAGCATTGTGACATTCAGGTTCGTCATGAGTGGCCTGAACAATAGCCAATACATCTTGTGTTGCCTGCCAAGTTAAGCATGTACTCCGAAAGTTATGCACGCTCTTGCGGGCTACTTTGACCATTGGCAAATTCGTGACTATCCAACTACAGCCTCCTACCCCGGCGAAATTGTAACCTGAGCTTTTCCTCCTCAGTCACGAAGAGTTGCGGAGACCGCATCAGCATCAACAACACATATTTCGTCAACGAGGGCTACCCGGGGTCGTACGACGCCACCGGCTCCTGTCAGGTCACCATCGACAAGGTGCACGACAACATCTGCCAGTTCAGGTGTGTGATGACCGTGTCCCTCGCTGCGTCACGCTCGCCGCGTCACGTTCTACGGTGAGGAGGGCGGGGATCAGAAATAACTGACTCCTACGCTACTTCCAATATAGTGTCGTGACACCCGTCACATGATCACGTAGGGAGCCCGAGGCTAGCTACCATGGTAGAGCAGTCCGTTCCCGAAATGGAGTCCAGTGGACGCGTGTTTGGAATCTCGGATATTTAGCGCCGCCGTTTCTCGCCACGATCGCTGTCGAGGTCACCGCAACCCAGCTCGTAACGAGTCTCGAACCCACACTCTGGCGACTGGGAGCTTAGCGTCCCACACTCTGGCGACTGGGAGCTTAACATCCCACACTCTGGCGACTGGGAGCTTAACATCCCACACTCTGGCGACTGGGAGCTTAACATCCCACACTCTGGCGACTGGGAGCTTAACATCCCACACTCTGGCGACTGGGAGCTTAACATCCCACACTCTGGCGACTGGGAGCTTGAACATCCCACACTCTGGCGACTGGGAGCTTAACATCAGCCCACACTCTGGCGACTGGGAGCTGACATCCACACTCTGGCGACTGGGAGCTGAACATCCCATCACTCTGGCGACTGGGAGCTTAACATCCCACACTCTGGCGACTGGGAGCCTTAACATCCCACACTCTGGCGACTGGGAGCTTAACATCCCACACGCTGGCGACTGGGAGCTTAACATCCCACACTCCTGGCGACTGGGAGCTTAACATCCCACACTCTGGCGACTGGAAGCTTAACATCCCACACTCTGGCGGACTGGGAGCTTGACATCCCACACTCTGGCGACTGGGAGCTTAACATCCACACACTCGGCGACTGGGAGCTTGACATCCCACACTCTGGCGACTGGGAGCTTGACATCCCACACTCTGGCGACTGGGAGCTTAACATCCCACACTCTGGCGACTGGGAGCTTAACATCCCACACTCTGGTGGCTGGGAAGCTTAACATTAACATCCACAACTCGGCGACTGGGAGCTTAACATCCCACAGCTGGCGACTGGGAGCTTAACATTCCACACCCTGGCGACTGGGAGCTAAACATCCCACCTTCTGGCGTACTGGAAGCTAACATCCCACCAACGCCTCACAGGACATAATTCTGACCGAGCAACATAAACCAATCCCTTTTGGGCAAAGCGACTTCATGTAGCTGTCAAGCCACGAATGCACCAAAAAAGCAGGTATCAGTCATCCCCCAGCCTCCTGACAAGGAGCGTTTCAGTGTCTGCCCGGCTCTATTCACATATCTGCTGCCTGGCCATCAGACCGCAGTGACTACAGTGTCCAGGTTCTCACTGCACAGTGATAAAACGCCGGAGCAAACCTCCTCCTATTATCTAATTCAATGCGCATTTGACTTTTGGTGGGTATGATGACGCTAATTAATACATTCTTCCTCTGGGCGCTTAACAACTCCTATAAACGCGCCGTAGGCGCTATGTATTTGTCTAAGCCAACAAGTCCCTCCCCGCCGCGAATCAGCTGCAATACCGCGCGAGCGCACTAAACCACCGTCATGGCGTGAACAACTTCGGCCCGGTCTTCTCATCCGCCATCCCCACAGGGGGAGGGGGGGGGGGGTACAGTTTACAGCTCAGCGCTCTGCGCCGGTCCTGGCTCATCACTCCAGCTGTCGTGCAGTCTTGGCTGCGGCTCGGCTAGAACGGTTTCGAGCATCCGGACACGAGTGGGCGCTCGCTCCGGCAGCGACCCGAGCGCTGGGTTGCGTTCGCCGCGTCATTAGCTGTCATTTGGTCAGCCATGTGTCGGAACGCGCTTGTGTGCTGCGCGAGGCGAGCACGAAACTGAGCGGCTGAGGGGTATCTTTCTTTTGGTGCCTTTCTTTTCATCCCTTCTCTTCTCGTCAGCTGCATGGCTCGGCTGAACAATAAGAACTGCTATGATGGGATCAAGTCAGCATATGTATCAGGTCAGTGGCGTTATCTGACCTTAAGAATTCGAAGCTGACCAAAAACCTTTGATGTTACTTTGACATTTGAAATAAATTCAACATCTGCTATGATGGGATCAAGTCAGCATATGTATCAGGTCAGTGGCGTTATCTGACCTTAAGAATTCGAAGCTGACCAAAAACCTTTGATGTTATTTTGACATTTGAAATAAATTCAGCATCGAGAACGGCCATAGGGACATGAGCTTGAAAGTAAGGGTTCACCGGGGTCATTTTAGGTAATGACCTTTCCTGACGTTCATGAAGCCAGCATAAGAAGACTGGTGACGTCCTCAAGATCAATTATTCTAAATGACCGTCGAAAATATCACTTCAAGCAAGTTTTTTTCAGGAAAAAATCATTGGCTTTGGCCTTGATCTTACATTTATACCTGGCCAAAGGCCAAAAGAACTTAATGATCATCATGATTTCAATTGTATTATTGACTAAAAAACATCACAATGTTGCATGACTTCGTCTAACACCGTTGTCACATAAGCTTGCAAGATTTCCAAACAATTGCCTTCGCTGACAACCGTGGCCTGACTTTGACCTGCCAACGGCTGGCAACCTTTAGAGGCATATGTGATAGTGTTAAACCAAATAATTGGCATTTCATTGTCTACAACCATACAAAGTATGGCCTAGCTGCGCCGCACCGTTCGGAAGTTCTTGTGGAAAAACCCTACGGGACTAATTGAACCTCCCCCATCCGACCGCGTGATACGGTAGAATGACTTCCACTCGCTTATCAAGAGCAATGGCAATGGAATAATTCTTCTACAGAAGTGGCGGAATACCGCTGCCGTCAGCCGCAGTTTCTACCACTTGCTTCTGGCTTTTGATTCCCGGCCTCATGTTGATGACTTCTAATGACGTCGTACATAAAAAGTCGGCACTCGAGTTTTCCTTTGATCGTAACTTGCCTGACACAAGCAATTTTCTCCATTTTCTCCCAAAATACGTTGGAGGAAAAGCCAAACATTACATAAGTTCCCTTTTTAGATGCTCTTCCGTTGTCTAGTGAGCTAATCTTAAAGTTGCACATGGATGAGCTCACAGAAATTATAAATTGGTCCAATACACCCACATCTGCAACCGTCATCGGCACCAAGGAATCGATCGTCAACACTCTTGATGTGAATGTAAAATATATCTGGCGTGGTCGAAAGATACTTTAATATTTAAGTAAAATTTTAAAGGTAAAATTTTAAGCTGACTGCGTGTGACGTCTGTCCGCAATGACTACGCACAGATTTATCATCAGCCGTCTTGAAGTGATTAATTTAATACGCCTGAAATACGCATGGAATCCATTAATGCCGACTTTGAAAGCAAGCAGCTGGACGGTTTTACTCTCCCGCTCACGTGACTCACTGAGATTTTGCACATATTTCTGTTGCCTCAATTCAGTACATTATGTTAAATTGATAGTGTAGAATGAATTGCAATGTCCGTTATTTGCCCCAATATTGCATTAACAACTATGCTCGTCGTAAACGAACAGCTCCGTGTCGAATCACAAAGCGCATCATTTCGGCTTCAATTTTTCGCAAAGGGTCGTGCCAGCTTTGAAATTGACTGACGAGTGATATAAAACTAAGATGCGATGTGCGTTAATTTGTCAAGCAGCTTACATCAAGAACTGTGCGCATCGCAAGTAAACAGCTACGTGTCAAAATCAAAATGTCCGTCATTTCTGGTCCTAATTTTCTGCAAAAACTTGTGCGAGTCACCCAATAGTTTATGAACCAAAATGTATTATCAAGAGCTGAGCCTGTCGTAAATAAACCTGTGAAGTTTCCAGCTCACAAGGTCCGCCTTTTCGACCCTTGTCCGCTTCCTCCGTAGCACGCGACGTGTGTTGCAAAACGAAGTCGTTCCTAACGCCGTTATGCACTAAAGCTCTTAATGCCGTCAGAATGCGACCAGCTCAAGAGAATGCAAGCTGCAAGCCAAAGGCACGTTTCCTCCTAATTTTAGCCGAATCGTCACTGGTCTATGCCGCGAAGTAATTGGCTCAATGCGATTTTAACGCCCTCAAAGATCAGCTGTGCACGCAATAAGGAACATTTTAGTTAACGTGTGGGCCAATTACCGCCCCAGAAGAGCTTGCTAAATGAGATCCGAAAGCCTAGACGATCTCCATGCTTAAGCTATGCTTAAGTTAGATTATTATGTCGTTTCCTTTACCGAAATGTTGGATGGAAACGTTGAAAGGTTTCTGAGAGCCTTACTGTGCTTTAACTGCAACGGATTACCCTCTCGCTCAGAATAAAAGTCTTGTAAAATGCCTGCAACGTCGTCACCAAGAAAATTATCGCAGATATCTATTCGTAACTGTGACACTCTGGTGAGACTACTCAGCGAGCGTGCGTAATATCGTGGTCACACCGTTGCCCGTGAGGAAGAACCTATGCTTATTGATCGGAACGGCACATGCCTTCTAGACACGCTCGTGTACGACGACGTCGTTATTGATGAACACGGAAAAACAGCAATTGGACATTGCACCCTTACCACTCTGCATTCTCAAAACAGCTAGCCTTACCAGAGTTTCCGTCTCCTACTTATTTTTATATCACAACGCAGGCGTCTAGACATCTCGCTCGCTACACCAGTCGCTTGGCGCCAGTTTCATCGCATCATATGCTTATATATTGTTTGTTTTGTTTGTCAAACTGGCGCAACAACCTAGAACATTGACAAGAGATGTGTTCGTAGCGATTAATTTAAGTGATGCAGGAGAGACAATTAACGCAAAATGGCTTTGTCACTGCTTGCGTTTGGATGGATAAGAGGGAACGGCACCTGAGTTTAGATGATGGGTTGGAGATGAGATGGAGATCTTGTAATGCACTTAGCCAGATTGGTGCTGCGCTTTAAAGTGCATATTAAGGAATAAGACGTTTGAAGTTTTCGTATTCATTCTTCTCAAAGCGAGAAACAAAATACTGGTGTAAAAAACAGCTTTCAATCGAAAACAAACGCCTGAAAATTGTACCACGTCCACACTCTGTTTTCGGACGTCTATGGGCTGCAACGCTATCCGCAATAAAAATAACCGCTAGCTAGTATTCGCCTCAAATAGGGTCCGTGTTCAAGCTTATATTCGAAGGTATGTTGTGACGCAAAAGGAAGATTGGAAGAAAGAAAAGCAGTGCATCTGGAAGCGATGCCATATTTTCTGCATGTTTGACAAGGCCTGTTTTTCGCATTGCCCTGTCTCTGGTAAGGATCCAGCAAAAAATGTTAGCGCACACATGAACGCTTTAAACAGGTAAAACATGGTTATACAAATAAACAATCAAAAAGCTGTCGGATAAACTTGTGAGCGCTGTAGTTTTTCGTCAGGGGTGAAAAAAAGTGTCTTTTCTATCACCAACGAAATTTGGAAACCGTCCAAACTACCGCCTGGAGCCAAAGATTTCAGAAACCGTTGCAATGCATCTTTAAATGCGATAAACCATAAAACAGATACAAATTAATTAAATACGGCATAGCCACCAAACGTTTCGTTTCGGGAGTTCTTTGCCCTAAAAGTATCATTTGCCCTAAAGTATCATTTGCTGGCCATCAAATACTGAATGATGGCTGAGACTTAACTAATAAAACCATCAGATAAATTTATGCTTAACATAACCAGCCTAGAGGCGTTTAGTTCCCTTCTCGGTTGAAGCAAGAGAGGCGTTGGGCCTCTTAACCAGGATTGAAGTTTCCTATTTTATCATTATTTTGTATAGTTCTCTCCGTTTACTTTTATCCATTGTTTCCCATAACTCATAGTTTTAGGGATCGGCCTCCCACAAGGTAATTTTGAGAGAGTACATCACTACTATCATCTGTGAAAAGATGGCGGCGCCAAAGCTGGGGGAAAGCTGATTTGAGTGCGTTTCGAAGGCAGACTCATCATTTTTCTGCATCCTCCTACCCCTCTCTCAACCCCCACGTATTTTGAAAATTTATGTCCCTGTAGCCCCGCGTTCATCGATGAAATGGTTCTACAAGGGTTTGGAGACAATACCACTTTTGGTTTTGTGACGCCAGCGTACGATCACATGTAATGGTTATCGATTTCATCATCTTTACCTAGTCGTTACCGGTGCAGAATTCGCCGCTCCCAACATGATCCGAACTATTAGGGCGAAACCCATGCAATATTGGCATCAACAGACGCAAACAACGTTTTTGAACACCTGAGCACCTTTATTTAGCTTATATGTAACATAATGAGAACTAAAAACATTTTATCTCACGCCTGTCCACCGATAGTATGCTCACCTTCGAGGTGCAGCGGGCAATGTGAGACGCTACGACAGCGATGCTCGGCCTCTTACCTCAAAGCCGCTGTCCCCCTCAGCGGCAGGAAGCCCCAGATGAATCCTTCGCATGTGTCGCTCAAACGTCCCTCCATTTATCTCTGCAGCTACAGCTCAGGTATCCACAAACTATAATCCTCCTAGATCAACAGGGATTTTGACGCTATTGCCTCAAAAAGCCGACGAGTAGCTACGCTCTTCTAGCCAGCCAGCTTCTCACATGAACACAACCAACAGCAGCCCACAGTCTTGCACTGAACCCAACCATCACCGCGCGGCGACCATTCGCGCCCATCTGTCTCAAATGACACGACGCTTTAAAACGCTGCGCAGCAAACTGATAACATTCGTCGCGAGGTGCTGCGGCCAGCTGCGGTTCTTACGACTAGTTATAAGCCTAGTTATTTGTGATTGTACACTGTTTAGTATGCAGAGTGAATCTTGAATAAAGAATCTGTGAAAAACACTGACCTGAGGGGAATTGGAAAAAAAAACACTGTGTTACCACTGGTCTGTGACGTACATCCTTTACCTTTTTTCTCTCTGATATAGTATAATTTGTAATGTATTTCTGTCACATGCTGAAAGCTACCCTGATTAAAGCTTCTATGTCTGGCGGCATATCATGGCTCAACTTGTTCATATAGCGAAACGCTGACGTTTCGACATGTGCTCTACACATGTTCACGCTGCAAGCGTTAGCGGGTACAGACCAATACGAAGCTTTGGGTTTCAGTTAGCTGAGATGGCCTGTTGTTATATGCTCTGTTTTGTTGAAATTTGTTTTCAGCTTCAAATTGTGTTAACCAATAAGCATAAACAAATATCAGTTTTTCAACCCACCATATCCGGTAAATCAGAGGCTTCCCCTTCCCTGGTTCTCGTTTTGGCCAGTGCCCGTCGTCGCCTTTTTCCCCAGGTACACTGAAAGCAGCCTCGTGCTTAATTTTTAGCCTACGACTTAACTCTTGCAGATTGACTTGACTACGTGGAAGCGACATGACGACGACGACGTAAGCGTGTCTTGGCCGGTTTCAGATTGGACTTCGATACCTTCTCTATCGCCCAGCCAGAGCCGCTGAACAACATCTGCATGAACGACCAGTTTTCGGTGTCCGGCTCCACATCCATGCCACTGATATGCGGCTTCAGCACCGGCAACCACAGTAAAGGCGGGCCCTGGTGCTGTGGAGCATTGTTAAAAGTAAAAGCATGCATCGATCAGTGACCCTTTAAATAATACCCGCCTGTGATGCCGTCATTAATTCTCTAAAAAACTGGAGTGGTTGCATCATCACAGAAGCATTAACGGAGCGTGGAACATGCGAGGGATTTTAAGGATAGATAATATGTAGATAACACAAGGTAATATTACATAATGTGCAGATAACACAAGGTGCGCAAGGTGTTCAAATCATCCGGCAAGAATTGGTGGGATATTCCAATGACACATCATTTATTCTTCAAAGCAGCCTGTCCCTGCCCGACAAGGTGGCAGAAGTTTTTAAGACATACGATGTGCACGATGCGTAGCTTACTACTGTCCGCCACATTAACCCAAATTCGGGTCGCGTAGAGTGATCACGCCTTAATATGACGGTACCTAGTAGCAGGAGGTGGCCAACAGAGCACGACCGGAACCGAAGGTCAGATTTATAGCATCAGGTCTCGGATGATAGAAGAGAGAGCGAGAGAGAGAGAGAGAGAGAGAGAGAGAGAGAGAGAGAGAGAGAGAGAGAGGAGAGAGGAGAGAGA
>NW_023596576.1:19342078-19358171 GCF_011947565.3 Pollicipes pollicipes | reverse complement strand
CCGTCCTCTGCACTGGCGGCTGGACCGGCCGGTAGCCGCGGCCGCCGTCCTCTGCACAAGCGGGCTGGACCGGCCGGTAGCCGCGGCCGCCGTCCTCTGCCCCGGCTGGCTGGACCGGCCGGTAGCCGCGGCCGCCTCTGCGCGGACCGGCCCAGCCGTCCTCTGCCCCGGCTGGCTGGACCGGCCGGTAGCCGAGACCGCCGTCCTCCGCCCCGGCTGGCTGGACCGGCCGGTAGCCGCGGCCGCCGTCCTCTGCCCCGGCTGGCTGGACCGGCCGGTAGCCGCGGCTGCCGTCCTCTGCCCCGGCTGGCGCCTTTGTGGCCAGATGACGGCCATGACATGGCCGGCCAGCGGAGAGAGGAAGGTGTAGCGCAACACACCTCGCCAGTGGCCAGTGCCCAGCTCCCCGTCTGACAGCTGCCAGACCGCAGGTTCCGTCACCACCAGACGCGACGGCTGCTGACAGACCGCAGGCTCCGTTACCACCAGACGCCGGGCGGCTGCTTCATTGGCACGCATGGGCCGTTGAATGGCGGAAAATCCTCCAAACGACGCCACATTGCTGCGCCATTCATGCTGTGTTGCAGCGATACAACTGTCAATAGCTGGAAGACAAGCGTGTACATGCTGAACAGCAAATATACTTTGGACAATCACATGCCACAATGTATATATTCATGTGATCGCGTATATTATTGTGTATGGTACGATTAAATGCGTTTGTGTGTCGAAAGCATTCTGTAGAAGGTAAACTGTGGCAAAATTTCAACGAAATACCATTTCACACAGGCTGGTAAATTTGGGGAATACAAAGCCCCGTACGCATGTCATTACCTAACAGTCATCAACGTCAGTTACATTAAAATGCCTTTAGCAGCACCAAAACACACTGTGGCGCTCGACCACCGTCACGTTTCGAGGCCAGGTTAGCCTGGTGTCAGCTCTGTCACCTTCGCAGCGCATTCAGTGGCTGAAATCAAGCCGGGAACTACATAGCCAGAACCGCCGTGATCAGGGCGGCAGCGGTGACTTTACATCACCGATGGCTGGCTGTGTCAGCACAGGATTATCTTATGAGCTCCGACATATTTTATTAGATTAACCACGTTTTTTTTTTTGGAAGGAAGCTGCCACGGTTGCACTGAGTTGTACGCTCCTTAGCTGGCACGCGTTAGGGGTTTCGGTCCTTTGATGAAGCGGTGGATTGGTAGATACGTGATAGCTGCAGCATAATTAGCGAACATCATGCGATGGGTCCGATCGATATAACGGTAGATCATCACCTCGGTTAGCTGCTCACCAGCAGAACTTTCCACCACGGTCATGCCTCACCGCCCGTCAGTGCCTACAGCACCATCCACTCACCCATGGTCCTGTTGCCGAGCCCCTTGGCCTTGAGTCCCTCGATCCTGGTCACGTTGCGCACCTGGCTGCCGTAGGCGACGGGGAAGCCGCGGCCGCCCGGGTAGACCAGCGTCGGACACTCGCGGCACGGCGCCGCCTCCTGCATCGGACACAGGTTGTCCTGGTCGGTGATGTTGGGGGGCAGCCGGCCGTAGTACACGTCGTTCTGCGCGCCCTCGTTCAGGCCGGCGCCCGGAGCTGCAACATGGCGCCCGTGAAGGGTCATATCACGTACCAGGGGTTGCAGAAACAAGGAACGAGCACCACCTGGCCCCACTCTGTGGGTGGGGCTGGCGACAGGGTACCAAGTCCGGTCACGATGCTCGCAGCAGTGGTCAGATTAGCCTAAACGAGGTCCACAGCAGGGAACAAGGGGAGAAAGCCAGGATCCGGAGCTGGAGACAGCAGCCTCTCTAACTGCCGCTACCGATCACACATTAAGGCACCAATTACATTCGCATAATCGGCCATGATAAGCCCTGCACGCTTAGGCCTGATTGTGGGCTTCTTATAAGAACGGATTTGCCTAATTTCATGTCTGGATGTGCCTGTGCTCTGTATATCACTTCGAGCTGCAGCAAGGTTGTACAGTCCGAACACCCCCGTATGGAGCCTGCACCTTCTATACCCATTTTTGAAGTCAAAGTTACGTTCAGAGCACAAGACCACACTGACTGGAAAATAAAGGAAACCATTTAATTCGATGACCGCGGTCAGACCTGAACGTGCAGGGCTTATTATGGCCAATTGTGCGGACGTGATTAGTGCCTTAATGCGTTATGCGCGCTAAATCTGAACAGCTTACATGTATGAGCAATGCCTGATGCGTCATGCGTGATGGTCGTTTACTTGAAATCGTTTGCATGTTTGAGTGATGTGTGATGCGTGATCCCCCGTGTACGTTAGATCGCTCGTTCGCATGTACGCGTTTTCAGGCATCGCTATCCATTAGATATACAATGTATCGTGATGATGACTGGCAAGTGCTCCTTGTTCAATCTCATAAATGCTTGTGACCTGTAAAAGCTGCGGCATGCTGTTTTAAAGAAGTCGAGTGAAATCGATAGGCAACTTCAAATTTACTGCCGATGGTCGTCTAAATCGTCTTGACAACGGCATGGAGCCGAAACATCAATGCATCTGTCTCTTTCTTCCTCCCTTTTTCCTGGTTATTGGACGAGGAATTAGGCTAACACTACTGTCTTTTAGTCTTATTGTGCAGCCTGTTTGTCCATTGAACGTGGGTTACTTTCGGAACGAGAGCTGACAATTCACGGTGTTTTCTGGGCTCTTGCTGGTCAGAAACCCGAGTAAGAAGTGATGTTCCTTGACAACTGCCCGGACGCTGCAGGAGTGCCGCCCGCTTCTCTCCCCGCCCGCATTGATGCCCGTGATTGTTTTGAATTCCCCCTCCCCAGGCCATTCCCAGCGCCACTTATTGTTCCCGGTTCCAGGTGTTCCATTGCTCCAGGTGGATTTATCTCCCAGTCGAATGCGCGTTTAGTTCGTTCGGGCGTGCCCTGAACGTTGTAGTGCCCGTCGATTGTAGGTTTTGTTCCGCCTTTCCTCTGCCAGTTGATGCAAGCACCAATTAGAATCAGTGGCATCTGCGTGCCTAAGGCCTGGATGCTTACGAAACGTCGTGTTTTTATTCCATTTACGAAATATTGCCCTCTGTGCACTCTATGACAATTTGATTCGGGTTTCTCAAGTATTGCAAGCAAACGTCTTGCGTCCCTTATACCACCGCGGGCAGGTTCTATCTTAATTGTCTGCGTAATCCGGAATATTAATCCAGTTATCCGCCTCGGGGTCATTTACCGCTTAGCAGCATGCAGGCTGCTTGGAATTAAAGGAGCTGCAGCTAACGCAAAGGCGCGGCATGAGTGGGGGGGGGGGGGGGAGGGGGAGCCTCCTTAGGTCTGTTTTATGGTGCTCCTTAGGAGCACTACATTCGACTCCTCCGAGTCTTTAATGGAGTATTGCATTGACTGGGTTCCGCCCATTCTTCTCCCCCCTTGAGAAAATCCTGGTTGCGGCCTTTAAACAGCACGTACGCGTTGCCTAGAACACAAATAAATGCTTGCTGCAGTCAAGCTGTGAGAAATTCAACAAAGTTGATTTTTGCAAGTATTTTTGCAAACATTTCTTTTCCATCGATGGAACTTTGCATGCAACTACCGTGAATATTTCAACTCCATCTCACCTAACAGCATTGCGCAATTAAAAAGCAGGCCACCCTGCAAATTTTTATACGCGGCGGAACGTCGTAGGGCGGTGGGGCTAAAAAATTCACCAAACATTAGCATCAGTGAAATGGCAAACGATCACTGAACAATGCGCATAGATGTACCATTAAATGTGCAGCATTCCACATCGCGTGGGTGCACATCTGCCCACATCCGCCGAAGAGGTCGTGGTCTCGCGACGTGGTCATCCGCACGATCTCCAGCTGGCTTGTGAGTCACCCGCTGGCTCAGCATCCAGTAAGTCAAAGTCGCAAATTCTCACCTCAGAGACCTAAGATATGACCGCGTTGTTCACGCTTAAATTCGGCAGTGTCCAAGCTCCCACGGAGAATTGCTGAAGGCGTTCGGCAGGTGGTGCAAAGGACCAAGGACAAGCATATAAAGTAGCAGATGTCGTTAGACGACTTGGCCGGTAGGAGTCGGTCTGGAGTGTTAAGCTATTGAAAAATGTATGCCCAATTCACCTAACGCATTAAAAAAACACGCGCACACATATTTCGAGTCCAAACACAGATTGGGCCGTGAGCATTGGTAGCCTATCTTCATATAGCCAGCTCACTGCGTTTTCATACGTCATTCATGAGCTATCTTTAAAAAGCCTGAGACCGTCGCGACGATAGCTCAGTTGGGAAGGCGCCAGGGGTGTCAGTCCGCTGTGTAGCAAACATGTGGGATCGCGCCTCAAGTGCCGCGCCTGCGCCGCCTGTCTATGGCAGCCAACTGGCAGCCGGCCGTGAGGGATAGGCCAGGCCGGCCCCGGCCGACCACGCACAGCGAAACGTGCGACGTCAACTCATCGGCTAGAACTGCCCGCGAAAACCATGGATCTGCCCTGCTAGGGCGGCGCAGCTCTGGTCTTTGCAACAGACTCAGCTTGGTAAAGTCCCTGATCTCGAAACGCATTTGCAAGGGGTGTTGTCAAAACTGAAATAACTTATTCAGCTATGTATGCGCATTGCATTGCCGCATTGAAGCGGCAATGCATTGCAAGAAAGCCGCATTGACAGGAATCACCGGGTCACTCCTGACTCAGCTCTTCAGAAACAACACGGAATCAAGCGTCATTATGGGACGAAGGCACACCAATATTTTGCAATCTACGAGCAAAAATACCGTGCTACCATTAGGTACAGCAACTGTGGTACTCCCAACACATTTGTCTGTGCCGTGGTCTGGAGATGCTCGATGGCTCCTGTGCCGTGGTCTGGAGATGCTCGATGGCCCCTGTCTCTTTACTGTAAAACTGCTCTGTCTGGAGGGTGTCTTTGGTATTCCCAATACATTTGTCTGTGCCGTGGTCCGGAGATGCTCGATGGCCCACAACAACTGCTCTGTCTCGAGGGTGTCTTTCGTGCAAATGCATAGATATCTACAGGTTACGTATACATAAGTACCTTATTAACTTCTGTCTATTCGTTTCGATTGCAGTTTTTTGTCTGCACTGTTCGTTGCTAGCACCTAATGCCTTTTCATGCTAGCACCTAATGCCTTTTCATGCTAGCACCTAATGCCTTTTTGAAATATATCCACAATGTTTTTGTTCAGGTGCGGTTTTTAGCAGACGGCTGCGATGTTTTTATTTTTATTTTCTGTCGAATTCGCCAGTTTCCCTTGCCATTTTGCATGGAAAATGTCAAGGGAAGCTGGCAACACAGCTGGTTCACAATGAGATGTCGAAAATCTCATTGGGGAGGAGGCAAGAGGAACAAAAGGGAGGGGGTCCCCCAGAGAGATGCAAAGCCTTAACCCACGGACAAGGGATTTAGGGCAGTGCGCTTGCTTAGCTATCAATGGCTGACTTGCGCCTGTCACCATGGCGGCTTGCGCAACCAACTTGTAATGAAGAGCACCATAAAAAGCAAAAAGCTTTGACCGCATTAGAACAATGCCCGTTGTCCAATGTCGCTCGGACGTGGTGTGCTCGTCATGCCCTCCGACTCCTTTCCCATGCCGGGTGAGGCGAGGCGAGGCATGCCCGTCGCTGAGTCAGCAGGGTGGCGAGCTGGGTCCCGCTGCCGAGCCTCGGGCCCGCTGGGCCACTGACCGGACACGTCAGCTCACTTTCCTCGGGTGACGGCAGCGCGCGCCGCCGATCCCCGGCCGTCGTCAGCCGGGGCAAGACCGTGACGGCGACGGTTTCCCTTTTGTTTACGCCTCCCAACGCGACCGGCAACAAAAAAACGCCTGATCGCACCTCTTACTTTCGCGGCGGGCGGCGCGCGGCGGGCGGCGGCGCGGGCGGCCAGTTCGTCCCCGACTGTCACCATGGTCTCCGCGCGTCCTGCGCTGCTCGCGCTTTGCTGCCTGCTGCCGCTGGCCGGCGGTCTCTCGTTCAGAGACCGGCTGGCGGAGAGCGTCAGCAGACTGTGGCGTCCGCGACCGCGCCAGGACCCGAGCCGCGGCCCCGACCGGGACGCCACGCTACGCTCAGTCAGCACGGAACCGCGCCGGCTGGACGGCGGCCTCGAGTTCACGCAGCGGCGTCGCTTCCTGCAGCCGCAGCAACATTTCTCGGTGTACAACCGGGCCGGCAGTGTCGAGCGGGCTGCGCTCGACTGGAGGCGGGCGGCCCAGAGGCGCGAGGACGGTCGCGAGGAGCGCCTCTGGGAGCGCCGCTGGGAGGACCGCCACGAGCAGCAGCATCAGGACGTACGCACCTCATCAGCAGAGAACAGCGACAGGAACGCGCGATGTGAGTGACCGAGACAGGCATGCCTGCGCCCTGGACAACGCCCTGCGAGCATCCAAGGGTTCTGACAGCACGGGAGTACACGTGTGGAGCGCCACATATGCCTGGGGTCAAAATGCCGTGCGGCGGTGGGTACGCAGGCGGGAAGCTGGCGGTGGCTTTTAATACGCTCCTATTTCAGGTCGCAGAGACACCCGCTAGTGATCCCCGCCAGTGATCTCCGAACCTCTCACGTATGTGAAAAGGAGTCACGAAGTTATCGACCTATTACGATAATCTTAATTTCACCTATTCCGAAAGCTTTAAAACCTTTATCCAGTGAGCGATTTCATAATTACAATGATATTAAGCAATGCAAGATCCGGTGATGACATCGAGCTATGCCGGATCCGATAAGATTAGCTCATCTCATTCGGATGCGTGGAGACATCGCGTAGGTGCGGCATGTCGCAGGCGTATTGCTTTGTATAATTTCGAGTTGTTCTATGTTATCTTTTCATTATAATGATATGAAACAAAATCGATAATTATCCGTCTAACCTGCACCTATTGTCATCCATCTAACTTCCCATGTCCTTTAATTTAAGCTTTATCCCTCTCCAATCGGTTGACCGTCATTTCTAGATTTATGCCGGGGGGGGGGGGGGGGGGGTTGCCTTGATGTCTACACACCACGGCGATGTCCTGCTCACTGGAATTAACCAACACCAACGCCCCTGAATCTGTGTTGCGCGACTTAAAAAGTCAAGTGAACTGAGGGGTGTTCCTAGCGCGCCGCGGTGCTCCATTCGACCAGCCGATCCTCTCATCGGGTCACCTCAACTGCGCATCGTGTTGTCAGCATGTGTTTTGCGTAAGGTGCGAACGTTGCATGCCTTGCGGGCGGTGCGCCCAGACCTGCATGTCGCAGCAGACGCCATTACGACGTGCTAATCGATGTTTGACTCGGTTCCCGACCTTCGAGAGCTTATCCCTGACCCCATGCGTGACCTCTGACATGACCCGACCTCACGCGTGAATCGTAACGTCACGCCTGCCCGGTCACCGCCAGTCCTGTCGCTGCTGACTCTGGTGAGATTCGACCACTTCACCTGCAACGCCTCCACCGGCGAGAACGGCACCTGCTACACCGAGCGCGAGTGCAGCGGCATGGGCGGCGTGGCCAGCGGCGCCTGTGCCGACGACTACGGCGTCTGCTGCGTCTGTGAGTTCTCTTTACCCCGGGGCCCGTTCAGCAGCAGGAAACAGCCGATCATGCATATTTCATGAGCCGAACGGTCGGATGAGCTGGATTTTCACATACATAAGCGCAGTACAAACGACGCACTTGCCTTAGATATGACTCAGAAGCCCTCAAACCAAGCTCATCTAGTGCCACCGAGTCAAAGTCTGAGGGTATTGCCACAGCACTGAAGGAATGGACATGGGTTGGGGACTAAGCCCAGGAAGCGCGAATCTTTATCCCGCAGAAAGTCGGTCGTAGCTGAAAGTGGGAAAACAGACTCTATCTACGCTACACTGAATAGCTTTATTGTCAGAAACCACCAACTCAGCTTCGGCACACTTTAAGACACAAACACGATGAAATGTAAAAGCAGTTTTGGTGGGCTGCAGCTTGTTACCGCTCTGAGCATGAGTGATTGGACTAAAAGACCGGCTTTCTTGGCGAGGTTTCATTTCCGGGGAAAAATTAGGTCTTGACTTAGCTTGTGCCGGCTGACGCTGATGGATTAATTGAGATATAGCCTCAAGTGTAATTCCGATAGCCTGGGAGGTTTCGGCTGAAGTGGACTTCAGCTAGTTGCCTGACGCCAGCTATGTGGGAGGGACTTGGGCCACATTGCTTTTTATTAATAATGCAGTGAACTGAACTGAATACTGAACGACACTGAACACTGAATACCGGTACATTCGAGATATGGCAGCATTGTGACATTCAGGTTCGTCATGAGTGGCCTGAACAATAGCCAATACAGCTTGTGTTGCCTGCCAAGTTAAGCATGTACTCCGAAAGTTATGCACGCTCTTGCGGGCTACTTTGACCATTGGCAAATTCGTGACTATCCAACTACAGCCTCTCACCCCGGCGAAATTGTAACCTGAGCTTTTCCTCCTCAGTCACGAAGAGTTGCGGAGACCGCATCAGCATCAACAACACATATTTCGTCAACGAGGGCTACCCGGGGTCGTACGACGCCACCGGCTCCTGTCAGGTCACCATCGACAAGGTGCACGACAACATCTGCCAGTTCAGGTGTGTGATGACCGCGTCCCTCGCTGCGTCACGCTCGCCGCGTCACGTTCTACGGTGAGGAGGGCGGGGATCAGAAATAACTGACTCCTACGCTACTTCCAATATAGTGTCGTGACACCCGTCACGTGATCACGTAGGGAGCCCGAGGCTAGCTACCATGGTAGAGCAGTCCGTTCCCGAAATGGAGTCCAGTGGACGCGTGATTGGAATCTCGGATATTTAGCGCCGCCGTTTCTCGCCACGATCGCTGTCGAGGTCACCGCAACCCAACTCGTAACGAGTCTCGAACCCACACTCTGGCGACTGGGAGCTTAGCGTCCCACACTCTGGCGACTGGGAGCTTAAGATCCCACACTCTGGCGACTGGGAGCTTAACATCCCACACCCTGGCGACTGGGGGCTTAACATCCCACACTCTGGCGACTGGGAGCTTAACATCCCACACTCTGGCGACTGGGAGCTTAACATCCCACACTCTGGCGACTGGGAGCTTAACATCCCACACTCTGGCGACTGGGAGCTTAACATCCCACACTCTGGCGACTGGGAGCTTAACATGCCACACTCTGGCGACTGGGAGCTTAACATGCTACACTCTGGCGACTGGGAGCTTAACATGCCACACTCTGGCGACTGGGAGCTTAACATCCCACACTCTGGCGACTGGGAGCTTAACATGCCATGCTCTGGCGACTGGGAGCTTAACATCCCACACTCTGGCGACTGGGAGCTTAACATCCCACACGCTGGCGACTGGGAGCTTAACATCCCACACTCTGGTGGCTGGAAGCTTAACATCCCACACTCTGGCGGCTGGGAGCTTAACATCCCACACTCTGGCGACTGGGAGCTTAACATCCCACACGCTGGCGACTGGGAGCTTAACATCCCACACTCTGGCGACTGGGAGCTTAACATCCCACACTCTGGCGACTGGGAGCTTAACATCCCACACTCTGGTGGCTGGGAGCTTAACATGCCACACTCTGGTGGCTGGGAGCTTAACATGCCACACTCTGGCGACTGGGAGCTTAACATCCCACACTCTGGCGACTGGGAGCTTAACATCCCACACGCTGGCGAATGGGAGCTTAACATCCCACACTCTGGCGACTGGGAGCTTAACATCCCACACTCTGGCGACTGGGAGCTTAACATCCCACACTCTGGCGACTGGGAGCTTAACATCCCACACCCTGGCGACTGGGAGCTTAACATCCCACCAACGCCTCACAAGACATAATTCTGACCGAAACAGTAAACCAATCCCCTTTGGGCAAAGCGACTTCATGTAGCTGTCAAGCCACGAATGCACCAAAAAGCAGGTCTCAGTCATCCCCCAGCCTCGCTGACAAGGAGCGTTTCAGTGTCTGCCCGGGTCCATTCACATATCTGCTGCCTGGCCATCAGACCGCAGTGACTACAGTGTCCAGGTTCTCACTAGCACAGTGATAAAACACCAGAGCAAACCTCCTACTATTATCTAATTTAATGCGCATTTGACTTTTGGTGGGTATGATGACGCTAATTAATACATTCTTCCTCTGAGCGCTTAACCAACTCCTATAAACGCCGTAGGCGCTATGTATGTTGTCTAAGCCAGCAAGTCCTCCCCGCCGCGAATCAGCTGCAATACCGCGCGAGCGCACTAAACCACCGTCATGGCGTGAACAACTTCGGCCCGGTCTTCTCATCCGCCATCCCCACAGGGGGAGGGGGGGGGGGGAGGTACAGTTTACAGCTCAGCGCTCTGCGCCGGTCCTGGCTCATCACTCCAGCTGTCGTGCAGTCTTGGCTGCGGCTCGGCTAGAACGGTTTCGAGCATCCGGACACGAGTGGGCGCTCGCTCCGGCAGCGACCCGAGCGCTGGGTTGCGTTCGCCGCGTCATTAGCTGTCATTTGGTCAGCCATGTGTCGGAACGCGCTTGTGTGCTGCGCGAAGCGAGCACGAAACTGAGCGGCTGAGGGGTATCTTTCTTTTGGTGCCTTCTTTTCATCCCTTCTCTTCTCGTCAGCTGCATGGCTCGGCTGAGCAATAAGAACTGCTATGATGGGATCAAGTCAGCATATGTATCAGGTCAGTGGCGTTATCTGACCTTAAGAATTCGAAGCTGACCAAAAACCTTTGATGTTATTTTGACATTTGAAACAAATTCAGCATCTGCTATGATGGGATCAAGTCAGCATATGTATCAGGTCAGTGACGTTATCTGACCTTTAGAATGCGAAGCTGACCAAAAACCTTTGAGGTTATTTTGACATTTGAAATAAATTCAGCATCGAGAACGGCCATAGGGACATGAGCTTGAAAGTAAGGATTCACCGGGGTCATTTTAGGTAATGACCTTTCCTGACGTTCATGAAGTCAGCATAAGAAGACTGGTGACGTCCTCAAGATCAATTATTCTAAATGACCGTCAAAAATGTCACTTCAAGCAAGTTTTTCAGGAAAAAATCATTGGCTTTGGCCTTGATCTTACATTTATACCTGGCCAAAGGCCAAAAGAACTTAATGATCAGCATGATTTCAATTGTATTATTGACTAAAAAACATCACAATGTTGCATGACTTCGTCTAACACCGTTGTCGCATAAGCTTGCAAGATTTCCAAACAATTGCCTTCGCTGACAACCGTGGCCTGACTTTGACCTGCCAACGGCTGGTAACCTTTAGAGGCATATGTGATAATGTTAAACCAAATAATCGGCATTTCATTGTCTACAACCATACAAAGTATGGCCTAGCTGCGCCGCACCGTTCGGAAGTTCTTGTGGAAAAACCCTACGGGACTAATTGAACCTCCCCCATCCGACCGCGTGATACGGTAGACTGACTTCCACTCGCTTATCAAGAGCAATGGCAATGGGATAATTCTTCTACAGAAGTGGCGGAATACTGCTGCCTCAGACGCAGTTTCTACCACTTGCTTCTGGCTTTTGATTCCCGGCCTCATGTTGATGACTTCTAATGACGTCGTACATAAAAAGTCGGCACTCGAGTTTTCCTTTGATCGTAACTTGCCTGGACACAGCAATTTTCTCCATTTTCTCCCAAAATACGTTGGAGGAAAAGCCAAACATTACATAAGTTCCCTTTTTAGATGCTCTTCCGTTGTCTAGTGAGCTAATCTTAAAGTTGCACATGGATGAGCTCACAGAAATTATAAATTGGTCCAATACACCCACATCTGCACCGTCATCGGCACCAAGGAATCGATCGTCAACACTCTTGATGTGAATGTAAAATATATCTGGCGTGGTCGAAAGATACCGCTTCCTCCGTAACACGCGACGTGTGTTGCAAAACGAAGTCGTTTCCTAACGCCGTTATGCACTAAAGCTCTTAATGCCGTCAGAATGCGACCAGCTCAAGAGAATGCAAGCTGCAAGCCAAAGGCACGCTTCCTCCTAATTTTAGCCGAATCGTCACTGGTCTATGCCGCGAAGTAATTGGTTCAATGCGATTTTAACGCCCTCAAAGATCAGCTGTGCACGCAATAAGGAACATTTTAGTTAACGTGTGGGCCAATTACCGCCCCAGAAGAGCTTGCTAAATGAGATCCGAAAGCCTAGACGATCTCCATGCTTAAGCTATGCTTAAGTTAGATTATTATGTCGTTTCCTTTACCGAAATGTTGGATGGAAACGTTGAAAGGTTTCTGAGAGCCTTACTGTGCTTTAACTGCAACGGATTACCCTCTCGCTCAGAATAAAAGTCTTGTAAAATGCCTGCAACGTCGTCACCAAGAAAATTATCGCAGATATCTGTTCGTAACTGTGACATACTCTGGTGAGACTACTCAGCGAGCGTGCGTAATATCGTGGTCACACCGTTGCCCGTGAGGAAGAACCTATGCTTATAGATCGGAACGGCACATACCTTCTGGACACGCTCGTGTACGACGACGTCGTCATTGATGAACACGGAAAAACAGCAATTGGACATTGCACCCTTACCATTCTACATTCTCAAAACAGCTAGCCTTACCAGAGTTTCCGTCTCCTACTTATTTTTATATCACAACGCAGGCGTCTAGACATCTCGCTCGCTACACCAGTCGCTTGGCGCCAGTTTCATCGCGTCATATGCTTATATATTGTTTGTTTTGTTTGTCAAACTGGCGCAACAACCTAGAACATTGACAAGAGATGTGTTCGTAGCGATTACTTTAAGTGATGCAGGAGAGACAACTAACGCAAAATGGCTTTGTCACTGCTTGCGTTTGGATGGATAAGAGGGCACGGCACCTGAGTTTAGATGATGGGTTGGAGATGAGATGGAGATCTTGTAATGCACTTAGCCAGATTGGTGCTGCGCTTTAAAGCGCATATTAAGGAATAAGACGTTTGAAGTTTTCGTATTCATTCTTCTCAAAGCGAGAACAAAATACTGGTGTAAAAAACAGCTTTCAATCGGAAACAAACGCCTGAAATTGTACCACGTCCACACTCTGTTTTCGGACGTCTATGGGCTGCAACGCTATCCGCAATAAAAATACCGCTAGCTAGTATTCGCCTCAAATAGGGTCCGTGTTCAAGCTTATATTTCGAAGGTATGTTGTGACGCAAAAGGAAGATTAGAAGAAAGAAAGCAGTGCATCTGGAAGCGATGCCATATTTTCTGCATGTTTGACAAGGCCTGTTTTTCGCATGCCCTGTCCCTGTAAGGATCCAGCAAAAAATGTTAGCGCACACATGAACGCTTTAACAGGTAAAACATGGTTATACAAATAAACAATCAAAAGCTGTCGGATAAACTTGTGAGCGCTGTAGTTTTCGTCAGGGGTGAAAAAGTGTCTTTTTTATCACCAACGAAATTTGGAACCGTCCAAACTACCGCCTGGAGCCAAAGATTTCAGAAACCGTTGCAATGCATCTTTAAATGCGATAAACCATAAAACAGATACAAATTAATTAAAATACGGCATAGCCACCAAACGTTTTCGTTTCGGGAGTTCATTTGCCCTAAAGTATCATTTGCCCTAAAGTATCATTTGCTGGCCATCAAATACTGAATGATGGCTGAGACTTAACTAATAAAACCATCAGATAAATTTATGCTTAACATAACCAGCCTAGAGGCGTTTAGTTCCCTTCTCGGTTGAAGCAAGAGAGGCGTTGGGCCTCTTAACCAGGATTGAAGTTTCCTATTTTTATCATTATTTTGTATAGTTCTCCGTTTACTTTTATCCATTGTTTCCCATAACTCATAGTTTTTAGGGGTCGGCCTCCCACAAGGTAATTTTGAGAGAGTACATCACTACTATCATCTGTGAAAAGATGGCGCGCCAAAGCTGGGGGAAAGCTGATTTGAGTGCGTTTCGAAGGCAGACTCAGTCATTTTTTCTGCATCCTCCTACCCCTCTCTCAACCCCACGTATTTTGAAAATTTATGTCCCTGTAGCCCCACGTTCATCGATGAAATGGTTCTACAAGGGTTTGGAGACAATACCACTTTTGGTTTTGTGACGCCAGCGTACGATCACATGTAATGGTTATCGATTTTCATCATCTTTACCTAGTCGTTACCGGTGCAGAATTCGCCGCTCCCAACATGATCCGAACTATTTAGGGCGAAACCCATGCAATATTGGCATCAACAGACGCAAACAACGTTTTTGAACACCTGAGCACCTTTATTTAGCTTATATGTAACATAATGAGAACTAAAAACATTTTATCTCACGCCTGTCCACCGATAAGTATGCTACCTTTGAGGTGCAGCGGGCAATGTGAGACGCTACGACAGCGATGCTCGGCCTCTTACCTCAAAGCCGCTGTCCCTCTCAGCGGCAGGAAGCCCCAGATGAATCCTTCGCATGTATCGCTCAAACGTCCTCCATTTATCTCTGCAGCTACAGCTCAGGTATCCACAAACTATAATCCTCCTAGATCAACAGGGATTTTGACGCTATTGCCTCAAAAAGCCGACGATTAGCTACGCTCTTGTAGCCAGCCAGCTTCTCACATGAACACAACCAACAGCAGCCCACAGTCTTGCACTGAACCCAACCATCACCGCGCGGCGACCATTCGCGCCCATCTGTCTCAAATGACACGACGCTTTAAAACGCTGCGCAGCAAACTGATAACATTCGTCGCGAGGTGCTGCGGCCAGCTGCGGTTCTTACGACTAGTTATAAGCCTAGTTATTTGTGATTGTACACTGTTTAGTATGCAGAGTGAATCTTGAATGAAGAATCTGTGAAAAGCACTGACCTGAGGGGAATTGGAAAAAACACTGTGTTACCACTGGTCTGTGGCGTACATCCTTTACCTTTTTTCTTCTCTGATATAGTATAATTTGTAATGTATTTCTGTCACATGCTGAAAGCTACCCTGATTAAAGCTTCTTTGTATGGCAGCACCTTATGGCTCTACTTGTTCATACGGCGGAACGTCTACGTTTCGACACGTGCTCTACACATGTCCACCCTGCAAGCGTTAGCGTGTACGGGCTAATACTAAGCTTTGAGTTTCATCTAGCTGGGGTGGTCTGTTGTTATATGCTCTGTTTTGTTGAAATTTGTTTTCAGCTTCAAAATTGTGTTACCAATAAGCATAACAAATATCAGTTTTTCACCCACCATATCCGGTAAATCAGAGGCTTCTTCTCCCCTGGTTCTCGTTTTGCCAGTGCCCATCGTCGCCTTTTTCCCCAGATACACTGAAAGCAGCCTCGTGCTTTATTTTTAGCCTACGACTTAACTCTTGCAGATTGACTTGACTACGTGGAAGCGACATGACGACGACGACGTAAGCGTGTCTTGGCCGGTTTCAGATTGGACTTCGATACCTTCTCTATCGCCCAGCCAGAGCCGCTGAACAACATCTGCATGAACGACCAGTTTTCGGTGTCCGGCTCCACATCCATGCCACTGATATGCGGCTTCAGCACCGGCAACCACAGTAAGGCGGCCCTGGTGCTGCGGAGCATTGTTAAAAGTAAAAGCATGCATCGATCAGTGACCCTTTAAATAATACCCGCCTGTATGCGTCATTAATATCTCTAAAAAACTGGAGTGGTTTCATCACAGAAGCATTACGGACGTGGAACATGCGAGGGATTTTAAGGATAGATAATATGTAGATAACACAAGGTAATATATACATAATGTGCAGATAACACAAGGTGCGCAAGGTGTTCAAAGTCATCTGGCAAGAAGTGGGTGAATATTCCAAATGACACATCATTTATTCTTCAAAAGCAGCCTATCCTGCCCGACACGGTGGCAGAAGCTTTTTTAAGACACACGGATGTGCACGGATGCGTAGCTTACTATTGTCCGCCACATTAACCCAAATTCGGTCGCGTAGAGTGATCACGCTTAATATGACGGTACCTAGTAGGCAGGAGGTGGTCAACAGAGCACGACCGGACCGAAAGTCAGATTTATAGCATCAGGTCTCGGAATGAATAGAGAGGAGCGAGAGAGAGAGAAGAGAGAGAGGAGAGAGTAGAGAGATGATAGGAGAAGAGAGAGGAGAGATAGCGCG
>NW_023596576.1:19332416-19341078 GCF_011947565.3 Pollicipes pollicipes | reverse complement strand
TTGCATTTTTTATTTTGTATGTACAGCATGATTTGTTGCAATCATGATTACGTTAAGTGTTTAAAGTGTTTTTTTTTAGAGGTATTGCATTGATATGGTAATTTCGATATCATTCACTGCATTGCGCGGTTAAACCTTTTTGTGACTTCAAATCCTCTTCTCCTGATCCTGGCCCACGCAAATATGTGCAGACTTTTTCGCGTCGTCGAACTTGAGATGGCTCAAAAATGTAGGCGTGCTGTAAAATGTGCTCGTCATAGAGACGTCACACGAGTACTGTCTCCCCAATGGCCATGCTGTGCCCAGGGTAAAGAAGAAAATGGCCAATGACTTATAAGTGCCTGGAGCACGTCAGCATGAATCATCACTTAACCGGACAACAGTTGGCTTTCAACCATTTAACGCCTTAAATGCAAGTTTCGAATGCGAAGTACATTTTGTGATGCGTCACAGGCGTTTGGACAGTTGTATTCGTTAGGATGGAGATGAGGCTGGGGATGGAATATTTTAGGAAAAGTAGCGTAACCAAGAATATAAATGTAAGTAAGAAGCAGTCACCACAGAAAAGTATGCAAGAACACCACGAGAAAGCCCAAAGCGCACTTATAATGATGGTCGGTTTAGTTCACTTGCACAAATAACCAACCCGCCTTGCTGTGAGTTGAAACGCTACAAGTGAGTCAGCCTGGCCGCTACAGTGACAGCTCTAACACGGTCAGTCTGGCAGCGACTCTGGCGTTATGATTGTGCTCTGTGAGGCAATCAAACGATGATGCACTGAGGAGCACTGTGCTGAAAAGTGAAATTTTGTTGTCTAGAACAGTCTTTAGCACTTCAAAGCATGCAAGTGCCTACAAGTGAAGCATTTCCCGCCAAATCTGAAACTTGCCTCGATATCATCAAGCGTGGAACATCCCCTTTGAAGTATATTTCTCACATTTTGTGCTTTTAAAGCCTTTATTTATTGCATTTCGGCGCATACTGCATAACTGCGAGGCGGCCGTCTGCTACCCCGGTTGTGAAGTGCAGGTGCCAACAGTTTTAACACGCGCTTTGTTCGGGGGTCAAATTGACCTCGAAGGTTTTTCCAAAATCATTTCCGAAAGGCGCGGCATGGCCGCGCCAGACTGCATGGCTGTAGAGAATTGAATAGGGGATCGTTGAATTTTTTTAAAAAAATACATGCACCATGCAAGTTTCCTTACCTATGGCAGGTCAAAATTAGGCCACGGCTGTCAGCGAAGGGCATCTCTAGAGAATCGTCCCATAACCAATTCCAATGGCCCGGAGCCAGGTATAAAGATCAGACCGAGGTCAAAACCAATCTGCCTTTGTACACGAAAGCTCAGTTGATGGAGTAACTCGTACTGCTCACTCCGAATTTATTAATGGCAGGGACCGCAAGAGACATGTTCCATGGACTTCTTAAAGGTCAGAAAACGTCACTGACCTAAAATTATACCGGCCAACATTTTGTTTTTAAGAACATATCGCCTAGTGCAATTATTGACGCTTGTTCGAATGACAGAATCCAAGCGATCTCGTAGCAATTTGGCATCTTGACCTTATAAAGGTCAAAAAGGTCATTGGCTTTAATTGAACACCATTGACCATATGCTTAGAGCAGTTATCTACCTTCGCGGCGATTGCACGAGTCGGGATGGAAGCACATGAGACATCGATCTGCATTATGACTTTGTTTGACCTTGTTTGACTCCAGAGTTATGACTTAGGATCCCCAAACTTCGACACGAGTGAGCTCATGTACAGGTCAATCCACCATGTGAATTTGGTGTCTCTAACTATCCTAGTTTTTTGGATCTCAGCGGGTTAACCCCCCATCCGCAGTATGACGCGACCAGAGGGGCGAGTGACGCGCCTGTGGCCCCGCCGCCGCCGCAGCTGCCGCTCTCGACGCGCTCATAACACTCCGGCGGCGGCTTCTCTGGGTGTTTTGATAAATGTCTGTGTTTACGGCCGCCAATAAGTGAGGTGCCCCCCTCCCCTGAAGCGCAGCCTGCTCGGTGGGTTCGGCTTCAGAGGTTCCTGCTTGGATCGACCGCGCCCGCTTGGTGCGTGATTCAGTGGCCGGCGCGAGCGGCCGTGGTGACGCGCCGGCTGTGACAGCAGCCTGACAGGAGCGTCATGAGCCGCCAGCCCGGACTGGCGCGTCCCCCATCACCCGGGCCTGGTGAGCCAGCCTCCGCCGCCCGCCGCCCGCCGGAATGAGCCGCCGGCCCGGACTGGGGCGTCCCCCATCACCCGGGCCTGGTAGAGCCGGCCTCCGCCGCCCGCCGCCCGCCGGAATGAGCCGCCGGCCCGGACTGGGGCGTCCCCCATCACCCGGGCCTGGTGAGCCGGCCTCCGCTGCCCACCACCCGCCGAAATGAGCCGCCGGCCCGGACTGGGGCGTCCCCCATCACCCGAGCCTGGTGAGCCAGCCTCCGCCGCCCGCCGCCCGCCGGAATGAGCCGCCAGCCCGGACTGGGGCGGCCCCCATCACCCGGGCCTGGTGAGCCGGCCTCCGCCGCCCGCCGCCCGCCGGAATGAGCCGCCAGCCCGGACTGGGGCGTCCCCCATCACCCGAGCCTGGTGAGCCAGCCTCCGCCGCCCGCCGCCCGCCGGAATGAGCCGCCAGCCCGGACTGGGGCGGCCCCCATCACCTGGGCCTGGTGAGCCAGCCTCCGCCGCCCGCCGACCTCCGGAATGAGACAACCAGACGGGCGCGGTGCGGTGCAGCGTGCGCTTATTCAGCTCGATGCTGTCCGGTCCGATGTGGCTCTGTCCACTTTTCTCCGGTCTGGTGTGGTTCTGTCCAGTTCTCTCCGGTCCGGTGTGGTTCTGTCCAGTCTTGTCCGGTCCGGTGCGGTCCTGTCCAGTTCTCTCCGGTCCGGTGTGGTTCTGTCCAGTCCTGTCCGGTTCGAAGTCTGGTCATCTCCGCCACCAGCATGGTACTGACGGCGTCCAGCGGTCCGCTGGGCTGGAGTACGGGCTTCTATTCATTTATTTCCTAGTTATTCATGGCTGTTAAGCAGCTCGTCCTCGCTGTGGGAACGCTGGTTTATTTGACAGGCTGGCTGCTTTACGTGGAGCATTGTTTGGTAGGCACATTTTTCTATTTTACATTTCACAGGCTCAGAGGAAATCACGAAAGCAGTGGTTTGTAAAGTAAGCAAGATGTGAATGTCACCTATCAATCTTGCGCGTTCTTGAGTCAATACGTCCCAGCCATCTAGCCTGCCACCGCCTCCAGTCTCTGCGCATGAGTAGGTCCTCATGACCCCCTGCCGCGGGTCTGCAGCAGCTGGCCACTGCGCAGCGCCCACGAAGACGCAGAGAGACGCCGCGGAACTGTAATGGGGAGAGCGGGAGGGGGAGGGGTGGTGCCACCGGGACCCGCCCTCCCCCTTCCTCTTCCCCTTCCTCGGGTAACGCGGTCGACTTTGCGGCTCAGGCGGGTCGGGGGTCCCGCTACCACGCTGTTCCTTTGTCTCCGAGAACAGTCGGCATCACAAACAGAGCTGTTTGTCTGTTGATGGAAGCCGCAGCCCCGCGTCCTCAGGGAGGGCGCAGACTGCATGACCTACACTCGCCGCGTATGTGTTGACGTGAGGACCTTCGAGGAGGCTGGCAGGCGAATGAAAAACGTTAGCATGACCGTCACCTTTAACGGAATACCCGCGATGCCGATGTTTTGGCCTCGGGGTTCGCACTGGCTCAGTTGTGCGCTTTAGGTCGCCTTTCCATGACATAAGTCGCAACATGCCACAACAAGGTCAAAGTGACAGGAGTAAGTGAATGACAGTAGCCCAAAGCGAAGAACAATGAGGCCCATTCCTTTTCTGTAGCCTGACCTTTTGCATTTATTTCGAATATCTTGCATGGACAGTGCTTGGATCAGGGCACACTTCCCAGCAGAGCTGCTTGCTGCGTGAATCCTGAACCCACCACCCTATGTGCCTCTCCAATTCATCAGATAATATTTTCCCAGACATTGTCAGCAGATAGGATCGGTATATGTTACACGAACTTTCCGAGGAACCGAAACGCTCAGAGTCTCCAAAATGCAGAAAACCATCAATGCTGGAGTCAGAATTGAAACATTCCGTTTGCTTGGCAGCTCCACGGTAGAGAGGTGAGAGCTGGACGGCGGGTTACACGTCATCTTCGGACGCGCCCGTAATGCATGCATCACGAAAACGGTGCCGAGAAAACGAGTCAGCTGACAGTCTTATTACCAGTCAATGTCAGCTGACAGTGTCGTTACCAGTCAACGTCAGCTGACAGCCTCGTTTCCAGTCCACTTTGATCTCAAACATAGAACGGACTCAGTGTACGACTACGCATTATACGACGCAGTTCCGAGAACACCAAACTTTCAGCTTGCAGCCACATATGCAGCATGCCATTAAAAGTTTCACTTGAAAAGCACCTTCATCAGGGACTCAGAAGCATGGAGCGCAAGTAAATAGCCCCGGTCCCGGGATCGGCGCCGGTCGTCTTCGGCCCTGGGATCGGCGCCAGTCGGCCCCGGTCCCGGGATCGGCGCCAGTCGGCTCCGGTCCCGGGATCGGCGCCAGTTGCAGTCGGCTCCGGTCCCGGGATCGGCGCCAGTTGTCCTCGGCCCTGGGATCGGCGCCAGTCGGCCTCGGTTTCGGCAGTTCCGGCCAGGCGGGGCTGCCGACCGGCGCGGGCGGATCCGTCATCGGTGCTCATCGCCAGCCTCGGTTGGGCCAGCTGGCCTGCGCGCCGCATCAGAAGTCCGTCCGAGGACATTCATAACGGCCGGCCGCACTGTATTTCAGCGCGCGTATCGCGCACCTGCCGCATACGTGATGCGACGGCTCGGTCGCCTGGCGTAGCCGACCCCGGCTCTAGCCGGCGGCTCTGTAAGCCCACGTTGGGGAGCTGGCGTGTGACACCAGCACCTCCCCCGGCAGCGGAACCGGCCTGCCTGCAGTACCACACCGGCGTCCAGGGCGTCATCAAGTCCTACAACTTCGACTTCAGCAACGGCGCCGAGCTGGCCAACCAAGACTACACTGCCTGCGTTAGGATGGAGAGGAATTTCTGTGGCATACAGTACAGGCCATGCCAGGACATAGGTAAACCCGTGACGTAGCATCTACAAACGGCATGCGTGTAAACAGCAATCAACGCGTTTAGAGGGAGCTATAATGCGCCGAGTCCTTGTGAGACCCAGCCAACTCCATGGTTGGGAGACCGATACAATGCCGCTGATCGGCCTGCGAGATACATGGATCATCACTGGCCATTGATGAGTGTATGGTATTTAACTTGGTTAGTGGGCGCTTCGTCACGTCAAACCATCCGAGGTGCTTGTACATAGCTACTCGTGGGAAAATTGGGACTCATGGGAAGCGACACCCCTGAACCCACGAGAGCGTTGGGACTGATGGATGGCTGCCACCCCAGACCCATGACGGCGTTGGGGCTGTTGGGTGGCCGGCACTCCTGGACCCATGACTGCATTGGGACTGATGGGTGGCTGCCACCCTAGGTCCATGAATGCGTTAGGGCTGATGGGCGCCTGACATTCCTGAGTCCATGACTGCATCGGGACTGATAGGAAGCGACATACCTGACCCCATGACCGCACTATCCCCTTTAATTTCATCTGACAGATTCGAACCAGATGGTTGTGCGTGATGAACATGAGGTACATCATACAAATCAATAGTATTGGCTGTTATTGATTTGAACGTCGATTTTATCAGATATAACAAACATCATTGACATTTATGAGCAGCCACACAAAGAGGTTATTTGCAGTAAATTTTTGTTAAACGCGGTGAACCACTTGCAAGTATGTCATATCACACGAAACATTAAAAAATATTCACGCGCTTTCTTCAGGCGAAAAATGAGCCATGTAGCAGCTTTACGTTGGAAACTGCGGCTATCCAAGGTGATAGCAAGCGATAAGTGCTGAGACAAATTTGGCGGGCTCAAACTTATTCAATTAAGTCGAACAGGATTCAGCTGTTAGCTTATTTGCAGGCAACTGAACAGCTTGCACACCGAGTCGGCTTGAGGTGGGCCACTGGTATGCAAAGTGGATAATATCTGACCTGACCGGGTGTCAGTCGTGGAGTTCAATCTGTCCCTCCCCCCCCCCCCCCGCCCTTCGGCATCTTTTATTTGAACTGCCCTCAACCTGACGGAGGCGCTCAAAAACCACCAATCATGAGGCTTGGGGAAGCAAATCAACAGCTTTGACAGGTCATAAGCCACAATGGCCGGCAACTAGACACCCTGCTTGTGAAATCAACCTGTCGAAAGGAAAATTATTGGACCAAAGAGTCCACCGACAGATACGTTCTTCGTACGCCATTGTTTGCTGACGTTGTTTTCTGGTTCATCGTTAAGTCCAGCGGACCCCCCCCCCATTGAGTGTATACCGTTAACAAACCAATGTGTACTGTCAACAGACATAATTATCTATTTTCAACGAACTTGAGTGACAACCGGCAAAAGAGCAGCAGACGCTTGACCACCAGCCGGTAGACCTTAGTGTCTAGTGACGGACCGATCCAGATTCCAGGACTGAGTGACCTGACGGACCGATCCAGATTCCAGGACTGAGTGACCTGACGGACCGATCCAGATTCCAGGACTGGGTGACCTGACGGACGGATCCAGATTCCAGGACTGAGTGACCTGACGGACAGATCCAGAGCACGTGATCTGGGGATGACACGTGACCCCCGGACGAGCTGGTAACACCTGCCTCCCCTAAGATCGGCACACAGAAAGCTGCAACGATTCACTTTCCACGTCAAGGTGGAGGGAACTGACGTGTTTTGAATGCGATGAAAGAGGAGCGAAAGACAAAGCTGACACCTCTTCGCGCTGCTACACGCGGCCATCGCATATTATTCAGAGCACATGATCTGCTACGATACGCTGGGTAGGGCGACATCACCACGCCGACTCAGCGTGACGTTCAAGGACAGAGAATAACGTCACTCCCGGGGGACCGGGTTTGACCTGCTGCCATGTGGTGCAGTTAAAGTCACGTGAGATGATACCAGGCTGACGTATGGTGTTGGTTGTGAAGTGACATGAAACCTCGCCGTGGCGCAAAGCAGGCAGATATCACGTGACAAAACATGCCGTCCTCACGAGATGTGGGCTGGCCTGCCATGACAGGCGTCCTGCAGCTGGTCGCCTGATGTTGCAGTGAACAACGCGTCGCAGGCGTTCTCGCTGGGCGGCGGAGCGTCGGAGGTGGGCTCGGTCACCGGCGACTCCTGTGACCGCGACTGGCTCTTCGTGCCCTGCCTCACAGGTGAGGGCCGGCGCCGGTCCGACCGTGGCTGTCGGAATCACCGCCGCCTACCCATCCTTGGAAAAATCGATGTTGTTTGGCCAGCTCCTGAGCCTGACCAGGTGGAGGCCGTGCCTCGCAGCCTGTTGGATTTTACTGATTGCTAATTGGCAAGCCATCCTGTAGGATACCTCATGGGCATCCGTGCCAAGGCACGTATGTATCTAGGTATGAACGCCGGCTTCACCTCGAGGCTCATTGCTACGCTTGTAGCGGAGGTGCGCAGGATGTGTGCACTTCACTGCGTGTTTTCGTCGACGTGTTCCGCACCGTCAACGTAACGAGAGGTCAACCTCAGCTGGCACAACCGGGAGGTCATCCCCAGCTGGGCACAGGCGGGGGGTCAACCCCAGCTGGCACAACCGGGAGATCAACCTCAGCTGGCACAACCGGGAGATCAACCCCAGCTGCGCCCAAGCGGGAGGTCAACCTCAGCTGGCACAACCGGGAGGTCAGCCTCAGCTGGCACAACCGGGAGATCAACCTCAGCTGGGCACAGGCGGGGGTCAACCTCAGCTGGCACAACCGGGAGATCAACCTCAGCTGGCACAACCGGGAGGTCAACCTCAGCTGGCACAACCGGGAGATCAACCTCAGCTGGCACAACCGGGAGATCAACCCCAGCTGGCACAACCGGGAGATCAACCCCAGCTGGGCACAGGCGGGGGTCAACCTCAGCTGGCACAACCGGGAGGTCAACCTCAGCTGGGCACAGGCGGGGGTCAACCTCAGCTGGCACAACCGGGAGGTCATCCCCAGCTGGCACAACCGGGAGATCAACCCCAGCTGCGCCCAAGCGGGAGGTCAACCCTAGCTGGGTGCAGGCGGGGGTCAAACTCAGCTGGGCACGAGCGGGAGGTCAACCCCAGCTGGGCACAGGCGGGGGTCAACCTCAGCTGGGCACAGGCGGGGGATCAACCCCAGGTGGGCACAGGCCGGGTCAACCATAGCTGGGCACGAGCGGGAGGTCGACCTCAGCTGGGGACAAGCGGGAGATCAACCTCAGCTGGGCACAGGCGGGGGTCAACCTCAGCTGGCACAACGGGAGGGGTCATCCCCAGCTGGGCACGAGCGGGAGGTCATCCCCAGCTGGGCACGAGCGGGAGGTCATCCCCAGCTGGGCACGAGCGGGGAGGTCATCCCCAGCTGGGCACAAGCGGGAAGGTCAACCCCAGCTGGGCACACAACGGGAGGTCATCCCAGCTGGCACAAGTGGGAGGTCATCCCCAGCTTGCAGTGCAGGTCAACCCCAGGGCCCGAGCTGGAGGTCATCGCCAGCTGGAGTGACAGGTCATCCCCAGCTGGGCACGA
>NW_023596576.1:19322467-19331416 GCF_011947565.3 Pollicipes pollicipes | reverse complement strand
CACCCCAGCTGGGCACAGGCGGGGGTCAACCTCAGCTGGGCACAGGCCGGGTCAACCATAGCTGGGCACGAGCGGGAGGTCGACCTCAGCTGGGGACAAGCGGGAGATCAACCTCAGCTGGGCACAGGTGGGGATCAACCTCAGCTGGGCACAGGCGGGGGTCAACCTCAGCTGGGCACAGGCGGGGTCAACCCCAGCTGGGGACAAGCGGGAGGTCAACCCCAGCTGGGCACAAGTGAGAGGTCATCCCCAGCTGGGCACAAGCGGCGCGACCCGTTTAGGAAAAGAGCGGGCGCGTCCCAGACCGACCGTGCCTAACGAGGGGCGTCACTTCGCCGCGAGTTGAGCGGCAGCCTGCAATCACGGCGTCCAGCCGGCTGCCGGCGGCAACGAGCCGTGATGAGCCCCGCCTCCACCACCCGGCGCCGCCGCCCCAGCACCGGCGGGGCACGGTGCCGGTCACTGCTCATCACCGACGGCAGGGCAGCAGGCCGCTGGCTCCGGGCGCCTGATCACCGTCTCAAATCAAATGACAGAGCGTGTGGGCGCCTTCGCTCAACCGAGAAGTGTACCCATCCGCTAATTCTGTGGTGCAAATACACATCTGAACTAATGCGCACGGCTCGCTCCTCACTGTCGAACGTGGTCACGTGTGACGCAGTGTTCTGGACGGCGCCGCGTGTGACGCAGTGTTCTGGACGCACCGCCCAGCCGATCGCGCCTCCCCGCTGACAGATAACGTGAACCAGCCGCTCACCATCATGTCGGACGGGAATGTGTGCGTGGACCGCGTCTGCGGGGACCGCTTCAACTCGATCCAGGCGGCGGACAGTGACGATGTGTCGCTCTACAGTAAGTTCAGGCCGATCACTGCAGTCTGGTGAGAGCCATGCCCAGACGCACTGACGCGTTCACATATGAACTCTGTTCTTCACTTTGACGGCCGGCATGTGTGCGCACGTAAAAGTATGCATGTAGAGGTGTACGCGGTGTTTTAGTTTGATCAGTTATATTGGTAATCCATTTCGGAAGAACAAAATGCTATCTTGCTTGTATGTTGCACGTCACTTATTTAAAAAGGCGTACAGTTATTTGCACTAAAAAGATACTGAGAAGGCTTCATTCGTCGGAGACAAACCAAGATGAAGGGACTTTATTGTCCTGGAAATCCATGTCCATTTTGGACGTAGCGGACCTGCTACAAGTTCGGACATTATGTTTTGAAATGAATGTGAGGGTCGGTGAACACACATTTACAAGAATGGCAATGTCATGCCATTTGTTGGGCCGATGAACAGTGCCAAAACGTTTGCCGGGGGCGTATGCATTGCACTTTTTCGACAACTCGTCTTTGAACCCAGCTTTGTCAAAATATGAAAGCACGAATTGACAGCAATTCTTCTCATCGAAAAGATGAAAACGACCGGAACCGTCCCGGCAGTCTCACTGTGAATGCCGTCGATTGCCCCGCCCCATCGCCTGTCACGTGGATGGTAGCACTCCCCATCAGGTCTCTGGGTACCGAACGAGAAACAGTCATGCTGAGGTGCTGCCGAAAAAGTGCGCCTCAAGTGCACACAATGCATTGTCCTGTGATAATTTACCCAAACCCTGTATATCCGAGTTTATTTGCATAACTCCTAAAGCCTCTTGTATTTAGAACTTAACGTTGACCAAATCTATTGAAATGAGGCGAAATGGATTTTGTGTCGACTTTTCCTCAGGTCATTATCACTGAAAAACTTGACCGTAAATTTATATTGATGAAATGGTAAAGAGTTAAACCGAAACCACCGGGTTGCAAGGAACCAGCAGTTGAAAAATATCGCTGAGTTTAAAAGGTATTAGCTCGCCTAAAGCTTAGTTAAAGCATAGCCGTGCATCTGATAAGCCTAAAAATGAACTTGTTCACCGGACAGTCTCAGTTCGTCTTGAGCGTTCACCAATCTAAAGTTAAGACGGAGATGTCAGAGGTCAGGGAGTCGTGCGCACCCACATCTTTTGATAAGGTTACAAGGGTAACAAAGGCTGTTTGAGAAATTGGAGTTTTATTGTAATCACCAATGGTTTTCCACTTACACGTTTTTACAGGGTCGCAGAATGCTACCCATACGAACCTCTTACGTTCATCGCAGAAAGCAGCCTGCGACCCAAGCAAACCTCGTACGTTCATCACAGAATGCGGAATGCGACTCCTGCGAATTTCTGGCTGCGCTAGAAGAGACGGTTAGCTGCAGAGCTTGTGCTACCCGGATTTGAAAATTTTGCGTAAAAAGATATTATATAACGCTAAAAGACCAAAAAAACAATACTTGAAACGTGTGGTTCAACCAATCAGGGGGTTTATCAAAAAACGTATTTTTTGTTAAACTTTGCAAAGTTCCGCCATCCTGCAAAGTCTGCACAGCCTTCCATAGGGTCCATTCCATATCCATCGAGACAGGTGTGACGGGCCCTTGACCCATCGGGACCACGGTGGCGGGCCCTGATCCATCCAAACTGCGGTGATGAGGCCCTTGATCCCTCGAGACTGCGGTGGCGGGGCCCTTGACCCATCGAGACTGCGGTGGCAGGCCCTTGATCCATCGGAGACTGCGGTGACGGGCCTCTGCATACATCGAGACTGCGGTGACGGGGCCCTTGATCCATCCAAACTGCGGTGATGAGGCCCTTGATCCATCGGGACCACGGTGACGGGGCCCTTGATCCCTCGAGACTGCGGTGACGGGGCCCTTGATCCATCGAGACTGCAGTGACGGGGCCCTTGATCCCTCGAGACTGCGGTGACGGGGCCCTTGATCCATCGAGACTGCAGTGACGGGGCCCTTGATCCCTCGAGACTGCGGTGACGGGGCCCTTGATCCCTCGAGACTGCGGTGACGGGGCCCCTGAGCTGTCTGCGGCGTCCCCGCCGGCGACGCTGGCCGTCTCGGCGGCCGCTCGGGAGACCGCAGCCAAGCCTGCCAACTCCAATCGGGAGCTGAGAGCCTCCTCTCCCCTGGGATACCAACTCCATCAGCACAGCCGACTCCGGAACACGCCACGCTCTCAGCGCGGGCCTCCGCACAGTGCGCTTTGCGATCATTAGGCCTAAGTAGAGACGAGGTGCTTCGCGGGCCTATGTGTCATCTCGCATCGCGGACGCCGCAAAGTGGGTCCCCAGGCGCCTGTGAGTGGAAAACGCACCTGAGACGACACTGCTGGCGTGAGCCTGGCGCCCACGAGACCTGTCGGCCCGCACACGAGACCTGTCAGCCCAGTATGTCTCAATGCGTCGCGTCAAGTTACTGCGTTAATCGGCCACATACGAGCCTGTTTGCACAAATGAATGGCTCAATACAAAAGGCGCGGCGAACTCGTGCGTCCCATCCCCGCATAAGTCGTCGCAGTGGCGCCATTCATAACTTCTGATAAACGAGTCTGGCATGATGTCGGGACTTCTGTGTTTGCACCGGGATTTAGACCTTGGCAAAAGTGGTCGAAGTAGCCGAGTGCTCGGTCCCAATCTACAGCCATAGGAATGCAAACGTGCGGGAGATGACGCGCGTCTGCAAGCGGGAACCGTGAGTGCGCCACTTTGTGCGCATGCGTGCACATCAGTGCTTCGGTCTGTTTGTGTGATGCATGCATGTGCGTGCGTATTCACACCAATGTGTGTATGTGCGCCAGCATGAAAGGTTCAGCTGTGCAGGTTTCCGCATGAGTAGGAGCGTGGTTGGGCAATGTGCGCTGCAAGGCTTTGCCGAACGGATCACGCTTCTGGTTGCTCCAACCTTGCGAGTTCGCCATGGCACGTTTCCCATTTTACTGGCTTATCATCTTGTGTCGACAGTTAATTAGGAAGCGGTTTTCGACTGCGTACGTCGTTAAAGCGCTGTACGGTATCCAGCCAGAACAGTTTCCCCTTTTGGTGAGACCTCCACGGCCGAGCGCGTTGACACCTGATGGTCAGCAGGCGGGTATTGACACCTGATGGTCAGCAGGCGGGCTTCAAGCCGACTTGATCCCAGGGCTGAGCAGTCCGGCTGGCTGAAATGCCAGCCGGTCGACGGCTGGCTGAAATGTCCACAGTGCTATTCTGAGGGCCCAGTCTTCGTACCAATGGAATTCAAAATAATGAAACAGTAAAGGAGGCATATTTCAGCGCACTCAGCCGGCGTTTGAACATGATTGGCAGCGCGATGCTTTGCAATACAAAGCATCTCATCACCCCAACCAAAAGCCCTGGCCGTTTGTTGCTTTCCAATGTGGTAACTGGCCGTTCCTTCAACTCTCGATCGCCTGTCGATAGGCCATCTGGGAGCAGCACTGGGTCCGGAAATCCTGATCGGACCCGCCGGTCTCACGGGCGGATCGAAGCCCATGACGGCGCCGCCGATGGACCTGTGCCCGCAATGCCCCCGCGGTCGCCAAGTCCTGAGTCTGCAATCCAGTCCGTCGCTGTCTCTGGATAGCATGATGGTGGTCATGATGATTGGGGCTTTAAGGCTGGCGAGAGCTCTCGCTGTCGGGTGTTGGGCAGAACGAATTTGGTTGCGGGATCGTTGGCGACATGCCAGAGCACGAGCTCCATGTTCCCATTTGATAATCGTAGATCGCACAGCTCTTCCGTTCCTGACTTTCGGTAGCAGGGCATCCAATAAGGAGAAACTCCTCCGGCTGCTTCGCTTGGACCCAAATACAGCGGCCCTTAATGATGATCATCCGGGGTCACTGCCGGCACCCGTGAGAGCGCGCCCCTCAACCCGGCGATCGTCAACGGCTCAGTGCAGCTCAGTGAGCCCACACCACTAGGCCGTTCTGCTCTGACCCCGCTGGCCTGGCGGCAGGCTTTGTGAAGCCGTTCCGGCTGACGTACCACACAGACTCGGAGGAGGCCGACTCTACTACCAGCGAGACAGACAACCGCGGCTTCTGTCTCGACTACGTGCAGCAGCCCTGCACCACCTAACGCCGACGCTGCGTACAGGCGTGCACCACCTGGTGCAAGCACCTGGTGCGAGCGGGCACCACCTAGGGAGGGTTCCGCGTGCACCACGTGGAGGCGTGCGTCACATGCGCAGTGCAGTCATGACGTTGCGCGCGCTTATTATTACCGAATAATATCGTGCATGATCAAATGAAGCCGCTTTTGAGTGAGTATGCCATCATTTGAACTCAAGTGGCTCGTGCTTACGAGGCACAGCTTCGAAATCAAACGGTGTTGGCGGCCGATGCGTACCCTGTTAATTGTTATCACGTTTATTGCAGTATTTCACACCTGCATGCTTTAACCAAGGCCCAAAGGTGTTGATCTAGTTTTAATTTGTTTTTATGTTGTTGCCACTGGGATGATTAGAAATGTGGGGCTGAAGGTGATCGTACACTGTGTTCTAGCACGCCTTGCAATACATCAGTACGTCATGTTTTATTTACAATACAGAATTACCAATGGAAATACCTTCAGTGCGCTGATGGATGCATGGCAGTGGGTGGGCGGGTATTGAACAAATATGTTGATGTTAATTCAGCGTCAGCTTGTAGTACACTGCATTTCACAGCAGGCAAACATTCGACCAAAGTAACTTCATACACCCGCAAATGCCGTCTGTTTGTGAACGGCGCATCTGTGCCCGATCTTTAACGCACTGCATCGTGTCATCACCGTCAAGTCTACATCATTGTATCACCACCGCCAAGTCTACAACATTGTGTCATCGCCGCCAAGTCTACATAATTGTGTCATCGCTGCCCAGTCTTCATCATTGTGTCATCGCTGCCAAGTCCAGATCACTAGCATCTTCATGGTAACGAGGTGCAATTAGCTCTAGTTCCTCATCCACCATTTTCATTCTGAATCGCCGCAACGCACGAATCACCCGTGGAGAGTTACGTGCACTAGCCATAAGCCGGCTGAGGGAGTGTTCCACATTTGTATGGGGTTTGAATTGAAATAGTCATCTTGAAGATCGTTCGGTGCGGTTCACAGCCCTGCCTTTTTAAGAACTACGCCATTCTGGTTTCTGCGTTACCCGCCCGCGAAGATGTGCAGACTTCTTCGGGGAGAATATTTCAAAGTCACCCAGGCATCCATGACGCTATAATAATGTCGTTCATATCATTTCATTCCATTCACCATGCTGCGATTAAGACCAAGAAAACAACTGTTTTTGAGTAATTCATATCTGGCCTTGCCACGTTTGTGACTACGATTTCCAAATATAACGGCCGACAATTGGCTCTCAATCAAGGCTGTGCGAGGCACGATGACGTCATCAAACTCTGGCGTATTGAGGAAAATATGTACTAGACGGAGATGTCGTGTTGTTTGGAGCGGCCTTTTTTTACAAGAATCTATACTTATAGTTACACGTGAGCTTATTTCGTCACATCTTACACTTGGTTTGATATTTCCAAATGCGGAACGTTCCCTTCAAAAGGCCCCTTCGGGATTCCCTCCGTGCGCCGCACATAGCCGCTAGGAAGTTTCCTGTACGGGGGAAGTTTCAGTAGGCGGAGGACTTCCAGATACATACAGTATTACTTCCCCCCCCCCCCCTACTCTTCACCCTCCTTCATCTCACCGTCCTGAAATGGGCATCGCTTGCAGAAAGGGCTCCGATTCCATCCAAATGACAACTATGTAACGCGTGTTGTCACAAAGCTTTCACTAGGCTTTGATGGCAAATTGGCTATGACGTGCAGGCGGCCTCTCATTTCAACATCGCCTGTTCAAAATTCATCCTAATGTTTTGAATCGTTCGCGACAAAACTCTTATCGCCTGGAAAACCTTCGGAAAACTGTCTGGGTCGCCTGTGAATATAAATTTGCTTCGGAAACTGCCTCTGATTGATGATTGTCATTCCGAACCGTTGGCCATACCACGTCCGTGTTATGGCCCATTCTTCAGGGTGTCGTTCAGTGCAGGCGACCAGCTTACACACAGATTCATAACCATTTATGACAGCTGCTGGCTCAGAGATGCTTACTGATGCCGAGAGATGCAGGCTGATGAAACCAAATGAAGTAAAGTATAACGTACTGTTGCTTAAGATGGCCCTTTCCGCGAAGACAAAACGAAAAAAGCTTCAAGGCAAATGGATGTCCATAATTATTTCACGCGCAACACTGTATCAGGGTAAGAGGAGTAATTCCCCAAACCATTCATTTAACCTCGATAATCTGTGAAATGGAATATGAGGAGACACGGAAGCTTCCAAAATACTCACCTCAAATTTCACCTTTCGCTATTCTAGTACATCTTCACCTGTCATGTGTTTACGTACATGCATAACATTGTTGCCAGAATATGACCACAGAACGATTTTCTCAAGGTCGAATGTCGCAGAGTGGATAATGCTTACGCCTACAGTCGGGCGCATTGGTACACGGTAGCTCCATGGACCGGTGAGCCACAGTTATGCAAGTACGTACACACCTAGTAAGGCGCGTGATTTTAAAGCTTAATCTGAATCATTTATCATTCCTCACAGCACATAGGGTGAGGCCAATGACCCTGAAACCCAGATTGCAAACGAGAAACACGAACGTGAAAATTTCGAATGTCGTTTATGTGTTGAATTATGAATTAGACTCGAGTCACCACTTAAATTCGGCGGATATAATGTTTGACATGACCCCTTCCAGACTGGATTATTCTATATACAGCAAGCGGAAAGTTCCCAGTAATGTCATGCGACGTTATGACACTAACGCCCTGTGCCAGGACTGCTCTGACCAGTTGCCAACTGGCTGATGCATGCACACGAATCGCTCCTTGTCTTCTAATAGGACTCAGGTCCAATGAGTACCAGCTTTCTGTCCTTTTTCACTCGGTTACAAGCACGCAATTGTACACACATACTAGTGTTATGGGGGGGGGGGAGAAGGCTGCTGGTTTTCTTAATGTCCTGTAACTCAACTTTCTATCATCGTGCTGTAGCTCCCAAAGCCTATTGATTGTTGCTTCCGGGCACCAGCCCGAGCTGTTTTTACTGCGAGGCACGTTCCTCCGGCCGTAATGTTCGCGCGAGTGGTTGGTCTCGCTGCAGCACCAGGATCGGCCCACCGAGACCGGGCCGGGCGTACCAATTAGCGCCGGCAGGCAGGCGCGCAACTTATGTCGCAACTTGTCGCAGCGCTTCACGGCCTGTCAACCGTCGTCTGGACCAGGGACACAGAGCGAGGCACCGGCTGTCCGGGCCAGGGATACAGAGCGGGACAACGGCCGTCCGGACCAGGGACACAGAGCGGGCACCGGCCGTCCGGACCAGGGACACAGAGCGGGCACCAGCTGTCCGGATCAGGGACACAGAGCGAGCATCGGCCGTCCGGACCAGGGACACAGAGCGGGCACCAGCTGTCCGGGCCAGGGATACAGAGCGAGCATCGGCCGTCCGGACCAGGGATACAGAGCGGGACGACGGCCGTCCGGGCCAGGGATACAGAGCGGGCACCAGCTGTCCGGATCAGGGACACAGAGCGAGTATCGGCCGTCCGGACCAGGGACACAGAGCGGGCACCGGCCGTTCGGACCAGGGATACAGAGCGGGACGACGGCCGTCCGGACCAGGGACACAGAGCGGGACACTGACCGTTCGGACCAGGGGCACATGGACACAGAGCGGGGCGCCTGCCGGCCGGACCAGGGACACTGGGGAGTGTGTGTGGGGGGAGGGGGGGGGGGGGGGGCGTCCGGCGGACCAAGAGCACAGAGAGCGGAACCGTCTCTGGCCCTACACTCACGGTACAGCGTGAAGGCGCCCTCCGTCGTGCCCACTTCGTTTTTGCTGACGCAGTAGTACTTGCCGTAGTCCTGGTCACCGACGGTGCGGATGTGCAGCGACGTCTTGACCTGGGGTAAAAACGATCAGGTCAGCGGCGCGTGAGAGTAGGGGGCCGTGGAGGAAGGCCGGCGTCCGCGGCGCGGCCTAAGCGAAAAGGCCGATGTGGGCACACTCCATCCACAT
>NW_023596576.1:19154432-19321467 GCF_011947565.3 Pollicipes pollicipes | reverse complement strand
CTTTTTAAAACTGACGGAGTCGTGCGTGAAACAAAAAGGTGTCGGCAGTAGGAAGCCATAGATCAAGAGCCTCAGCGCAGTGCTGGACCATTTTTGACTAGCAGAATACCAAACGTGAGGTCGTCCAAAAGTGTTCACTGCTTAACGACGTCGACCGAAGGTGGGCATGAATATCGATAAACGCGGCCTCCCCAACAATGTTTTAAAAAGTAAGGAGCACTCCACAATACCTCGGGCCATGATCGGTAACCCCGCTGAGAGCCCGTTGTAGGCCCGTGCGTCGCATGAGCTCCTACTCACCCTTGGTGCCCATTTTGCCGGGTAGGCCGGGCAGGCCTTGGTCGCCGGCCTTCCCCGGCGGACAGTAATCTGTCGTCGCTGAACAGAACTCCTGCATAGCTCCAAGCTGAAAGCGAATGCCACAACTTATGTGACGATTATACATGGCGAAGTGAGCAGATTGCGCCGCGCCTCCATCGTTGACGGACCATCCGGTGCGCGCTCGGTTGAGCGCGTCGTGCAGTGGAGCCGTCCACGGGGGCAAACCCGATTACGGCGGAATAGAAGGGCTGAACGCACAAGTTTCAGTCTCATTTCAGTGCCGGCAGATGTTCGCAGTAGATAGGTCCGAGGGCGGACCGAGACTGAGGCCGCATTGTTGTACATGTGCTAGAAAAACATTATACAAGTCAGCCCGCCTTTAGCACACAAAAAATGCTTATTTCTAGTATGTTCCCAAAATATTGTCTCCGCGTTAAACATTGCCATACCTAGGCCATGGCACGAGGCGTATGTGGCGGAATGTCTACTGACACCCGCCACCCGACTCTATCCTAAATCCTTTCGCAGCGTCTTGATAAACCAGCATACTCAACACGTCATGCCACGGAATAGGTTTGTCATGGTTAGCGGGTCATCTTGAGAAAAATATGACCTGAAATTCTTCATCCGCGGCTGGAGCCCAATGGTTAGCCTCCCACTTTATGACGGCATTTCAGGGCGCTGTGTGTGCGTGTGTGTGTGTGTGTGTGTGTGTGTGTGTGTGTGTGTGTGTGTGTGTGTGTGTGTGTGTGTGTGTGTGTGTGTGTGTGTGTGTGTGTGTGTGTGTGTGTGTGTGTGTGTGCGTGTGTGCGCGCGCGCGCGCGTGTGTGTGTGTGTGCGGTGTGTGCGCTTGCGTGTGCGTGTGGGGGTGGGTGGGTGGGTGTGGGTATGGGTGTGGCGGTGGGGTGGGTGGGTGGGTGGGTGGGTGTGTGGATGTGGGTGTGGGTGTGGGTGGGTGTGGGTGGGTGTGCGTGCGTGCGTGCGTGCGTGCGTGCGCGGGTGCGTGCGGGCGTGTGTGCGTGCGGGCGCGCGTGCGTGCGTGCGTGCGCGCGCGTGTGTGTGTGGCGAACTGTAAGCCAGACCTGAGGGGAGTTTCCAAGTTCAAGCTGGACGTAGCGACGTTACTGACTGGACTGGCTTACCGACGAGGCGGGACAGCGGTGCTGGATCACCCCCCACGGTCACTTCCCCACCGATGGATCACGGATCAGCTCGCAGAGGCAGATCATGATGTCGATCTGCTCTCGGTGTTCGACAGGTCTGGGAACTTCTCAGCGATCGTGCAGCCCCCGACCCCCTACCCCGACCTCCTTGCCCCTGAATCTTCAGAGATCCGAAAAACGTTGACAGTCATTAGTTTTTGGAAAACTCATTTCAGATTTGGTAACTCTATTTCCTGTAAACAGTTAAACTGACGTTAACATGCGCGAAGCGCAAATTCCGATCCCTCGCTGAAGATGTTTGAAACCACTTGACAGTTTGGATGGAACAAATTCCATTCGATTTGTGGCAACCATATTTTCATTTTTATGCTTTTAATTTGTTTTTTTAGGTAGCGAGCCAGAGGCTAAATAATCTGTAATTTATTATGTTTTTTAAGTCACTGCATCTAACAACCAGTTTGTATGGGAGCTTGCGGCTCATACGCGGTTTATTCTGCAATGTACTGGTCTTTCAGATCTTTAAGTTTAAATGCGAGCTGGAACATCAAGCACAGTTTTAGGATTGAAAATAGGATGTACTAGGTAAAGTGTATAGGATGAACACTTTTGGACGACCTCACGCTTAGTATTTTGCTAGTCAAAAAAGGTTCAGCACTGCACTGAGGCTCTTGATCTATGGCTTCTACTGCCGACACCTTTCTGTTTTACGCACGACTCCGTCAGTCTTAAAAAGTTCACTTCACAAGCGGCTGGCTTCACTCACTCATTTCTAAAATAGTCAAAGGTTGTATTGACAGAAGCCAGGGCAATAAGAATACATTGAAGACCATGTCAAAAAATACCATCCGAACAACCAGCTGACAACGATACAAGTTACTCGAGATTCGGACGGCATTTCATTTTATCACAATGGTGTCACGCTGTTTTCATGGTAGCAAGCATGGTTTCATGGTAGCAAGCATCGTTTCATGGTAGCAAAAAAGTGTGCGCTGTTTTGTTCGTTGTGCGTGATGCGTACACCAGATATATTCTTTGCAAGCTTATTTATAAAGTTTCACATGTTGCGTGAGCAGATCCTTGTAAACAATATGGTGCAATCATCAACATTCATTCACTTCGTTAACACGCGCTCGGGTGGGGTTCGATATGACCCCTCCCCCCCGAAGGCTTTTCCGGAATGGTTTCTGAACGGCGCGGCGTGACCGCACCAAATTTTAGAGAGAAAAAAAATTGCACAGCTGTAGACAATTGAATAGCGGATCGGTTGTTATCATTTGTAAGGTTGCTGACCTATGGCAGGTCAAAGTCAGGCCATGGATTCAGCGAATCCAATTTCTAGGGAATTGTTCAAACTGATGCAACAGCGAAGGGTTAGACGAATCAATATGTCTCTGAGCTACTTTGTTAAGCAACACAACAATTTAATGAGCAAACTCCATTGAACTAGGGTTAGGTATGAAGGTCAGACCAAGGTAAGAAACAACCTGTTCTGTTCTTCTAGCGCTTGCTATATGGTGCAGTTTCTGGTGCTTATTTCGAATTAACTGATAACAGGAACCGTATTATACATCCTCCATGAACTCCTTGAGGTCAGAATAGGCCACTGGCCTAAAATAACCTAGGTCAACATTTTGTGCTCGAAACAGACTTTCTAGCGTAATCTTTGTCGCTTCCTCGAATGCAAAACTTAAAACATTCTTGCATGATTTTGGTCACTGTGAACTTCGAAAAGTCGAACAAGGTCACCGATCTTAAATGAACATGTGCCCTTTTGCCTAGAACAAGTTCTAGGTTCTGAGGCCACTTTAAACGCCAACCCGGAGTTTGACCTTGTTTGACCTTATTTTACCCGAAGTGGATGACCTAGGAACCTCAAAAATTTGATCCAAGTGGGTTCACGTACTGGCCAACACAACCTATGAATTCACTGTTTCTATCTTTCTTAGTTCTTGAGATCTCAGCGGCGGTCAAATTGACCCGCACTCAAGCGAACGGTATCCAACCGGCCACCCGGGCGCGTGTTAACGCATTTGGCCAATCATAAAAGCAGGCTGCAGAAAATCGGTGTGGTTCATCCTTATATTGCATGTATTTTTAATCCACCGATGCTTCCTCGACACAATCTTGATGACAATGTCGACAAGGAAATATTTATCGTATCTGGACAGTAAACTGCATACGGTCAATTACACCTATTTACCATTTATATCTTGCCTTAACATGATGGAATATGAATGTGATATATATATATATATATATATATATATATATATATATGTATGTATGGACTCCCAAGGGCAACGCCACCGAGGGCAGGCCACCCCTCTATCGTCGGACAGAGGGTGACTACCTTTTATCCCACTATCCTACCTTTTGCTACCCTTAATCCTAGTAACCTTCTCGCAAGGCATAAACATGTTCTCCACACGAATGTTCACTAAGAGGCCTATATTCCCGATCATTACCAGTATGAAGCCACCACAATTCTATACACAGATTTAAAGATCATCACGTGCCTGCAGCCTTTGGATGTCATGTCTTTTAGCGGAAAAGCGAAAACTTTATTGTAGTGCACATGCTACAACGCAATATCCTCCATGCCCCAGGTGTAGCTGCTCTTTTCGTACGCTCTCCGTTTATGACTATCACATGCGATGACCACTTCCGCCGTCGCGTTTTTGCAGACGCTTTAGAACGCAAATAGATACAGTACTGCAATTTGGTGATTCCGCACTTTGTATATAAGTGCCTTGCATGATAGGGTCAGCATATAATATTTTCTTATACATCACCGTACTCCAGGTGTGACCATTTGTGCCACAATTTTGATGAATTTTGCTGCTTAAAACATACAGTAACCCAAAATCATTATATCTTGGAACAAACACCTTTTCTGCAGCTTTACTCTCACTAAGGTCCTATTTCAAAGGAAGGCCAGGTGTCAGCCGGTCTCGGCCGGGGGAACGCGCCCGCGGTGTTCATCTTTTCTACCCGAGTGGGAGGCAGGCGACGCCGCAGAGCCTCAGCAACTGAGTGGGTCATTAAGCCCCAGTCACGACGGCGACGGCCGGGGGGACGGAAAACATTTCTCTTAATGCTACTGGGGCTCAGTCAAACAAAAAAGAAATACGGTGGAGTGGAGCGACACGAAATTTGAAGTGCTTTTTGAGTATTATCTGTTTTGTACTCAGGACAAATTGGGAGTTCAAAGCAAGTCACCAACTGGCTGAGATAAGTCTGAGGTCACAGTTTGAAAGTTACAATCACCATAACCTGTTTAGGTATCGACAGATTTGGTGACTATTGCAGAAGTATCCCGTTATGTGTTACATGTCATTTAATGGTGTTATTTCGTCTTAAGTATTATACGGTCTTACGACTCGTGGCGAAATGGTTTTCAGTGAGTATTCCAGCAGTGCCTGACCGAACTGGCGGGAACTAATTCTAAAGTACTGCTTCCGATTGACTGAGAACCTGTGTTTTCTGATCATTACCAATCAAACGCATTCGCAATACGCTTTACATCTTTCGTTTCCTGAAATTCCTTCAGCAGTTGAATACAACAATTGAACTAAGGCGTACGTTATTAGTTCAGTACTTAAAAAGGCTTACTGGTAGCAAATTTTCTGCAGTCATTCCATTTAATCTAGCCTCTGTCAGTAACCCGACCTGCCATGCCGTTTACAATTCCGGATAATATTTAAAGAAATATTAAAAGACATTCTGAGATGTAGCCAAGGACAGGGCAAAGGGGAACAAAACCCCCTGAGCCATGAGGCTTACACTAGGTGCTGGGCGACTTCGAGGAAATTGGTCCAATTTCGCAGGATTTCGGAGGGAATTTGACACCCGGCCTCCGTAAAGAAGATTTTGACTACGCGCCTGAAGAAATGTTCTAAGGATTTTGCGGGCAATGCGGCATTTCATTATGTTGCGCTGGAAAATCTTTAAGGGGTCACAAATGTCCCCTCAGTCCGGCCACCAGCCCCCACCAGTCAACCCGTACTAATATGGAAACATGCGACTTGAAATAGACTATGCTTCAAGCTCATTGGGTTGTAATATGCTGCTCATGCAACATCTTTATTCCAGGCTGCGCAGAAGCTGCGTGTACCAACCCTACGGAGACGCCCAGGGGCCGTGCCACCAGAAGTGCAAAGGGAACCGCCTCTTTCCATTTGCCAATGTGGAAATAAGGCCCCCTAGTGGCTGCATTAGCATCTCTCCCACTGTTCGCTTTCCGCAATGTAAGGCACAATGTACGTGAACCCATCCCTGAAGTCGTCAAACTCGATTGCCTTGTCACGACCCTGCCCGCCAACTTAGGCACAGCTGAATGCAGTTTCAGCGTGTGACAGAGGCAAACAGAATATGGGGATGACCTAAGTCCTTCATGGCTAACCCCATACCCGTCCCCCACAGCCAAAATACGTGTCGCCTCCCATGACCGTCATAGAAGAGCGCCTCGGCGCCATAAGGTGGTCTCTGAGGGGGCGCTTTCACGAGCCAATCAAAAGAGAAGCGTGCGTCCAGTGCCTGCTCTCTGGATCTAACCCTGCATGACTTCTATACTGCTTAAATTAAAGGCTTTTAGAAATGATATAAGTGTTAAAAGCATATATAGTGTTTAATCAAAATAAAGTGGGCTAAATCCGGTGATAAAATGTTAGGGGGGAGAGGCTGTCGGGCCTTCGGTTCGACTCTCCAATAATTTACAAAACTTGACACCCCTGGATCACAGCAGTTCTTAGATTACGATGACGAAGTTTGTAACATCAAAAAAGCATACAATGAGAAAATAATAGTAGTGTCCTTACCACCGGTAATTTTGGCATGACCAGCAAATAATTCTTTAGTGCAAACATAACTCCGAAACGAAATGTTAATGTTTATGACGCATTACATTTCAGTTATCTTTGTTTTGTGTGGTTTATTGCATTTAGACCTGTATTGCAGAGATATCAGATAGATCTGGCTCCAGGTGGCAATTCAGACTGCTCCAAATTTCGTTGGTGGCAGAAAAGGCACTTTCTCACCCATGCAGATGTTCGTGCTTCTTGCTAAGGAAAATCGTTCGGCGCGTTCTGTTAAGTCGAGTTCTCGCAGGGTTATCGGCTTACAGCAGCGTTCTTATTGAATGACTCCATCACCAAGTATGCAATGGAGAGCAGGCATCATAACACCAGAGCTTTTGTGGGAAATGTGCAAAGGACAAACGTATTTTGCAAATAACTGACCCAAACCACACACACACACACGGATTTATGTATGCACATATACGATATGTGATATGTATGTTACATATACTTATGTCTGTATGTATGTATATAGATACATATATGTATATATGTCTATATATATGAATTGATATATATATATATATATATATATATATATATATATATATATATATAGCTCAATTGCAATTGCAATATAAACCATTAGCATTCAACGCTCATGCAGGTGCACATCAAGCTGAGTCCCGCATTTTTCTTTATCTCACTGCCTCCCTCGGTCAACTTCAGTGTCATGCAAATCCATGGTCGCCGTAACTCTGCCTAAAATGAAATGTTTCCCTGCACTGAAACAGTGAATTCGTTCTCTTCAATGTAGCCCAATAATCCCGTATAAGTCGTCCTTTAGCAGCTACTCAAGTTAAGCAAATGAGTTCAGAAGCATCGATGTGAGGTCCCAGTTAATGGCTGCCTCGGGTTATACGCCACGCCGCTGGTTGTCCGGCTGGATGGCCGCTGCAGTCCAGCAGCCCGGCTGACTCGGCCTTACAGTCCAGCAGCCCGGCTGACTCGGCCTTACAGTCCCGCATCCCTACTGACTCGGCCTTACAGTCCCGCAGTCCCGCTGACTCGGCCTTACAGTCCAGCGGCCCGGCTGACTCGGCCTTACAGTCCAGCAGCCCGGCTGACTCTGCAGTCCCGCAGCCCGGCTGACTCCGCCTTACAAGCTGCACGCCGCGAAGAGATGCGTCTGTCAGTGAACTACCAGCGCGGGAAATCCATGCGTGGCACAGACAGGAAAGCTGACGGCGGACGCTGCCTTCTTCTGGGTTACTCACAGTCGTGTCCATAATTTTGAATAAAAGTAATGCACCTATTTACTTTGATAGGCGTCCTTCGCATCTGTACTAACTTAGCCCTTGCCGGGAGGGAAGAAGGTGTGAACGCTCACATCCTAGGTGTTTTCAAAGCATGTTGAACCGCTCACGGTGTTGTAATGAATTTTGACTGAAGGAGTTTACAACTTTTTACATGTGACCTATATGTTTCAAGGTTCTACGATCTCAAGCTAATAGCGTATGACCTCATTCTCGAAGCGCTGTATAGCGAAATCGTGAGAAAACATCGCTGCTACGAGACGCATCCTTAGCCCTGCGCGCATCACATATTATTGCCAAGCGAGTCGTAAGGTGTAGATTGGTTATGCCATGAGTGTGGTCAGTGCTACTGAACTCTCGTAAAGTCATGAAGAAAAACCTGCAATATGTTGTGGAATTTGCTCACGAAGTGCGCAAGGTCATGGAGATGAGACAAATCTGAATACATTGCGGAATTTGCCCACAAAGCGCTTATTTTATAAGCCAAACAGTTTGCTCGTCAGGAAAGCAGTAAGGGTGATTTATTTTCAAGGTCACGTCAGGCCAAAACCAGCCAAAGCAATGTTGATAGGCCTTTTATGTTGAACCAATTCAATTGTCTCACATGAAGGTTGTAAGTGCAAGGTGGTCAAAGATCAGGGTCATGGAAGGTCATGGAACGATCTCAGACGGCCTAACATGACCCCGTGTACATAAGTAGTTGGTATCTTTTATTTACACCAGCATGACTCTGTGGGCATGCACGAAGCCGCGTTGCGCCAGAAAGAACGAATTCAACTCGTTTATCTAGACCCGACTGATCAGCCACACAGCACGTTGTGAGGCGGCCGCACTGAGGACTGTAAATCACACATGATTCCCATCCCGCTGAAAGGTGGAAAGGGGTGTCCCAACTTTGGGGAATAGTTTTTAAAAGATACTGCGTGAATCCTCACGATCATTTGTGTTTCATAATAGCGCTGTGTAGAGCCACTGCAGTGCGATCGGAATAAAATGTGGACATAAAATGTAATTATTGTCGAGTCTTAACTACGCCATCAATACTGTGTAATAGCACTACACTTCCTCCTTTCTTGGTAGCCCAGAGTGTATCCCGAGTCTGCGACACCTTCAGCTGTCACGATCGCCGTCGTCATGACGATGACAACTACCACTCTTGAGCTGTTTCTACAAGCACATTGCGGGCCTACAGGCTTAAATGTGGCACCTCGACTAGTATAAATAACGTCAGCACAGACGAACCTTTGTTATTGGCAGAGCAGACGGCAAGGACCAGTTACCGAGAAGCGCGTTGGTTCAAGTTTGAACCAATGAGTCACTATATAAACGTGGTATGGTTCCATGTTGTTCTCCGTTTCCCAAGCCAAAGTGCTCTTCTAAAAGAGCCACTGTGGTAAGCGTCATAGAGAAGGAATTAAAGTCAAATTATATCGCATCGTTGAATTGGCATGACGATAGCCTCATGTTTACAATTTGTTTTTTTCTGAAGTGTTTCGAGCTTCCGTAGCACTTCTTACCTAACAGTTTTGACAGAAAAGTGTGCGGCAAACAATTCAGAACACATACGTTGAAAAAGTAGGACAAATGAAAATCACTCTAATAGTGATGATCAGTGAGAGCAATGATATTTTTCCCACACGAGCGGCTACTTCAAATCAAAACTTTGAGCTCTTCAGACTGATTTTGAGAAAACTGGTGTTACCGATCAAGTCGAACGCGTCTGATCTAACAATGAGTAAGGAGTACTAAAAGGGTAATATCCTCCCTTTAAGGTTTATGTGCAGCAAACGTGTACGAATATGGCTCCAGGATCGAACAGTTGCATTTGGACTTAGCTGCATTTATCGTGAAGGCGTTTTCATCTTTGCTCTATGTGAACGGGTCACTTGCGTGCGACTTTTCACGCTTCAGGCACACTTTCTTTCCAGCACGCAAGACCACCTCACTTGAAACCAAACCCATTAATCACACCAAACTTCTTGGAATTTTGCTGCAGGTGCTGGATTCAGAATCACATCCGATACTCTGGACGGGTGGCCCTGAGCTCAGCCGATTTGTCATAAACAGTGGCTGTTGATGGTAGCCTGCGTGAGCCCACCGCCAACTTATTGCTATTCCAGTTTTACGGATTATTTGTTTGTTGGTATTTTTGGGCATACGGAATGGTGCATGGCTGTTGCTCGCACCGTGCCATGCCGCGGCCTGCCTGTGCAAGGTTTGTTCTCCGTTGAGTTGCGAGCCGACTGGTATGCCTGCGAGACCAAGGGATTGCCAGTCCGCCATCTCATCCTCTTGGTCACAAGGACGACCAAACTTGTTTCCATGGAGCGGTCTGATCGGCCAGAGTTATGAAGCTCATTTCAAGGCTTATCAAACTGACTTGATATAAGCTCGCTGGAACGCTTTAACCTGGATCATTGCCACCGTAATCCCTAAACGGGACCGCAAGATGGCGTACACTTCTGACATTCTCTTTACACGCCAGACTAAAGCGCCTTTCGCCCCTCTCTTTCTAAGCTCAAGTTCGAATCTCTTAGCCTGAGCGCGATATGGATAATCGCTTAAGCCAAAACGAGACGACTGACGTAAGCAGAACTGTGCAGAATATACAGAATTTTGTTCTAAATACTCATAGGAGCTTTGACACCGCCGGTGCTGCCTGCGTGCGGCTCAGAAACACTGGGAATAGGATGGGAGCGCATAATATCATGCACACAGTGACGTGGTTTCGCAAAATGATTATGGGCAGCGGTGATGACTAGCAAAAACAATGACAACCCCCCAAAAAATACGCCAGAAACGGGCTTCTCCACCTATTTGGCCCACGTTCGTCTCAAAGCTGGGAAGGGGGCTGGAGACGACGTTGGGGGACCGAAGTCCCCTCAACTGAATGGGAAACTACCTTTCTGTGCGCACGTTAACCAAAATGGTTGAAAACGTTCCTTGGCTCCATTGTGTTACGCTAAAGCGACCGAACAAGAACATTGCATGCCCGCCCATGGCTGGTTCGTTACACCCAAACGACATCCTTAGAGTAACTAAACTTGCCTAAACTGCACGGTTTGCTTCGCCCTAGTGACGCGCCACACAGCTGTGCAGCTACGCAGTGCCCGTCGCACCCGGCCGAAACACTACGCACCGGTATCCGGGAGTACGAGGTGAGCCACACCCACGGGTTGTCAGGGTCGACCTCCTCGGCAGCGCCGCTGCCCTCCTCGGTGCCCTCGCGCCGCTCCGTCTTGGTGCGGTGCACGAACTCAACGTTGGCGCCCGTGTATTCGGGGCCACGGTCCAGGAAGGCGCCGTTCGCAGCGGCCTGGTCGGTCGCCTGCCGCCGGTGGCGCACGCTCGGCGGCGGCGTCAGCACCTCATCGTGGCGGAACTCAGCGTGTGGCCCGCGCGTAGCCTTCACCAGGAAGTCGGTCACGTGCACAACGGCCTGGCGCTCGGCACGGAGCGCGCGCTCAGCACACACACGGTCGGCGGCGGCCAGCTGGTGGCGCACCAGCAGGAAGCCGGCCAGCTGCGCGGCGGCCAGCGCGGCCACCAGCGCGTACAGCAGTGGCAGGTGCGGAAAACGGCGTGCCTTGCCCGCCGGCTCCATGGCAGCGACTGCCGGCCGACGGGGCGTCGCGTCGAAGCCGACGGAGCGTCGCGTCGGTGCCGGCGGCGCGCGTGTCGGCCGCGAGCGAGCGGCGCCACCCGGCACGGCGCCAGCGCAGGAAATAGCCGGGCCGCGCGACGGGTCCGACGGCCGGATCCCGCTGCGCCTCTCTGAAGGGGATGCGACGTTCCGGGCAGCCGGGACCCGCTGTGGGAGCTCTGGTGGTGACACGGCAAACCAGACAGACGGTACCCGCTATAGGAGCTCTGATGGTTACACGACAAACCAGACAGACGGCACCCGCTGTGTGAGCCCCGATAGTGACACGGCAGACCAGACAGACGGCACCCGCTATAGGAGCTCCGATAGTGACACGGCAGACCAGACAGACGGCACCCGCTGTGGGGAAGGTAGCGTTGCAACGGAGTGGGCTGCTTGTGATGAGCCCCACTTTGCAACCATACAGTTTCTTTCAGAAATTCGCATAAGGGGACCTTGCACCATGTGAAAACAATGACGATGATTCCAGAGTGCTACTTTGCTCCACTTTAGCAGCGTTCTGCAACCTTTTGAAAATTTTCCAAAAAACTTTTTTTTAGAGGCTCTTGCGCCTTGCAAGAACAATGAAGACAGTTCCAGGGCTCTACGTTCCTACATTAGCTTTCAAAACGGTGTTGCAGCATTCTGCAATTTTTCAAATATCACACAAGTTGTGCATTAAACTGCATTCATCTTCCTGAAGCAGTTGGTACTAATCACAGAGTCCCTTTGGCGCGCATCTCGCACTTGTTAGCAAGTGCAATGTTCTGCAGCGTTTTACAACAATTTGAGAAATCAGTTTATGGAGCTTATACAATCTCTCCTTTCTTTTTTCATCCCTTTTCGTCCCTTTGAACATTACCCCATGTGTACGTGCAAGCTGAACGTCTTGCAAATAATATTTTACTCAGTGATGTGCTGTAACCCGTGATCCTTTCAGAGCTATATTCAACTGTGAGACTGACCACTTTCTTGTGAGACGCATAGGTATTTCATTGCTCAGGACGGAGGCTGAGGTTGAAATCAGGAACATAATGATGTCGGGAGGACAGACGTCGGAACGCTTTAAAAAGGGTGGGGGGGGGGGAGCAGGCTCAACGTCTTCAGGGACGTTTCTGGAAAGCAAGCCCTGATGACCGGGGGAGGGGGAGGGAGGGGGAAGAGATGGAGGTTATGATCCGCTTTTTTTGGTTTTAGCTAACATCATAGATTTTGCAAGTAATTAAATGTCATAGGTTGCCATTCTAGATATACATCTACAAGATTGTGCACCAGCTTCTCGCTGGTGCACAATTTTGCCTATTCCACCCATCTATGTCATTCGGCAAATAAGGCTATCCAGCTTCCCAAGATTGTTCGTCCATTTCAAGATTGCTTTTCCTGGGAAGGCGAAATTCCACTAGCGGGCAGGCATTTTGTGTCATTGAGAGGACACCTGCCTTCACAGGGTAAATGCCAAATTACGACTAGGAATGTAGACTGGTCAAAATTTTGCATGCGAATCGCTGGCCCATACTGCGCCAGTTTTCATGCGCCTAGATTTCGCCGGCTGCTTTTCAAGAAATCATACTTGTCGCATTGTAGGTGGAAACAAATTAGGAATCTCCAACTGTGACCTTTCTAAAACAACGTGATGCTTCTGTCATATTTTCCTTATCTGAGCCCTGCCCCCGTCCGCCGCCGGCGGCCACTGCGCCAGCCCGACTGTCCCTCGCATGACTGGCTGCGAACTGATAGCACGGCTACTTTGCTACATATGTATACACACACACACACACACACACACACACACACACACACACACACACACACACACACACACACACACACACACACACACACACACACGCACACACACACACACACACACACACACACATATATATATATATATATATATATATATATATATATATATATATATATATATATATATATATATAGATCAGCATTACTACTTGTTGGTGTTAAAGATATATATTGGACACCTGCAGCAGCGTCTTTTTCTGACATATCTTCCCTTACACCACACCACCGCAGTAAAAGCTTTTGGGGAGGCTGCCTGCCTTAGACATGAATCGGTTCAACGAACATTTAATCGTCCCTCGTTCAACGTAGCCGACTTGATCAGCTTTTGTGCATAGGCAGGGGTGTTGCCAGAGCCTTTCCAAGCGCTAGACACAGGGTTTATAAGAGCCCCCCCCCCCCCCCCCTCCTGATGGTGGCCTAAAAAGTCGGGGGATATGGCTTACTTGTTAACAAGGAACGCGGCTTTCTTCGTTTAATTGCTATTTTCACCTTGTAACCAGAACGGAAACAGAAACCAAGAGCTACCGCGAATGCAAGTTTGTTTGTATTTTAAAGCCGATGAACTGCAGAAATCAACCGTTGAACGACTGCATGGAAAAAATTGCTGGCGTTCTTAACACGCGCCCGGGTGGCCGGTTGGATACCCTTCGCCCCGGGCGGAGGAGGGTCAATTTGACCCCGCAAGATCTCAAGAACTATGAGAGCTAGAGACACCAAATTCATAGGATATGTTTACCTGTACGTAAACTCACTTAGGTCAAAGTTTCAAGTTACTAGGTCATGGCCTTCCGGTCAAATAAGGTCAAACAAGTCAAATTCCTGGTTGGTCTCCAAAGTGCCCCAAAACATAGATAACTGTATCTAAGCAAAAGATCGCGTGCTCATGTAAGATAAGTGACCTTGTTTGACCTTTTGAAGGTCATTGTGGCCAAAATCATACAATACTGCTCTGAGTTTTGTATTTGAATAAGCGATAAAGATTACGCTAGGCAGTGTGCTCCTAACAACCAAATGTTGACCTCGGTCATTTTAGGTCAATGACTTATTCTGACCTCTAAGAAGTACATGGAAGATGTAGAATGCGGTTCCTGCCATCAATAAATTCGCAATGAGCACCAGAAACTAGCCCATACAGCAAGCCCTAGAGCAATAAAACAGGTTGGTTTTGACCTTGGTCCGACCTTCATACCTGGCCTTACATCAATGCAATTTGCTCATGCAGTTGTTTTATTGTCTAAGGAAGCATTTCAGAGATTTATGGCGTTGTCTAACACTCCTTTGTTGCATCAGATTCAACGATTCCCTAGAAATTGGCTTCGCTGAAACCATGGCCTGACTTTGACCTACCATTGGTCCGCGACCTTACAAGGTACGTCTGACAAATTTTCACCAGCCGATCTGCCACTCAATTATCTACAGCTCTACAAAATTTGGCGCGGCTGCGCCGCGCCGTTCGGAAACCATTCTGGAAAAACCATTGGGGGGTCAATTTGACCCCTACTCGAGCGCGCATTAATTACGATTGTTCGGTGGACGCTTTCTACACCGATAAAATTCAGAAGCTTTATCAGAACTCGTTATCTGGGTTTTACCGACACATTAATGACCTCGCGAAGGTAGATTATAAATCGAAATAGGTCAACAATGTGTGATAGCATAGCCAAGCCATGTTTGTCCACAAATGTTCAACGTTCGGTTGGAGTTGATTAGTGATGGAAATTATATGAGGTAGTTTTGCACATGCGCGCTCGCAAATCTTAGCAACAAAGCCTCAATGCCAGACATTGCAGTCTCCATAGCCCGCACAGCATCAGACCAGTGGCTAACACTGAGCCGTGACCAAGGGGTGGACGAAAATAATGACGCTCTCGAAAAAAGCATCTTTAAACGTTTTAGAACATCAAATCTTAAATTTAGAACGCGTCGGGGAGTATACTTCACTTGTGCGATTTTAGATAGATGCTAGAAACGGATTGGCCCTTACAGCATCCCGAAGTAGTGCTGGAATCTGGTGGTGGAACTGGAAGAGTAAATGTGGAACCTCTGTTTTTCGAGCTGCTGTCTCTGTTTATCTGTCCAGAGGACAGCTTAATAGGGCGTCCGCCGCCTAGTGTCACTTGCAGTGGCCAACGCCGTTCGGTTTTACGGAAGCTGCTACCCAGACCATCGTTGTCCTTGCTCTCGAGATTGCGGGCGCGTGTGTCCCAACAGTTTGATGAAATTTGTTTCACTAGTGTCACACACACGTTATCAGGCAAATATGGCATGGCTTTGTTCGTCCTTGAACTCATTTCGACCCACTCTATTCAACAATTATGAGACTCCTCGTTTCCATTCGGACAGGGGGCCCCTTGAGCAGAACAATAGGAACACGTTGCTGTTCTCGGTCTAGGGCTGAAGGGTCATTTCGTCCCATCGCGTGGTGTCTTTCGGCTGTCATTCTGGCGACTGGGGCAGGATTCCCAGGTCGGGACGGAGGCCCTTAGGAGGATACATCACATCACATTGTTCCTCCCTGACGCGGAAGGCCTTCTGACCCGCGCAGCTGGCCCCGGATCAACATGGGAACCCCCACTGACGCAACAACATCCCTTATCGCCGCAGGTGGTCCAATAACTATCACAAAGACACCAGTTCCAGACTTTGTTATGTGTTCTCGGGAGATATTGAAGACGCCTGAGCACAGATTATACATCGGAATGGGCTCGCAAGGCTGTATTGAGACGGCCAACCCATGTTCGGTTTTAACCATTAGTAAGAATTGATAACTGAAGAAAATCAGATAACACGGTTTTGAATATGCGCGCTCGCAAATCTTGGCAACAACAGCTTCAACGCCCAGGCTTGCAGTCTGTATAGGCCGCGCAGTGTCGGTCTCGCGTCTGTGACACTAAGCGATAGCCTGCGTGTTGCATGTAGTAGAAAGGTAAGCCACACGTAACTTGAATCTGAAAACGTGGAGGGGGAGGCATTTGATATCGCTGCCATCCCACCTTGAAAAGATGGGGCCCATGGTTCCCCAGTCAACCCCCCCCCCCCCCCCTCTTCCTACACCCATCATTGGGAGGAGTCCGTGGAGTGGTTCTCCCCCTGCTACAACCGCCTGCTACGAGTTGAGTTTTGATTCGCCCTGCAGAGGTTTTCACCCACTACCTCCCAGTATGTGTTCAGCTTCAAACATCAGTTTATTTTAGCTTTAATTATGTTTCGCCTATCCCTTCCCTATGCTGAGCTGCCGTTGCTCCCACTGGTCATTGTAATTCCAGGACTTTAATTTTATTTCACGCATTCATACCTCTACCACCGTACGCCGCAGTCATTCATCTAATCTCTAATCAATTCCAAACTCTCAATTGTTCCCATCTAGTCCCCTCCAGTGACACACAGGGTCAAAATGAAGAACTGTTGCCTAAGAAACTGCCAAATTGGGGTAGTTTAGGAATCTAGACCCCACGTTTGCACTGTGACTTCCTCCTTATCTCGACAGGTCGGGCAGTTCAGCGCGGCGCGTCCGGTAGCATTCGGGGTGAGGGATAATTGGGCTGGTGCTATGCGACATTGAGCAAACTTCTGGCAGCTATTTTGCGCTTGGTTTACGTCCTCCTGATGTGATTTTAGTGTGCTGATTCGGTGAGCATCAGCAAGCAAGCATGTGATGCCTGATTAGATAAAACTATTACCTTTAAGAAATAAAGTTCAGCTCCCTGACTTGACGCAAGAATCAGCTATCCTTCCTTATCATTCTGGTTTACATGGAGATACACCTTGCATTTAGTGATGCTTAGCCAACCACTCTCTCACCTCTCTTGGACGCCGACACCACTGGTGACAGTGACCAGGCCATATGTGGCTGGACCATCCCCCTTATCCTGGACTCAGCCTAGCGTGTATGGCGCGCACTGACGACATATTTGTGAACAAGCGGAGCTCAGGCTTTCGTACAACATGAGGCGCGCGCCTAATCAATAGCCAGCAGCCTCGTCATAGTTTCTCCGGGATAATGCACTTGGCGCTTCGATAAGTCCGAATAGATTTAACACGGAATAAGTCAATGAAAAGGTACCCGAGTAAACGTATTGAGTTCTGTTGTTCACATGATATTTGAATCCCGACAGATAGCTCTGCTCGAGTTGCCTTTTTACAAATATTAACAACGGGCCGGCATTCATTGGTTTAGAACGGAGAAAGTACTTGCTTTTCGAACATTGGCACCACCTTCCGTAGCTCCTGTTATCGCTGTTTGACACCAGGTGCTCCACCGTTGAAATATCGTGCATGAAGCAAGCGCTTTTTGTGCATGCGATTAACAAAATGAGAAGAGATGACAGCTTGGTCTGCCACCGTACTCTCAGCTGTGAAACGTTCATAACAACGCTACTCATTTTGCTCGTCCGCTACTGGCGCTCATAAATCCCATTTCAAATGAAAATTTGACCGATATTTTCCAATTACATTACGTCGCACGGGCGGTCCTGGGCACTGAATCTCAAACGGTCGCTGAATATCACAGATCATTTTAATTGACATTCGTTGCCTGCGGCAAGCATCTCTTAATATAACCTCTGGTTCAGGTCGTCTTGTCGTAAGTGACTAACACTCAGATATATAAATAAAAGAGCACTCAGACGACCGCGGAATTCACGACTCAGAGTTTCCGAGAGCTGTTTCTTGGCTCCAACTAACTGGCCCTTTGAAAACATCCCCGAGAGTTAAGCAACACTGCTGTGTTGGCTCGGGAGCCCATACTGCCGTAGTCTCGCGGAGAAGAATCCGTTCAAAAGTATGTCGCCTTCACTCAGTGTTTGACCTTTTTCATGATTTCGTTAGTTACATAGCAAAAATCATGAAACCTAGATTCACACGAATAATGAATTCTCTTGCAGCGTCGACAGGGCAATCAACTCTTACTATGTGAAGCGCGGTCCGAAGTATTGAAACATGCACGCTTTGAAATGCGTACTGAATCAATAAGGGTAAGGACCGATCTATATGAACGAGATCATCAACATTTGATTCTTGTTGTGAGGACGGCCTGGTTGGACGAAAAGTTACAATGCGCGAATGGGTTACCCAAACTGGTAAAATTTTAAGCTGACTGCGTGTGACGTCTGTCCGCAATGACTACGTACAGATTTATCATCAGCCGTCTTGGAGTGATTAATTTAATACGCCTGAAATACGCATGGAATCCATTAATGCCGACTTTGAAAGCAAGCAAGCTGGACGGTTTTACTCTCCCGCTCACGTGACTCACTGAGATTTTGCACATATTTCTGTTGCCTCAATTCAGTACATTATGTTAAATTGATAGTGTAGAATGAATTGCAATGTCCGTTATTTGCCCTAATATTGCATTAACAACTATGCTCGTCATAAACGAACAGCTCCGTGTCGAATCACAAAGCGCATCATTTCGGCTTCAATTTTTCGCAAAGGGTCGTGCCAGCTTTGAAATTGACTGACGAGTGATATAAAACTAAGATGCGATGTGCGTTAATTTGCCAAGCAGCTTACATCAAGAACTGTGCGCATCGCAAGTAAACAGCTACGTGTCAAATCAAAATGTCCGTCATTTCTGGTCCTAATTTTCTGCAAAAACTTGTGCGAGTCACCCAATAGTTTATGAATCAAAATGTATTATCAAGAGCTGAGCCTGTCGTAAATAAACCTGTCAAGTTTCCAGCTCACAAGGTCCGCCTTTTCGACCCACAGTTTACGTGAGGACTTGTGCAGGCTACGAAATCGATTGTTAACTGTCATCAGAGCTTGAATATATGACTTAATTACGGCACGTTGCACTACGCTCATTCCGCGCGTCCTTCTTTACAAGCACGACTTGTTCAGACACCTAATGCATTAACACGCGCCCGGGCGGCCAGTCGGATACCCTTCGCACGGGTGTGGGGGGTCATTTTGACCCTCTGATATATCAGGAACTAGAAAGCTAGAGACACCAAATTCACAGAGTGTGTTGACCTGTGCGTGAAATCCTTTAGGTCAAAGTTTTTGGTTTCTAGGTCATGGCCTTCTGATCAAATAAGGTCAAACAAGGTCAAATTCCAGGACGGTTTCCAAAGGGCCCCTAGAACCTAGATACATGTTCTAAACGAAAGGTCACATGTTCAGTTTAAGTCAGTGACCTCGCTTGACCCTTTGAAGGTCATGGTGACTAAAATCATACAATACTGCATTGCGTTTTACAGTTGAATAAGCGACTAAGATTATGCTAGGCAGCGTGTTCCTAAAAACAAATGTTGACTTGGGTCATTTTAGGTTAATGACTTATTGTGTCGTTTAAGAAGTCTGTGGAATGTGTATGATGCAGTTCGTGCTATCAATAAATTCGAAATGGGTGCTGAAAACTACCCCATACAGCAAGCCATTGGGTAATAAAACAGGTTGGTTTTGACCTTGCTATGGCTATATACCTCACCCTAGGTCAATGTCTTTTGCTCATTCAATTGTTGTGTTGCCTAAGAAAGCATCTAAGAGATGTATGGCTTCGTCCATCACTCCGCTGTTAGATAAGATTGAACGACTCACTAGAAATTGCCTTCGTTGAAACCATCACCTAACTTTGACCTGCCATAGCTCAGCGACTTTACAAGGTAGATCTAATTTTTTGTGTCAGATGATTTGCCATTCAGTTGTCTACAGCTGTGCAAAATTTGACGCGGTCAGCCGCGTCGTTCGAAAAACATTTCGGAAAACCTTCTGGGAGATTAATTTGACCCCCGCCCGAGCGCGTGTTAAAATCAAATCCACACTCACACATCTAAGCACACGGTGCTAATTTGCGTCCACGCAAGACGACTCCCCCCGCCCTCAGTTCTCTTTCTTACTACCTTCCCTTCCTTGTAATTGTGACGTGCCAGGCGCGTGAACTCCACCCGTGACCCTGGCGCCCGTGGTTATCCCCACTCGACCCGTGGCAAGCCCATTCCATCTGGTTAATCCCCTTTAAACCGGCCATTACACGGCAGCGTTTTCGCACATAGCTCACACCTGACTAATTAGCAGGAAGAGGAACAGGGCGAGAAGAAATGGCCATAAGCGATGAAAACGGAGAGCAGAGTGAAGGTTTTCAATTGTTTATTGCTTTAATTGTTTCTCTCTCAATCACATGTTGGTGGTTTCAGTTGTCGAACGCAGCTTAGGTCCACCGAGAACGCCCGAGTGGGTTTGCCGCTTTTCCCCCTTCCCTCGGGAGAGTTAGAATCAGAGTACCGTTACCTCGGAGTGAGAGTTGCTTCCCCTCTCAAATGTGACGCTCCCGTAGGTTTTGTCACAAGCCCCCACCCGTTTCGCGGGTTCCGGTCATAGGCTTCGTTCCTTCTCATACATGCTCACTTGTAGTTCCGTCTTGCGTGCGCCACTTTTTTAGTCCGGAATTGGCTCAGGGCCTCGGATTGCGAGCGTTTGGCATGCCCGGGGATGATGCCTTGCCTGGATTTCTTCCTCTCATGGTGGTTCGTTTCGCGCTGATGGGCTCCGGCCTGCACTCTGAATCTGCCCACGGGGCTGGTGGTTGTTTTGTGTTGGGCTTCGCCCTGGTCTGCTCCTGTGGTCAGCATGGGCCCTTCTTGGCAGTCCTCCAGGGATCCTTTTCCCGCGCGGGGTGGCACGTAAGCGGTGTGGAACGCCGCTCCGCTTTGTGACCCGCTCCCAGGCTTTCCCAGGGATTCTCGTTACCAGCGATATTGTTCTGAACATGCTTTTGACACTGCGACGCCAGATGCAGTCTCGCCGGGCCATCAAAGCTGCACTTCCACCCAGACGTCTTGCTCCCTAACGATTGTGTTCTCGAAGGGTCCTGAGCTGCTCTTCTGGCAATGCCTGTGAGCGCCGACGCCTTGCCCGGTGTCCTGACCCCTCGCTGGTGGTAGAAATTGTAATACGGGGAACAGCAGTGCAAGCGAGATTAAAGAAATAATATACACATATGCGGAATTAGTCAAGACATGAGCTCCGCCTCACAGGAGCTCCAATGGTGACACGGCAGACCAGACAGCCGGGACCCGCTGTGGGAGCTCCAATGGTGACACGGCAGACCAGACAGCCGGGATCCGCTGTGGGAGCTCCGATGGCGACACGGCAGGCCAGACAGCCGGAACCCGGGATCAGACAGCCGGACAAAATAGCCGGAATCGCCGCGCAGGCTCTGATGGGGACGTGCAACCACTTCCGGTCCAGACGTTTCGATGGTGGTGCGGTTGCGACAGAGATGGCGCATACCTTGTCAGATAAGCTGTATAGCTGCGAGACGGATCGTGACGCCAAAGCAATTTAGACATGCCAAATTTTGCACCATCACACAGACCTTCCACACAAGAGCGATACAGACAGCACCATCTCCAGCCCGTACGGACTGCCGTCAGCGCTGGGACACGTGTCTCTCCCAAACGCCTGCGCCTCTGGTTGGTGCCTGCCAGCGCGTTTTCGCGCTGTCGCGTTTTCGTGACTCTGGACGGTTACCGAGAGATAATGACACTTTGTTTTCCGACACTGCGGGCGGTCACGGAACACGGGCAGCCATCGGCCCCGCCGATGGTTGTGATGTCTGCAAGTGGCGGTGCCCAGCCCCGCCAGCGCAAGTATGACACGGAATAAGCGCTGGGTGTTGATGGCCCACCGGCAGCACAATCACATTGCGTGCAGGTTGTCGCCGGTGTAGCGACGGTAAGGACCAAGAATGAGCGAGAGTCCGGACAAACAGACAACAAAATGAGCCCTTACCTTGGCAGGATTTTAGGTATTTATCAGCACGTCATCGAGTGCATTCCATCAAATGTCTTACTAGCGTCAGGAGTGACTCACCACCAAATGTCGTAATAGCGTTAGGAGTGACTCCCCATCAAATGTCTTACTAGCGTCAGGAGTGACTCACCACCAAATGTCTTAACAGCGTTACGAGTGACTCATCACCAAATGTCTTAATAGCGTTACGAGTGACTCACCATCAAATGTCTTACTAGCGTCAGGAGTGACTCACCATCAAATGTCTTACTAGCGTCAGGAGTGACTCATCACCAAATGTCTTACTAGCGTCAGGAATGACTCGCCATCAAATGTCTTACTAGCGTCAGGAGTGACTCACCATCAAATGTCTTACTAGCGTCAGGAGTGACTCACCATCAAATGTCTCACTAGCGTTAGGTGTGACTCACCATCAAATGTCTTACTAGCGTCGGGAGTGACTCACCATCAAATGTCTCACTAGCGTTAGGAGTGACTCACCATCAAATGCCTTACTAGCGTCAGGAGTGACTCACCATCAAATGTCTTACTAGCGTCAGGGGTGACTCACCATCAAATGTCTCACTAGCGTTAGGAGTGACTCACCATCAAATGCCTTACTAGCGTCAGGAGTGACTCACCATCAAATGCCTTACTAGCGTCAGGAGTGACTCACCATCAAATGTCTCACTAGCGTTAGGAGTGACTCGCCATCAAATGCCTTACTATCGTCAGGAGTGACTCACCATCAAATGCCTTACTAGCGTCAGGAGTGACTCACCATCAAATGTCTTACTAGCGTCAGGAGTGACTCACCTGCCTTTATCGGACTGTTCACGCTCGAATCTCCTGCCGAAGGGATGGACAAGGCTGCTCGGTGGGTCCAATACCATTTTGACATGAGCGTAGCACATATATTACTTTCCGCTGTAAGGGGAACCTTAATAGCTGCGTAGAGCTTTGCAAATCCTGCAGTGGCACGTACCGCGCGAACTTCCGGTAAGTTTGCTAACAAAGCTAATAACTGAACTATGCAACCATTGGGACGCATATCACGGCTCTGGACGGTACTTTGCCCGAAACGAACAACGAGGTGCTCAAGCTGGTTGACCTTGAAACATATAGTCATGTAATGTTGAGAGTAATGATCACCGCCTGAGCCGCGACGACTTGCTCCCTGAGCGAGTCTCAAAATAGCGCCATCATTGGCACGCCTGACAGGTTTTGACACCGTCCTTGCCAGGCAACGGCTTGCTCACAATATTTTTCCGTGTGATTCCCAACCGGTATACGTAATATGTAAATTGGACGCTTGTTAACTGTGGTTTCAAGTAGCTGGAGAGCTGCATAACGTGGTGCCTCCACAAGCGTGATGTTTTAGCGACCACATTTTCCCTTTCTCACGTGTCCCGCGCTCACTGGCAACGAAACCAAATCATGAACACTCTTGGCTCACCCTCGTCATCTTCCATCTACCCGCCCTAAACACTCTTGGCTCGTCCTCGTCGCCCCCCATGTACCCTCCCTAAATACTCTTGGCTCGTCCTCGTCGCCCTCCATCCACCTACCTGTCATGCGCACTCCTGGCTTGTCCTCCACCTACCTGTCTGTAGTGCAAATTCTCTGTTCCGCCTGTCCTCTGTATGACTTGTAAACGGGTTAGCAGCTTCCAAAAAGACGGCTAACAGATGCATCCTTCACCGGTCTCGCCCATCTTGTTTCTCACGAGTTACAACAGGACGTGAATTTATAATGGAGACATAAGTGTCATTTTTATCCCATTCTGTTTCGCGTTACGACAGCAGTGTCTCAAACAAACGACATACGATCCACGAGCCAGTGATGCCAAGAATCTCCCGGTGGTGTTTCCAACATGGAAAGCAGGTGATTGGAACAGCGCAAGTGTAACCGGTAGCACTATGAACAACAGGTTCGTCAAGTCTCGTGCGCATGCTCTTGGCAACGGACGCAATTGGCTGGGACACGCGCATGGCAATACCGCTCCGGGGATGCCACACGCACTCTTCCAAGTTCCAACGCTCGTTGTGTTACTGAGTTCCGTTGTCAAAACGTTAGGACGGACAAGGCTTCCATGGATTGTCCGGATGTTCCTGCATGCTGATCGGGTAATATTAACGCGAATCAGTTATAAGACCCAGGGCTTTGGGAAGGCTACCAGAACTAACGATAAACAGACTACCTCAGACTGAAGCGGGCCAAGGATAGCCGACGAGCCAACCACGTGTGGCCATCTTGTGGATGGCGATCAGTCCCGGGTGAAAGAGTACGAACGCCTGCGCCGCTCCCACCGCGCACTCCGTAACATGAACGCTTAAGCGAAAGCAATCCAGGGACCACAAGGCTCCAATCGTCGAGCGAATCGGCGGGTGCCAACTAGGCTCACACACCGCGACACGCTTATAAGCTTGCGCGCTGAGGTGCAATCATCGCAGCTGATCTCGCCGCCTGCTGGACGTGGGAATGTTTTCGTCCCTGTTGAATGACCCGAAGCCTGACCACGAGCACGATGTTCACCCTATCCAGCCCGCTCTTTACTGACGACTGTCAGCGGTCCTGCGACCCTCCCAGACCGGGTGATGAGCCGCATAGCGGATTGATTTGACTGCGACGAAGGGGGCGCACGCTCCGACCGCGGCCGCTGTGCGCTCGACGCCGGCAGAGCGCGCCGCGCGGCCCACTCCCCGGCCGCCGCAGCGTGTTCCACTCCGTGGCGTACCTCGGCGACCCGAGCGGCAGCACAGCCGGCGCTGTCAGACTTCAAGACGCGCTCGGCCCTCAGCCACGGGGCTCCCGCCGGGACGGCTGTAAGGTGACGATCCAACAGGCCGAGCCGACCCGCGCCAGTCGGCTCTGCACCATCACCGGGCGCAGCCGACCGACCGAACACGGTGCACACGTAACACACTATATATTTGAACACAATAACGCATAGCTGGAGACTAACGGACAACTGAGGTGTCATGACATTAAGTACAACAATAAATAATAACATGATCAGCTATTGGTCTCTGATTTGAAGACATGAGAAATAGCTCCTGATAGATCTGCCACTAATTTCACGACATGAACGAAGATACCCGAGGCGGCACTATACACAACTAACCGGCATAATACTGTCCTTAACATGCTATCCGTCTGACAAATAAATTACAAGTCTATTTAAATAAGTATCATCAATAAAGCGTCGTGCAATTGCGGCCCGATGGCCTGATCTAGCCTGACTGCGCCTGCAGTGGGCCGCTACTCCGCCGCGTGGCAGCTCACTGCGCCTCCCGCCCCCGCGCGGCCGCAGCGCAGTCCGATCAGATTGCCAGGCGCACTGGGCACGCCCGGCGTCGGCGCTCGCTCCGACCGATCTGCGGACGGCACGGCACGGCACGGCACGGCACGGCACGGCACGGCATGGCACTGTCACCGCCGCCGGCTCGCTCCTGGACGGTCAACAGAGACACGGCCAGACCAGCGGAGCCGCTTCGCCAGCCGGGCGCGCCTCGCTCGGGGCTGAGGCGTGGACATCGTGCGGCCGGCCGGCGCGCGGCCACGGCCCCGGCCGGGGGACGGACACAGACGGCCGCCCGCCGCGCACCGCCTCAGCCGCCACGCCGGCCACGTATGGTCTGCCGGCGACTGGAGCCGCCACAACAAACACACACGCCTTGCAAGCAGCGGCAGTCGCCACATCAGACACACACGGCTTGCAAGTGGCGGCAGCCGCAACATCAGACACACACACGGCTTGCAAGCGGCGGCAGCCGCCACAACAGCTACGTATGGTTTGCACACTGCGGCAGCCACCATGCGGTTTGCAGGCTACAGCAGCCGCCACGCGAGCCACATAGCCAGTGCACGCTGCGGCGGCTGACGACCAACGGCCGCAAATGGCAGCAGCTGATGCGCACCAGGGCCAGAGGCCGGTACCCGTCGCACGAGCACGAGCCAAAACAGCTGCACGCAGGTGCGTGGCAAACGCTGACGGTGGACGCAGTGCCCAATGGCCCAGCGGTATTGTCGCCACGGGCAGGTCGACGGCACGGTCCAGACTGCGGCGGTGAGGAACTGTTCGAGAAGACGCACACCACAACATCCGGCCAGTGAACACTAGACGAGCGCCACCATTGCGAATGATTCCGTCGCAGAATAAACGGACGCCACGACACAACCGTGCCTGCCGGCCTCCAGCACGTCATGTACATCACACGACAAAAGGCGACAAACGTCTGATGAGTCCGATCAGCGCAACGTCCTTCCAAGGAGCGCGATCATTTGGCCGCACAACGTAACGTTGCCTCATGTGCGCTCAGGTAACTGACACAATTTAGGCTCACTGCCACCTATAAAAATTAGTCATCACTATTTGTAAGGCAACTTCCGCGCGAGCAGCGTGCCACGTCGACTCGCCATTGGCCAGGTGTGCTCCCTGTTGCCAATGGCCAGGTATGCTCCCTGTTGCCATTGGCCAGGTGTGCTCCCTGTTGCCATTGGCCAGGTGTACTCCCTGTTGCCATTGGCCAGGTGTGCTCCCTGTTGCCATTGGCCAGGTGTGCTCCCTGTTGCCATTAGCCAGGTGTGCTCCCTGTTGCCATTGGCCAGGTGTGCTCCCTGCCGTCAGAATACTGTACGTGAGGACGCAATACTGACGGAGTGGTTGCCAACCGTGACCCTCACCCTTCCCCACGAACACCCGCTCGTACACGCCCCCCCCCCCCCGCCACCCACAACCGTACGCGGCCGGGCGCCGTAACAAAAATACCGTCATCTGCATGCGCTCCAGCTACCAGCGACGCCGCTGGTCCAATCACAGTGTGTTGGGAAGGGAAGGGGAGGGGCCGCCCAACTCTCAGAGCCTCTCCAGCGCCGCTCCGTCGGTTGGAAGCAGCGTCGAGTCGGCCGAGTCGAGCGAGCCGCGCGCCGAGGCTGAGTCACAGGCCGCGTGCCACTCCTCCTCGATCACGTCCTCATCCAGCTCGACCTCGTGGTACCCTGGCGGCCGGCGCGGCAAACTCGTCACGCGTCAGCTTATGGACGGCTACTGGCTACCGGCTGGCGGCGGCAGGTGCGCCAGTGAAGCCAAGCATTCAGGCAAACAAAACCAGGCAATTAATTCACCAGGCAAAAAAGCACCGAGTGACGATGCTCTGATACAACATCATGCGAATGCATCCTGTCATATGTGTGTGTGTGTGCGCGTGTGTGTCATTGGTCACGTCATGTCACGCCACACATTCGTAGGGTGGGGATGGCGTGGGGCGGGTGGGGAGATTCTGAGGACTCGCGGCTGGGTATGGATAAACCCCGAAGCTGTTACCTGTCGCGGGACCGACATAGCTTCACCTGTAGAATTTCTTCGAAACGTTGGACCCTCGAAGTAAAAATTACACATCCCAGCGCTTTGGCTCGCTGAATAACACCACCGGGAGTGATTTTGAAGAGCAATGCGTTCACAACATTCCTAATACGTTTAACGATTATTCATTAATGTAGTGTAGAAAAAAACAGCCTGTTCTCATAACAAGAAGGCCAAAAAGTATGTCTTGCCCTTTTCCAAAAGACGAGCCAAGACTAAACAAATATTAAACTTCATGTCATTTCAGTTATGCAAAAAATGGCATCCCACCTATAATCATCCTGACGCATGCATCATCATGGCAGATATTTCAATCAATTACAAGGGAATGTGTGTAATAAAAAACGGGATGCAACGGCTTAATTTCGTATCTGAGCAATGTTGGCAGCGAATAAATGATCAACCAATCTTATGGAAATACCGTTGGTGCGTAGGCTGCCGAGCATACTGCGCTTCGCTGCACTGTTTGCTGTGCCCCTCAATATGGTATTGGGCCCGACTGCCATACTAGTCACGTTGCGCCCCACTGCCTAGCATTTCTGTGCTCCACTGCGTAGTATTCCGCCACGCTGTACACATTATATCCCTCTCCCACACATCGACACTTAGGCTGCATTATTGGGTCTCTCCGTATGGTTTTATTGCGCCAAACCGTACAGCCGCATTCCGCTGCATCGTGGTACTGTGCGCAACTGTGTAGCGTTATTGCGCTCTGACGTATAGTAATCGCAGCATGGCTGTGTGATCATGTTTCATATTTGAAGATGTTGAAACAAGCACCAGATATGGTGAAATAAGCCCACATAGCTATTGGCATACTTTTCAGTGGAAAAAATGTTCTATACAATGCAAATTTTTCTGTGAAGTAAGCGTTCCTCAATAGTCATTGTTTCACTGTCATAGCACGTTTGTATGACGTTGAAGTGCCGTCAAACTAAACGTGCGAAATTGCCACCCTGCGCATATAACACTGGTGTAGTTACGTAAGTCCACCTGCAAACAAATCACGGACGGAGAACAAACAATCTAAAAGTACTGCCCGTTTGAGAGCCGTCATGATTTTACGGATGTATTTGACCCAACGGACCTGATGGTGACTTCGTGCCTGCGCCTAGTCCGTAATTCCCCCGTAGCGTGGCACGCGGTAGGTTAAGATTGTTTGCACCACGTCCGTAGTCTACTTTCAGGCGGCCGTGCTTGAATTTCCACTTGTCTTTCACATTTGTGTGGGGTTTTGAACTGAAATAGCCGCCTGGAAGATCATTCGGTGCAGTTCACAGCTCTGTCCTTCTTAAGACCTAAACCCCCTCGTTTCTGAGTTACGTGCTCGTGAGGATGTGCACACTATTTCAAGGAGACTATTCTAAGGTCACTCCGGCACTCATGGCGTCATAACAACGTCATTCAAATCTTGCCATTCCGTTGGCAATGCGGCGATGCGGGTCAAGAAAACAAAACTGTTGAGTCGTTCATGTCTGGCGCTCGTGCGCGCAATTTGGAGATATAACAGCCGTCAATTGGCCCCCAATCAACACCGCACAAGGTAGGATGATATAATGAAACAATGACGTCTTCGGGAGTATATTTGCTTGACAGAGAAGTCGTGCTGTCAAGAGCAGTCTGTTTCACCCATGTTCGTGAACTTAGCGATTTATTCGGCGATTTATTCAGCGACAGTTCCGATTTTCTGAAAAAACTTTGGGTTAATTGTGGCATGAGAACACGGCAAATGACCCTTATTTTGCGATATCATGTAACCTTCAAGACCAAAAGCTGGGTCAAAGCACGCGGAAATCGATATCACCCAAAAATTACCGGCCGATTTTCAACTTGCAAATGTCAGAATATTCACCACAGAAAGAACTAGCGTCCGTCACAAAGTCCTGACCTCTCAAGGTGACCTTTCAAGGTGAAACGCGGGCTCAAAGGACGGGGAACTCGATATCAGCAAAAAATTGCCGGCCGATATGAAAACTAGACATAAAAAATACACAAGCGCAAGAGCTAGCGACGCATGCTCTAACGTCCATGAAAAATAACTGACATCTCAATGTCATCCTTCAAGGCCAAACGCGAACTCAAAGGACGGGGAACTCGATATCACCCAAAAATTACCGGCAGATTTGAAAACTATAACATCAAAATATTCACAAACGTTTGAGCCAGCGTCCGTCAAAAAGTCCTGACATCTCAATGCCACCAATCAAGGTCAAACATGGGCTAAAAGGACGAGGAACTCGATTCCACCCACAAATTACCGGGCGATTTTCAACTTACAAACATCAGAATATTCACCACAGAAAAAAAATTAGCGTCCGTCAAAAAGTCCTGACCTGTCACGGTCATCCTTCAAGGTCAAACGTGGACTAAAGGAAGGGGAACTTGATATCATCCAAAAATTACCGGCCTATTTGAAAACTTTAAGCATGTTTATAAGTTGGTGTTTATAAGTTGATGTTTACAAGTTGAAAATCGGCCGGTATTTTTTGGATGATATCGAGTTCCCCGTCCTTTGACTCTGCGTTTGACCTTGAAGGATGGCCTTGAGAGGTGAGGGCTTTTTGACGGACGCCAGTTTTTCTGTGGTGAATATTCTGATGTTTGTAAGTTGAAAATCGGCCGGAAATTTTTGGGTGATAGCGAGTTTCCCGTCTTTTGAGCCCGCGTATGACCTTGAAGGGTGAACTTGAGATGTCAGGACTTTTTGACGGACGCTAGCTTTTGCGCTCGTCAATATTTTGATGCTGATAGTTTTCAAATCGACCGGAAATTTTTGGGTGATATCGAGTTATCCGTCCTTTGAGTGTTTGACCTTGAAGGGTGACCTTGAGAGGCCAGGACTTTCTGACGGACGCTAGTTCTTTTTGTCCTAAATACTCTGACATCTGCAAGTTGAAAACCGGCCGGTAATTTTTGGGTGATATCGCGTTCCCCGTCCTTTGACCTAGCTTTTGACGTTGGAGATCACACGATAGCGTAAAATAGGTGTCATTTCTGGTGTGTTCATGCTACAATCGACCTTGAGACCATCTTTTGGAGAAATCCGTACTCGTCGCTGAATAAATTGCTGAATAAATCGTAACTTCACGGACATGTTTCACTCAAAGGGGCAGCTACAGTTTAAGTGAGCTGATTTCATCATATCTGATGTTTGCCTCAATATCTCAAATGTGGACCATTCCTTTACAGGAAGTGCACGAAATTAGCTCACTTTGAACTATTGCCACGCCTTTATGTAGAGCCAGCTGCTTTGAACAACACAATTTCTCCGTTGAGTAAAAATGCCCCTCAATACGGCACTGTTCGATTACGTCATCGCACTTTGCACACCATTTGTTGAGAACCAATTGACAGTCGCTATAACTGGAAATTGCGCTCACGAATGCCAGATGTGAACGACTCACATTTACATCTTGATTGGCCTTTATCGCCACGTAGCCAATGGAATGGCAGGATTTGAATGACGTCATCATGGCGTCATGGATGCCTGGGTGACCTTGAAATAGTCACCCCGAAATAGTCTGCACATCTTCGCACGCGTTTAACTTAAAAACTAGACGGGTTTAGGTCTTAATAAGGGCAGGGCTGTAAACTGTACCGAATGATAATTAATGTGGCTATTTCATTTTAACGCCCCATACAAATGTGGAACACTCCCTTCACCCAACCAATGTTTCAATGTACGCTGCTGCCCTAGCACTCTCTTGTAGTACTCCAAACTCACCGAGAGATGGCGGCACGGGCTTGGTGTTAGCTGAGCCAAATATCCGTATGTGCTCGTGTTTGGCCCTTTTCCGTGATGAGGCGGACAAACTGGACCGAAATGGACCGAACTGGAGGCAGAATGAACCGGACTGGACCAGCCCGGTGGCACGTACGCACGTCTCCAGTCGTTATGTGTGCCCAGCTCTGGCTGAACCGTGTCTGGGCAGCTGACTTCAGCCGTGAACAAAGTCGTACGGCAATGTGCGTTAAAACGGTGCGCTTCTCTTTGTTATCACTGGCTAGTGTATCGCTGGCCATGCAGCAGTCATCTCACGCAGGTTAGCTGACGAGCGCTGGAGCGCGACGACCTTGTGAGGCTGAGAGGCTGGACCCTGTGGCCAGGTCAGCTCCGAATGAGCCGGGCGCGGCGGCCGGCTGTGTCCCGGTGCGGCGCGCCACACTGACCTCGCGCAGGGTCAGCGGGCCAGGTCAGAGTGTCAGCAGCCGGCTGGCGTGGTGGGTTGGCAGGCGTGCCGCCCCGGGGTCCAGGGCCAGGCTGCAGAACGGCGCTGATACGGCCGCCACCGAGACGGCGAAACGGTTGATATGGCACGGTACAGAGTGGCAGGCAAGGACACCAAGTCAAGGGCCGCACACCTAGGATCTAGGACATGGTGGGGAATACAACGCGATTGCAACACCCTAAGCGTTGGACGAACCCAATGTACGATTATCGCATTTCTGCATTTCACAAGTTTGCGAGCCTTTTTGTAACCTAGTAGCACACAGGTTATCGAGACAATGATCTGCGAGCCACGCAATGCTCAGGAATACAACCAGCAACTAGCAATATTTCGCAAAAACGAATTAACAAGCAAGCGAAGAAGTCGCGATAACGTCCCAACGTACATCCGAAACCAACGAATGACGGGTGGTAGTCAAGTGTCGGGAGCGCGGACCCACCTCTGTCAACGCTGATGATGGAGTTGACGATGTCCCCAACCGTCATCGTATGATCCATGTCCAGTTTGTACTTCCAGCGTATCATGAACCAGTCCAGCAGGAAGATGATGGCCGAGAACACTTTCAGTCCAGCACATATTCCCACGTACCTGAGGCCGGCGGCACGGTCAGCGTCAGCACAGCACGGCACGGCACGGCACGGTCCGTCCCCGGCCCCCGCCCCCGCACAGTCAGCAGCCCAGTCAGGCGCGAGGCCTCACAGCGGCCGGCCCAGCGTCGCCGGCAGCGGGTGGGCCGGGCGGCCGCTCGGCCTGGTGACACCAGGGCGCCAGACGTCCTCGCAGCGGACAGCTCAGCAGCCAGGCAGCGGACCCGGGATCCACGCGGCGGCGGGGAGCCCACCCACAGCCGGGCACAACCGGGACAGGCACGCCGGGACAGCCGTGACGGGAGAAGCCAACGGACGTTGGCCTAGGCTCGCTTCCGATCGAATAGCTTGTTTCAATTTAATATGGCGGAAACACGCGCATTTCACGGTGAGAGGCGAATGGAAGCTCACTTGAACCTGAAGACCTCGATGTCGTAGACGAGGCACCGGCCACCGCGTTCGCCGCACTGCGACTTCCACAGGACGCAGGTCGAATCAATTACGTTGCCGAATAGAATCGGAGACGGAATATAGGCAAACAGCCGGAAGATGACGAACTGCATACCGAGCGCGAATGCTCGCTCCTCTTCGTCCACCGACCTGTGGCCAAGGGCAGCGTCAACGTCAGCGGACCCACCACCACCAGCGGCTCAGTTTACAATCAGCGGACCCACCACCACCAGCGGCTGTCTACAATCAGCGGACCCGCCACCACCAGCGACCCAGTCTACAATCAGCGGAGCCACCACCACCAGTGGCCCAGCCAGCGGACCCACTACCACCAGCGGCCCATTTACAATCGGCGGACCTACTACCACCGGCGGCCCAGTCTACGATCAGCGAACCCACTGCCACCAGCGGTTCAGTCTACAATCAGCGGTCCCACTACCACCAGCGGCCCGGTCTACAATCAGCGGTCCCACTACCATCAGCGGCCCAGTCTACAATCAGCGGTCCCACTACCACCAGCGGCCCAGTCTACAATCAGCGGACCCACTACCACCAGCGGCCCAGTGTACAATCAGCGGACCCACTACCATCAGCGGCCCAGTCTACAAACAGCGGACCCACTACCACCAACGGCCCAGTGTACAATCAGCGGAGCCGCCACCACCAGCGGCCCAGTGTACAATCAGCGGACCCACTACCATCAGCGGCCCAGTCTACAAACAGCGGACCCACTACCACCAGCGGCCCAGTGTACAATCAGCGGAGCCGCCACCACCAGCGGTCCAGTCTGCAATATAAAACAGCCCAGATCCCGGCCAGGCGACGCCATACAGGCTTAGGAGCTGAGTGTATCGTAAGGCCCCAGTGACGACGACGCAGAGAATAGCACCACGGCTAGTGTCGGCGCCAAGAAATTCGCTTGGGTCATGCTGAAGGACAGCAACAGTGGACAATTCAGGGCCAGCGGACATCGATGCTTTCGGGGACGGGCTTCAGAAGCCTCACAGTGCCGCACCCAGAATGAGGGTAGTGTTGACAAGTGCAGATATACCACAAGCGGAGCATGGGGTCCCGCAACACCACTAATGCTGAGGCAGGACAAGGGGCGGGAGGATGCCAAAATATCACAGGTCCATACGAGCGGTGATAACATGCACAGCCATCAGTCATACAAAGCGCTAGTTCCCACCATAGACGTGTCTGCCTTAACCATGTGGCAATAAAGGAGTCTGGAAATTTCATACTAGAAGACTAAAAATAAGTGATAATACGAATGGTTCCCCGCCAATGACAGCATTGCTCTTTGCAAGCGAGGCAGCGCTCCGTCTCTTTGCCAGCCGCCGCCTCAGCGGAAGCCGGCCGACCTCCCGGCGCCGACACAAAGCCAGTCTGACAGCCCACCTCAGCACGATCATCAGTAGCGGCATCTGGGTGATGGCCACCACGAACGTCATGAAGAACAGCAGCACCATGAAGGGCAGCGCGTTAGAGCAGGAGCGCGAGCACGAGCCGGGCGTGGCCACCGGCACCATGGTGATCTCGGCGTAGCTCTGGCTCGAGTTGCCCCCCACGTCGATGCCTGCCGGGACGGGCACAGAGGCATCAAAGAACGCCGCTCGCACGAAACACAGACATGCCACCGACTATACTGCATGTTTTATATGGCTGAGTGCGGTGCGTATGTGCGGTGTGAAGGAAAAAAGCGGCTGCTACAACGCGAAAAACGCATGGCTTCCACGTGCCCGCGCCCAAGTAATCAAAGAAAGCAGCAAATGTAGTCACAGCGCCTGGCGTCGTAACTTTTGCGGTGGCAGTAGGTAGCTGTGACGGCCGCGGGGCGGCGCTGCTCACATGCACAGTTGGTGTAGTTGCTCTTGGAGCTGTACGTGGTGCAGCCAGCGTGGCAGGGCGAGAAGTAGGTGAGCCCGTTGGTGCCGCAGACGGGCTCGACCTCGTTGCGGTCGCAGTCGCAGCCGAAGTTGCAGCTGGCCGTCAGGTTGACACTGAACATCTCAGGCGACTGGCGGCCGCTGACGGTGGACGGACACACATCGGGCCGTTAGAGTGGTGGCCGTTGACACATACACCCAGCCGTTAGACTGGCGGCCACTGACGGCGGACGGACACACACACCGGCCCGTTAGAGCGGTGGCCGTTGACACATACACCAGGCCGTTAGACTGGCGGCCACTGACGGAAGACGGACACACACACCAGGCCGTTAGACTGGCGGCCGCTGACGGCGCACGGACACACACACCGGCCCGTTAGAGTGGTGGCCGTTGACACACACACCAGGCCGTTAGACTGGCGGCCGCTGACGGTGGACGGACACACACACCGGGCTATAAGACGACCGCGCCGCGCGCCGACACTGGCCTGCCGCTCAAACGCATCAGTTGTCTACGATCAAACGCCTCTCTCTCCCTCGCTCAGGTCTAAATGCCGTCATTCGGAGTGCGACAATCGAGCGCTGGTCGACGTGACACTTCCAATGCATGTTCCATCGCGCGCACCCGGCCGGACACCTCCCGCCTGTTCCGGCAACGCGGAGCCCGCACACAGGCCGGCGCTGGCGGCGGAGGGTGGGGCCGCGCCGCCCGGCCGGTCACCTGAGGTAGTACGGCGCCGTGGCGCCAGCCATCTTGACGTTGTCACAGCCGACCACGAACAGCACGCTGTACATGGCCAGCGAGATCATCTGGAAGATGAGGATGAGCTGGACGGCGCCCTTGGGCCGCAGCTGTAGTCGCTTCAGAATGTAGCCGCCCATGAAGACGCCCATGCAGGCGCCCGGGATGGCGATTCCACCTGGCGGTGTGGAGAGAGGAGGCAACTAAGACGCGCGTCACCGGAGAAGGCGAGGGGAAGGGGGTAGAATAGACAGAGGTTAGGGGACACGAGTACGGCAATAGTGTCCCGCCAGCATTGCGATGCAGCCTTGCAGCCTAGTATGCCAGCCCGCCAGTATCCAGCCTTGCAGCCTCGTGTCCCGCCAGCAGCCTTGCTGACGCCTTTTGGACATGGAACTACACCGGGACTACACCGTAGACATGGGAGACGAAACATGGCGTAATGGCAGGCGGCAACGCAAAATAGCACCCGACCGGGGAAACGCGGCTGCCACTAGAAACACGGTCTTCCATAACTGTCACAGGACCACGGGGAACACGGGTAAAACCATTCCGAGATGCATGGCTCCCGTCACGCCCACGGATCGGGTCGATACCTTAATATGCGATATAAATGTCCGGAGTCAAGTAGATAATTTATCAACTTAGATGATTAACGAACGTCGCGGAGCGAACGGCCCGAAGTCTGGCAGGCGTTCTCGCGCACGCCGACTGCACTGACCGGCGAACACGGAGGCCTGGCTCTTGCTGAGGCTGAACTGGGTCTCCAGGTACTTGGGCAGGAAGACGATGAAGCCGGACACAATCATCAGCTCCATGCAGGCGCCCAGGCAAGTCACCACGTAGATCGGGTTACACACCAGCTTCCACATGGACTTGGGCAGGTCTGAGGAATACCAGCGACGTCAGCCGTCGGCGCTGAGACATCCCAGTCCCCAGCGCGACGGGAACGCGGTCACCCGGCGTCGACCCAGCCAGCTTTGTAACAACACGACCCCGCGCTTGTATTTCACAAGCGCTAACCGAGCATTTAAGCCGGGTCTGTCCACCCGCCCACGGACCTGGCCCCGTAGGAGTCTATGCCGTCCACCATCTACCCGGTCCGTCCACCTGCCCACGGACCTGACCCCGTCGGTTGTCTACGCCGTCCACCATCTACCCGGTCCACCACGCTCCCGTCCATCTAATTCGTCCACACCGTCTCCGTCCACATGGTCCACAGCACTCCCTCCCCCATCGTCTGTCCCTCTCAGGCCTGGTTCTCATCGCTGTCTTCCGCCCCGCCCGCGTGCTGCCCCGCCTCGGTCACCTACCGTCCACGCCGCCTCGCCCCTCGAGCACGCCCGCACCCCCGGCTGTGCCGCGCCGCCGCGGTCGGCGCCGCCGACTCACCTTTCACATCGCGTCCGTAGTTGGAGCGGCTGGAGCGCGCGCTGGCTCGGCTGGCGCGGCTGACCTGCGACACATTCGACTTGGTGCGCCGGTGGCCGCGGTGGAAGCTGCCCTGGGCCGGGGCGCCCTGCGGACCTGGCGGCGCGTCCGACGGCGAGGTCAGAGCCAGCCGCCGCCACCGTCGCCGCCGACAGGCCGGACGGCGGCGTGTGAGGCGGGCGGCCCGCCGAGTGCGCTGTCGCCACGTCACCGGGAGCACGATACCTCACAGCACCGGTCACGCAACGGTGCCCGGCGCACACCAATCACATACAGTCATCTTGCCGGCCGAATGCCTCCAGATACTGCGCGCCAACAGCAAGTGCCTCTTTATAGATTGTAAATGGCATAGCCAGGCCATGAACGGCACAAGCCGGCCACACCCGTAACACCGTGCCTGTGCGGTGTATTGGGGCCGGGGACAGCGTGCGGGCCTGGCCTACCTTTGCTGAGTGCCGTCTGCGACACTGTGTACACGGTGCGGGAGGGGCCCGGCGGCGGGCGGGCCGGCGCCGCCAGCTCCAGGTGACGCAGTCGGTTCCGCTGTTCCTGCTCAGTGGGGTTGGAGAGTGTGCGTCTGTAACACACCCGGACTGTCAGTGAAAGGGGCTGAAACTGGGAAGCGCACACAGGGTCAATGTCGCACAAGCTTGTCTGCGACTGCGGTGATGAGGATTTAGGTTTGGGGCGCGTCACGGAGTTGGTCATACGTCGCCCGTTATCTCCAACTGCGGCTCACCTCCAGCAAAAGCACACCTCTCCGGCACTGCATCAACATTCATAACATTATCCATCAGGAAAACAGCACAAAAGCACGGCATCAATTGACTGCACGCTGGTCAGACTTCTGCAGGATCGACCGCGGCCGCGTCTGAAGAGGCAGCCATTCGAACCCGCACATCCAGAGCTCCGCGTACGGAGGCCACCGCAGGCACGGTCCCGCACAGGGCAGTGGCTGCGTGACAACAGCCTGCTCGCACTCTGCGCACTCAAACGGCGGGCACAGTGTGTCTTCAGAGCCGCCGGACCCGCCACACCGAGCGTAACTGGGTGCAGGCGCTCCACGCTCATCCGATGATCCACAATCAGCTTCTCTCTGGCGTCGCGTGACGCGCGCATAGACCGCCGCTTCAGCCATGAGAGCATGTAGCGAACCAAACGACCAAATCACTTGTTTGGACGTCGCAGACAACGAGCCGCTACATACCCAAACAATAAGCCACAGGCCGCCGCGCACACCAACGCCGCTGTTCACAGCGTCCGCTGTCAGTGTTTAACTTCCGCGCCCAGCCGGGCTGGCCAACACTAACATCTGACAGTGCTAGCACTAACATTTGGACCGGACGTCGGTGTCGACGGGCCGTGGAACGACGGCGACCGCCTGCCGTCAGCGCGCCGGCAGCACTGGGACCCCGCGTGACCCCCCCTCCCGATCCGCTCTCACCGGTGTCCGGGCTTGAAGTGGCCCGGCTTGCTGGCGTGCTCGATCACGACGTTACTGCTGGCGGTGCGCCGGTGGCCGCGCGGCGCGTGGTGCACGTGCGGCTCGTGGTCGGAGAAGTGTCGCGGTCGCACGTGATGGCAGTGCTCCTCGGAGACGCGCGAGCCGGCCCGCTGCTGCCGCTTCGCCTCCTTGGCCTTCTCCTCCTCGCGCACGCGCTGCTTCTCGGCCTGGTGTGGGACGGGACGGGGCGGGCCGGCTGTCAGGAGAGCTCTTGCTGTCGCGTCGGCGCCGAGAGACGCAGCGACGCCCAACACGCAAGCACGCACACACGCGCTTACGCGCGTACGCACGTGCACACGCACACAAGCACGCATTTTTGGTTACTTTCAAGTGACGAAGCAGAATATCGACAATGTAGCTTATCAATGAATACCAAACGGAGGTCCTGCGTACGACACTAATCCATTCCCACAGGGATACGATCGCGACCCATTTATGCTAGCTTTGCCTATGCAGAATGCCGACCACTCCTGCGGATTCCAACACCTGACCTAATACACTGCCTCACTCAGCGGCTCGTTCAGGACCGGCAGCTCACCTCCAGACTCTTGGGGAAGAGGAAGAAGAGCGCTCCGAGGATGAACATGCCGATGCCGCAGATGAGGAAGCCGCCCCACCACATGCCGACCCAGCGAGGATCGGACGTGTCTGATGAGGATGACGGACTCGTCACACATGGTGACGTGACAGATGCGACGCACGGCCGTATGGTCGGCAGACAGACGGTCAGCAGCGTATACAGCGGGGCGGCCGCAGGCGGCCCGAAAGCCGGCAGCACGGTCAGCTGGCACGACCGGCAGTCCGGCCGCGCAGGCAGCACGGCCGGCAGAGCCGCGCTGACGGCAGACCGGACCGCAGGACGGGCAGACGGGTGTCAGCAGGTCCGGCCCGACCACAGGCGGCCGAGGCAGCGCGCCACCGGCGGACAACAATGGCAGGACGGGGCAGACGGGTGTCTGCAGGTCCGGCCCGACCACAGACGGCCGCGGCAGCCCGCCACCGGCGGACAACAATGCACAACAGGAGCGTGCATCACGTGAAGACGGCACGCAATTCAGATCATCCACACAGGCATCAACGTCACACCTCCGAACACTACGAGGCCAGCTAGCCGACCGGAATCATAGCTCAGAGGGCGGAAACCAGCCAGCAGACTGCGCTTTGGGTGAGGTAGCTGTGAGAATACGTAATCGCCAATATCAACCACATCAGCGCAAGCATAGATACAAAGTGCCTGTGAATCAATAAAAGGATGCTATGACCACAACGTGTGAGCAATGTCGTGCCATCCTGCCAAACTCGTTCATTAAATGGTGACCATTAATGCACGCTCGCAATGTTAGAACCCGACAACAAAGCCAGCTCAACATCGGAGAACTCGATAATGCTTTTAAGAATATTGCAGCATAAACAGATCAATGAAAGGGGGTGACTAATGGCTACTTGATGGCCACAGCCGACCAAGAAATCTCAAAACAAGTACATCCATCATCGTTTTCTGCGACAAACACAGCTCGCGTCCGTTCGCCGGCCGGCGCACAATGCAACAAGGCCGGGCCCAAGACCTGCGAGCCTCTGACAACATGGGCCGACAAAAACGGCGCATCACTCGGAGCTCCCTGCCGGCGCGGCTCGCTCCGGCCCAGCCAGCACTCACCGGCGCCGTGCGGCAGCGGCAGGCCCGAGAACGAGTCGACGTGGTGTGACAGCATGTAGGCGCCCAGCAGGAAGCCGAGCACGGGCCCGAACGCCACCATGCTGTACATACAGCCTGCGGGTGGCGGCAGACGGGCCGTCAGTGGGGCGGCGGCAGAGCACGGCCACACGCTCCGGGCAACAGCAACAGCCGGCCGCACACACACGTGCGCGGCCGGCCCGCCACGCCGGCACGCTGTAGCTGGGACTGGGGGCAGTGTGTTTAGGTCACAGCCGCGGCATTCGATGCCGACAGTAACGACATCAACAACGATCCCAGCTCGGGGACATATCAGAGCACGTTGTCATTGACCCTTACACCCAGCCGAGCGGCCCCTCCCGAGCCAGTGAACACGTGCCGCCGCTGGAACCCTCTCCAGCTCACCGATGTAGAAGGAGGAGCTCTCGCGCGGCACGTGGTCGTCGATGTACGTGGTGCCGAGCGTGAAGAGGGGCGAGCCGCCCGAGCCCAGCAGCAGCTGCGCCAGCATGAAGATCAACACCGGCAGCAGGTTGCTGACCGTGCCCTCGATGCAGTTGTCACGGCGGCCGTGCAGGTTATTGTGCGGAGAGAGCGGCGGCGACGCTAGGTCCCGGGACAGGTCTGCCGGGACATGGCGAGCGTCAGGAGCCGACATACGGCCAACAACAGGAGCCGGGACGCAGTCAAGAGCAGGAGCACGAGCAGGACAGTGCCGCCGGGCGCGGTCAATGACAGGGTTCGGGACAGGTCCGCAGGGGCCTGGGCCAGGCCAGAGCCAGGAGCCGAGACAGTCTCAGGAGCCGGGACACAGCCAACAGCAGGTCTGTCCCGCTCAGTAAAGGGGATCATCGGGGTAGGAAGGAAATACAAGTGCGCATGACAAACATTATATATATATATATATATATATATATATATATATATATATATATATATATCGGCTGGCATATGTTATATAACCTCCAATATACGGCTGCACAGACCGGCACATCAGGACCGGAAGAGCGGAGAGGGGACGGGGAGGCGGCATATACGAAGGTCTGAGGGGGCACGCTGATCCCGTGTATTTCCGTACGGTCAGATACGAACAGCGAACTGATCGCAGCAGCGAGAGACACGATTCCGAGTGACGGCATCGCAGAGCGTCGCATCTAGTTCCTGTACACTGCATCACCGTGGCAACCGCCCCGACTGCACCCGCGTACTGCACCAGACTGCACCCGGAACCCGCGTGATCCGCAGGCGCCCGCTCCTTGTGACCAGACTGCAAGCCACACCATCAGCCGCAGAGCAAGGGTCAAAACGACTGGCAGTCACTTTCGCCTGAGTGAAGAGACGTCCGACAATGGCAGCTGCAAAGTGCCACACGGTGACATTCTAAGTACTCTAAATTCCAGCCAACCACCGAAATCTGCTCGCTAGTGTTTCCCAGGCCACGAACAGCATTTCTCATGCTGAAAGCATGACATCCAAAAAATACAAGATGTGCGCATGCATCATTGCTCCGGAACTAATGTTAGTGACGTGCCATGCCATGACCGGTTTTTACCCAAACATCTACATATCAACGGCGTGAATACTGCATTGTACAAAAAGCCAGCTACGGGCGCAGAGTAAGTAAAACCGGACCGGGCCCGACTGCGAGCTGCAGCAGGATGGGGCACCCTGTCACGGCCGAGCCGCATGCAGTGGCCATCGGTCGCCAGGCCCCAGCTGGCTCGCTCCGGCCGCCCCCGAACCTCCGCATTCGGACGATCGAGCGGTCTGCGGACGGCCCGGGCAGCACGACAGCGGCGGCGGCGGCGGTGGCGGCGGCGCCGGCTCGCTCGCGTGACTGGACCGCTCGACCCAGCGGTCCACACCACCCGCCGGTGATGGCGGCCGGGCGGGCCCTGGGGACGCCCCGGCCGGCCGGACACGGCCCAGCGGTCCACAGCAACCGCTGGGGGCGGCGGACCAGCGGTCCCCGCCGCCGCCGTCGCCGCCGCCGCTAGACCGGAACTCGGCACGCGTCAGCCGCATCACGCGAATCAATTATCGAGCACGTCCCAGTCAGGTAGACCCCATTACCATGTGCGGAGGGCTACAAGCGGCGCTATTTACAGGCACCCAGGAGCGAAGATTGCATGCACTCCGCGTCGACCGCTCGAGTTACGCAGCCCGCCACCGAGACACTAGGGGCGCAGTCACGTGCGAGCATTCGGTCGGCGTGAGCGTGCGAACACTCTCGACAGACGGACGGCGCCCGGCCGCGGATGCAGCCGTCAGTGCAGCGCCCCAGCGGCGGCGTCCGGGCCCGCCCGGAGGTCTGCATGCGAGCACGCGTCGCGTCACCTACCGTCCAGCCCCTCCGCCAGTTTACCGAGGCCGAGCTCCTGCAGCTGACGGTAGTTGTTCGAGTCGCGACACACGTTCTCCGGCGCGCTGCTCGCGTTCGCCTCCACGCTGAGGCTGTAGCTGTTCGTCAGGAAGTGCGGCACGGAGAAGAGCAGGCTGCCAAGGCCCATCACCATGATGCCTGCGTGTCGGACAGCCGGTCAGGCCCGGCTGGACCCGGGACACACACCAGACCACAGCTAACCCACAGGGAGAGAGAGAAAAAGAGAAAGAAACAAAGAAACAGAGAGAGAGAGAGAGAGAGAGAGAGAGAGAGAGAGAGAGAGAGAGAGAGAGAGAGAGAGAGAGAGAGAGAGAGAGAGAGAGAGAGAGAGAGAGAGAGAGAGAGAGAGAGAGAGAGAGAGAGAGAGAGAGAGAGAGAGAGAGAGAGAGAGGAGAGAGAGAGAGAGAGAGAGGAGAGAGAGAGAGAGAGAGAGAGAAGAGAGAGAGAGAGAGAAGAGAGAGAGAGAGAGACGAGAGAGAGAGAGAGAGAGAGAGAGAGAGAGAGAGAGAGAGAGAGAGAGAGAGAGAGAGAGAGAGAGAGAGAGAGAGAGAGAGAGAGAGAGAGAGCGAGAGAGAGAGAGAGAGGAGAGAGAGAGAGAGAGAGAGAGAGAGAGAGAGAGAGAGAGAGAGAGAGAGAGAGAGAGGAGAGAGAGAGAGAGAGAGAGAGAGAGAGAGAGAGAGAGAGAGAGAGAGTGCACAACAGGCTGCAACCGATAACAAGCTGTCCGTTGCGTGTGACTAATTTGGACTGCCTTGTCAACATAGCTATCAAGCACGTTTATTAGCTTGCAACTAAACGGATATGTCCGATCATAGTCAACAGATCTCACCGTTTCAACTGACACATCTCAGCTCACATCGCTCATTTGGAAGTGATTCCTTAACGATAATAAAATTGAATACCCACGGACAATACCGTAATGAAGCGTGAAGCCTACGTCAGACGCGCACTGATGTCCTACAATTATATCAGTCCGGTAATCATTCAAGATGCATGTCAGGTACTGCAAAATATACGCCCAAACGCCTTTAGACCGACGCGCCGTCAGGTCGTCTCGCTCATCGAGCAGACATCGCCGAGTTTCGAGTGGCGCCACCGCGGGCGCCGCCGGCGTCCAGCGCTGGCACGGCCTTCCCCAGGGGGCTGAGTGGTCGGTGTTTGGGTGACGGCCCTCCCCTCCCCACATCCCAGCTCCTGCCGAGCTAGGTGGCCGCCGGTCCTGCCGGCCGGCTCCAACTCCTAGCCGCTGATCCCCTTATACACCGCCGGTCACGGCCCGGCTGCCGTATGGTCTCCGAGGCATACACCACCGGTCACGGCCCGGCTGCCATATGGTCTCCGAGGCATACACCAACAGGCCCGGCCCGGCCCGGGTTCAGTCCTCAGCTGTGGCTCATTTCCAGCCGTGCCCCAGCTTCCGCCCACCGCCCTGCCTCGGCCTGTGCTCCTCCCTCCCCGCTTATTCCCAGCTAGGGGGCGACTCGGCATCAGCTCAATCGCGACCCAGCCGTCACGGCGCTGTATTGGAATACCGCGCATACCGGTCGGCTGGAGGCGCGTGCCATCCGCCGGTGCCGTCCGGGGCGCGGCGAGCGATGCAGTGGGAGCGCGGCCGGTGCGGCGATGTGCTGGGGCTAGACCCCGCGGACCGTCGCCGGTGACTGCTGACACAGCGCACCACCGGCTGAGCACGGGGGCTAGGGGACCGGCGCACCGCTCAGCTCGCCACGGAAACCGCGGCAGCTGACCCCCAAACACCCGGCGTCGACCTCCGAGTCCCAAACACAGCCAGCCCTGGTACGTCAACAACGCCAGGCCCGCTATGAATCATATACGAGGCACGGCGTGCGGCGAACGGCCGCGGCCCGTTCGCTGCATCTGCCGTGGCTGGGCGCGAACACTGGGCGGCGAGCGGGATATTTCGCCGGCGCCGCGCACCGTCGGACTTGGCAGCCATCCGCGCTCGCTCCCAGAATAACGGTCGAGACCGATGGCAGCCTCCGACACGGAAACAACATGGCCCGGAGCTGAAGGGGGCTCAAATGAGTCGTGACCGAATGCGCCCGGAGCAGCCGTGGGACCGGCACTGAATCGCTCGCCTCCATACAGACCAATCCATTCAGCGGCACAGGGGTCCATGCCGCGCGGCCTGCAGTCGTCGCCGTGCTCATACACAGCTGGAGCCAAATTAGCCGCATTCAGCTGGCCGGGGGAAGCACCACAGACATCTCCGGCAGCTATTGGGCAGCGGGGATGTGTTTGTGGTGGTGACGGCCAGAAGTATCTCATGCCGGGGACAAGCATCCGCTCATCGCTCTGTGAACATACAGGCGGGGCGAAACGTGGGAGACACTGACCTCTGCCAATCCACACAGGCACGTGTCGGCGCGAGCCCAGGTAGCTGACGAAGATAACCGTGAGCATGTTGCCGATCTCGTAGAAGGAGGCGATGACGCCCGTCAGTGAGGACGGGATCTCGTACCGCTTCTCGATGGTTGTGATAACCGAGTTCAGGTAGCCCGAGCTAAGTGCCTGCTGCAGCGTCACCAGCAGCGACAGCAGCAGCACAAACACCTGGCCGGGCAGCAGGACACTGTCAGTATACACCACACCTAGCTAAATACCGGGATCGGGTCAGTACAAGCGCATGATGCGACGGCAGCGCAGGGCACAGCTGGGCAAGGTCGGTACGGAAACCCAGACAAACACCAGAACAGGGAGGGCGTAGGTACACATCTGGTCTGACAGGATGGCAAGGTCAGCACCAACACCTGGTACAGAACAGATTTAGTTCACACGACTCGGATAGCGGTAGGGCAGGTTTCAGAACAAACAACTGGTTCAACAGCAGAATGCATTTAATGCACACGAAACGAACAGCGTCACGGACACCGTTTAGTACAGCAAGAAAACGGCCGTCTGACCGTCCGGACGGCTCAGGCACTTACCTTGATGCTGGCCAGCCGCTGGAGGCCGCGCGGCCGGCAGCCGAGCAGACCACACTCCCCAGCGCTGTAGCCGTCCTCGAGCGGCGGCCGAAAGCGCGGCCGGGTCAGCGTCGAGCGGCGCGAGCCCAGCTCCATCCTCCGACTGTCGACGGCGCAGAGGGGCCCGGTCACTAGCGCCGCCCGGTGCAGAGGGGCTTAGTCACCGGCACCGCGCGGCGCAGAGGGGCCCGGTCACTGGGGCACGGTCCGGGCCGCAAGAGGGGCCCCCGTTTCACTGGCACCGCCCGGTGCAGAGGTGCCCGGGTCAGCGGGCACCGCCGCCCGGTGCAGAGGGGCCCGGTCAGCGGCACCGCCCGGCGCAGAGGGGCCCGGTCAGCGGCACCGCCCGGCGCAGAGGGGCCCGGTCAGCGGCACCGCCCGGTGCAGAGGGGCCCGGTCAGCGGCGCCGCCCGGCGCAGAGGGGCCCGGTCACTAGCGCCGCCCGGCGCAGAGGGGCCCGGTCACTGGCACCGCCCGGCGCAGAGGGGCCCGGTCACTGGCACCGCCCGGCGCAGAGGGGCCCGGTCACTGGCACCGCCCGGCGCAGAGGGGCCCGGTCACTAGCACCGCCCGCGCAGAGGGGCCCGGTCACTGGCACCGCCCGGTGCAGAGGGGCCCGGTCAGCGGCACCGCCCGGTGCAGAGGGGCCCGGTCACTAGCGCCGCCCGGCGCAGAGGGGCCCGGTCACTGGCACCGCCCGGCGCAGAGGGGCCCGGTCACTGGCACCGCCCGGCGCAGAGGGGCCCGGTCACTAGCGCCGCCCGGCGCAGAGGGGCCGGCGCAGAGGGGCCCGGTCACTGGCACCGCCCGGTGCAGAGGGGCCCGGTCACTGGCACCGCCCGGCGCAGAGGGGCCCGGTCACTAGCACCGCCCGGCGCAGAGGGGCTTAGTCACCGGCACCGCGCGGCGCAGAGGGGCCCGGTCACTGGCACGGTCCGGCGCAGAGGGGCCCGTTCACTGGCACCGCTCGGAACAGCAGCCGGCACGCCACCGCTCACAGGGCCACACGCGCAACGCAGACGGGGACTGGTGCATGCCGCCTGCGGCACGGACCAAACGGAACGGAACAGCCGGGACACGCCGCCAGCGCCATGAAAGTAGTATCGGAGTGAAAGCCGGGGATTCCGTCGAAAACGAGCCGCCGCGTGGCAAGATATGCCACGGACAGCAGGAACGGCCAAGCCAGCCAGGCGTGGACGGCGATGTAGCCGCCGCTAGGCGTAAGGACGGCGTCGGTTACAGCTCCGACCCGGGCCGCTCCGTGGTGGCGGTGGGGCATGTCCAGGGAGGGGGGGGGGGGGGAGTGGAGGGCGCCAGGTGTCACCGCCAGCGCCCCGCTGATAGCGCAGCGGCTCTGCGGCCAGAAGGCCGAGTCTACGGTCCTGGCCCAGCCGCTGGTCTGTGGCCCAAAGGCCGAGTCTCGGTACCCCCGACCCGCGCCATGTTGTTAAGACAGCGCATCAAGGTGGTTGCGCGGTGTAGTGGCCTCATATACCCAGCGGGTACGTGCGTCTGTAGGTACAATACGTCTGCGCATTCTGCCGCGCATTGGACGCACGTACAAAACATCTGACCGACGATATAAGGGCACACCGGCAGCAAGTTTCAAGACGTTTCTGCGACATAGGCCGGTAAAAACCCGTTTTTTACACGGTCTTCTCACCGAGGACGTCACGGGTTATCCAACACGAGCCCAAATCTTAGAAACAGTCCATGAAATACCGACATCCAGGACCGCAAGTTGAAAATCAACGGTCAGCCGGCAAACATGGTCACTGCTTTTTAGGACGCCAGAGGTCGTTCGCTACGAGAACACGCCCAAAGGTGTTACAGTAATCTTTGCTTGGTTTTCTGAGACCCTAACGGGGCTGAGGAAACAGTTAGACCTGTTCGGGCATCAATTACCCGGCAGCATAGCGTGCAGCCCCACACAAGCCCACTAACGACGGAAACAGTGTGGCAGCTGAATGCTCGGGTGGTCGATTATATGCCATATAGTGCCGATATGGCTCCCAGTGATTTCTATCTGTTTCCCTAGCCAAAAGAGCATTTTCGGGAGTAAGTTCACTCCGCCCTGAAGAAGAACTGAATCCAACTGTGATGTCTCAACGAGATATTGTGATTGGCAATAATTATAATATTACTAGGCCAAGAATTGCCCCATTATGCCATGTCAAAGGTCGGCTTTCCGAAAAACTCGCACTTTTCAGTTTGACAACCTCATACATACCAGACCATGCCTCGTATCAACACAAAACCTAAACAAGCGCGTTCCCTGTTCATTTCTGAATACAATTATGCATATATTTATGTATTCTGATGATACATTTATGATGTATGGCTACGTTAACGTATAAATGTCGGCCCACCGCGCGCGTTCTGCGGCATCGTTGGTGGCCATCGCCTCCCCCCCGCGCGCCGACCGTAGATAGCCGCGCAGTGTTCGTCAAAAAAAAAACGCCGCTGTTCCGGAACCACAAATGCTCGGGATACGTTTTTGGGGTTAGAACACGCGCAATGGATGACATATAAGATATTGATCATTTGAGCGCAATTACACATGTCGGAGAGGTATCCTAAAAAATTATTAGGGGAAGGGGTCGCATCGATCCTGCACCAAATCAAGTCGAAGGTTCACACTAATTCAGTAGAAATTAGCATTGTCATGTCACCTACACAAAACGTTCCAAAGTCAACGCGACAAAAAGGCTGAAAGTGAACAAGCTCTCTGAAAATCGCTGTATCATTAAAAGTCCAACGGGCACCGCATGTGCTTTATTCATTTCCAGCTATATCTAGAACGGAGCTGAGACCACACAGTACATGCCCCACTTCAGCCATATAGACGGCAACATTTGCAATCTTAAAGATTCATGCCACAGGCAGGCAGGAATCGAAATTGTCCTGATCTATTAACGATGAATAAAGAAACAGTGGCCATTTAGCTATTGATCTGAGTGTCACATCGCCCACTGTGGTGTGGACCGACTAATGATGAGCCTGAAGTCCGGTAATTCAGGAGGGCCAGCAGTAATCAACACTATAGTCTGGCACACGACGCCGCATAACAGCCACCTGCAAAACAGCTGCCAACAAAGCAATACACTTTCTAGAAAACGATGAAAGCCATCACGTATATAGAACACTTTACAAAAGTGTGACATGAAATACTCCAGTTTGTTGATGATTGTCCTTGCACACCCCAACGACCCGAATGGTCCGTCATCCATTAGCAGGTAACCGCGAGTGGGGCACTCGCCGTCACCCATCCATCCGATCCATCCAATCCATCCGACCCGGGTAGTCCGTCATCCATTAGCAGGTAACCGCGAGTGGGGCACTCGCCGTCACCCATCCATCCGATCCATCCAATCCATCCGACCCGGGTAGTCCGTCATCCATTAGCAGGTAACCGCGAGTGGGGCACTCGCCGTCACCCATCCATCCGATCCCTCCAATCCATCCGACCCCATGCATCCAAACGCAGACAGCCATAAGTTGCAGCGATTGAACCAAATCTAAGCATAACGTCTTGGCTAATTATGTGGAAAGTCGCGGCCTACTCCCCTGCTGCATCTCATGTGATTTTCCCTGTCAGGGGTTTTCTGCGCATACTCATTTTCGGCCGTGCTTTGCCCTCAACACGGCCACGGCAGTAGGCCAGCCACATGGGCGCACTTGCACTGCTATGGCATTTCCGTCCATACCGTTACAGTAAAAAACAAGTCACGCAAATCGCAAACTTCAGGTATTCGGGATTCACTGGAGTTGAGTTGAAAAACTGCAGTTGGGATTAGCTTGTCCTACGAAAACTGCAGGCAGACACCTTCCTGGGCTGGCCCAATCCCAAATAATAACCAACGCTGACATATTCAACTGCTGGAAAAACCATCATAAAAGTCGCGGCAACACCTGCTACGAAGACTAACATATGCAAGCATCACGACACAGCACAATAATACTAACATTGGTCAGCTGTCAAACCGATAAAGGTTTAAAATACACACATTGCTGGTGTGAGGGTCACGAAATACATCTGTTTGGTTTGTGGCATATGTTACCCTTTACGATGAATATTACGTCCTTTGCACGTCCCATATTTGCTAGCATCTTGGCATGCTTTCTATGGCACAAAGCCTATGGCACTTTCTATGCCATGACACCAAATTTATTAAGCAAGTTTATTCTGTAATCCCAACTGAGCTGATAGCACCGTCAGCAACGCAGCATCACGGGATATCAGCCCGATTTTGGAGTCAGTTTATTACATATATATATATATATATATATATATATATATAAGCCAGTCACGGAGTACCTCCATTAACAAACAGATATTAAAATAAACGACAGCTTTGAATATGTTTCCGATGCAAACCAGTGTGCTTCATTTTGTTTATACGTGTGTTTGAAGAGGATCTCTCTAACTCATTGTTTGAGTTCATTTGGTTTCCTGTGGCGCATTTTTGTGGCATTTTGTGATGGCGCTGCTCTAAATCTATGCCGATGGCAATTGAAGCACTCACATGACAACTGGATTATAATGTGGAGCGGCGAAACGGACATCGACATACAAAAGATCTATACCCCAATGTGGTAAACGCAGTAAATAAATGGCATACCAGACCCCTGGCGGCGCAAGCTGTGTATGACTGGAACGCCTCACACATGCCATGGTCTACTGGAGTGTGCAAACAGGGCGAAATTGTAGCACCTACACACAGCCCTACTGATCAGAAGTAGGCAACGTCCCTGTGACAGGCGTGGCAGCAGTCATGCCTACTTTCATGGAAATGCGAATTAACGTTGTTAATTGTTGCTCTTTGGAGTTTAGGACACGGCAGCTGGTGAGGGAATATTGTGCCCATGGCTAACCGTCCATATCCGCTTCGATAAATGCAGTCAGCCGAAAATTCAATCATCTACTTTTCCATCCTCGCGGCTATTGTACCACGCATAAGGCTTTTAGTACTGCTTTTATTCATGTGCATAATGCTGATCGCAAATGCACTTAACATTGGCGAATATCCCGCCAATCGGAATCTGCTTGCCCCAGAAGCTTAACGCAAGCGCTACCTCTCGGCATTTTCTATCTTCGTCTCGGACATTGAGCTTGATGTAGATGACGTCACCACGTCCGCCGCTGCGGTCACGCCAGTGTCAGGAAGACTTCGGTCAACAAACCAAACGGCCCCGTAATTCAGTCAGTGGAGCGACGACACGTCTGGTGTACCCGCAAACCAGGACCTGTCACCACACGGCGGACAGAGACAGCATCAGCACGCTGCACTGTTGCACATTGAAGGCAAGTCGGCGCAATTATGTCCATTCGCCAGACCGCCGCCCACACCTGGCATCTGAGGCCAGCCGATGGTCTGGCTCGTCCAGACTGGTCCCAAGGGCGAGGCGGGCACACCCATGGTCTGGCCCGTCCAGACTGGTCCTAAGGGCGAGGCGGGCGCACCCATGGTCTGGCCCGTCCAGACTGGTCCTAAGGGCGAGGCGGGCGCACCCATGGTCTGGGCCGTCCAGACTGGTCCTAAGGGCGAGGCGGGCGCACCCATGGTCTGGCCCGTCCAGACTGGTCCTAAGGGCGAGGTGGGCGCACCCATGGTCTGGCCCGTCCAGACTGGTCCTAAGGGCGAGGCGGGCGCACCCATGGTCTGGTCCGTCCAGACTGGTCCTAAGGGCAAGCGGGCGCACCCATGGTCTGGCCTGTCCAGACTGGTCCTAAGGGCGAGGTGGGCGCACCCATGGTCTGGCCCGTCCAGACTGGTCCTAAGTGCGAGGCGGGCGTACCCATGGTCTGGCCCGTCCACACTGGTCCCAAGGCAAGGTGAGCGCACCATGATTTGGGGTCAAACCGTTGAAGCGATGGGACTGAAGCTACTGGTAAGAGATCACATAAAGGTCCCGGGTGACTCGGGACCTTGGCCCTCTCCCCCACCGGGGTGGACAAATCGCACCCTGCGCCCGTTCCACATTGGTGACGAGACCAAAAGCTTCCTATCAGGCACATGCACACCAATCCTGCGATACTGTACGCGTGATATGCGACGGTATGCGACGATATGCGACATTATGCGGTATAATCCACCGTCGGTCATTGTCCAGGTCCAGCGAGCGGCGTGTCCCCCAGCCCCTCCCCAGGGAGCGGCAGGGCGTGCTTCACGCTTGACGTATGTCCCCCTCACACGACCACGGTACAAACTGTGAGGCCGCCTGCATTGCCGCACAGCACGACATTCCCACGTGACGTGTGTGCAACCGCTCACAAGACGACCACCATACAACGTGCCGAACAGTGAGCCTTGAAACTCACTACTTGTCTCCGGGTGAAAGCAAAACTGACTCCGGAGTTACCACATTTTAGTTGGATCAAAGCAGATGGCACTCTTTTTTAATCGGGGTTAATCAGAGGTTCGTCAGCCGCATTGGCAAAACAGTCGAACAGCCGACGGAAGTGGAGACATAACGCCAAATGTCAGCATTCGCTCGCTCTTACATCTACTTGTGCGAGCAATGAAGCACAATAATATTGCTGCATTATCAAATTCCACGTCCTATCGATGCTGCTCTTTAGCCATAAAAAACAGCTTCCTTCCCTATCTGCCGTCAACGGAATTGACTGCAAATCGATGCGTATCTTCTTGAGTCTGCATCGGGTTCAAATTGCGCTGCCTTCTTCGGAATCCGAGTGAGAATCAACAGCAAGTGTTGTGGACAGGAATCAGGATCGATTCCGTTGCAGGGAAAGGAAGCGCAAGTCTGCTGGATTAAAACGTAGGCGTACACGAGTGAGCCGTCGGTCGGCCGAGTCGGGTGCCTGTGTCGCCGCCACCCACGGTGCAGGCCGCCTCGTGGAACCGAGTCGGCTCGGTCCCGAGGTCAAAGGCCGTGGCTGGCCAGATGTGGCCCTCGGCTGACGCTGTATCAGCTGACCAGCCCCGAATATCGCTGACGACCGCGCCCAGATAGCACCGAGCTGGCGTTTACTGGGCCCAGCAGCACGTCCGTCCATGAGGCGACGGAACGCCGACAGGCGCGTGATGTAAATCAGAGTCATTCCAGGCATACACCCTAAACAGAGCACACAAGGACAGCGGTGTCCACATGTGCGGAGTGATTGCGGACGGGGCTGAGCAGGGGGCTCGATAAACTGATCTCCCCGAGACATTCACCTATCTACACATCTGTCCCGCATGACGGTCAAAGGAAGGTGGCTTAAGTAACATAGTAAAACATATATCGGGAGACTCAGACCATCAATAGGAACACCCAAACCAACATTGGAGGGGGGGGGGGGGCTACAAGAAAATATAGAAATCGACATCGCTACGCAACGACATAACACCGATATATCTTTGGCACACCGCTGTGCAAATGTCAGCACGTTCGACGGTACAGTGCCAAACCCTCGGCCTCGAGTCCATGCAACAAGGCATTAGAACCGACTTCTGAAAGTACGGTGTTCTTTCGCGTTATGTTCCCCAGCCAGCAGTGAGGGGGGCGGTCAGTATATTGAGCCCACAAAGACGGCGCCAGACAGCAGTAGTCGACATCCCGTCATTAAGTGGCTACCATGCAACCATTACCGAAACAAGCCGTTGGCTGGCAGCCAACATCGTCCTTGGCGTCCGCCACTGAGCAAACGGAACCAGCGGCACAGCCGGAACCGTGGCGTCGAGTGGGCGCCATCACCACCGCCCCCGCCGAGGCAGAGACAGGCCGGCTGGATGGGGCGACGCCAGGCCGCAGGACTGGCCCACTCCGGGCCCGCCAGTAGGCACGCCAACACCGAAACAACTCCAGGCCTACCAGTGTACACAGACACGCCGGGACACAGGCCACCCCGGCTCCGTCAGCAGTCACACCAAACCCGGACACAGGCCACTCCGGATCCGTCAGCGGTCATACCAACACATGAATACAGGCCACTCTGACCAGTCAGCAGTCACACCAAACCCGGACACAGCCCACTCCGGATCCGTCAGCGGTCATACCAACACATGAAAACAGGCCAGTCTGACCAGGTCAGCAGTCACACCAAACCCGGACACAGCCCACTCCGGATCCGCCAGCGGTCATACCAACACATGAATACAGGCCACTCTGACCCCGTCAGCAGTCACACCAAACTCGGACACAGGCCACTCCGGATCCGTCAGCGGTCATACCAACACATGAAAACAGGCCAGTCTGACCAGGTCAGCAGTCACACCAAACCCGGACACAGCCCACTCCGGATCCGCCAGCGGTCATACCAACACATGAAAACAGGCCAGTCTGACCAGGTCAGCAGTCACACCAACCCGGACACAGGCCATCCGGATCTGTTCAGCGGTCATACACAACACATGAACCAGGCCAGTCTGACCATGTCAGCCGTCACACCAAACCCGGACAAGCCACTCCGGGATCCGCCAGCGGGTCATACCAACACATGAATACAGGCAACTTGACCAGGGTCAAAGCCGTCACACCAACCCGGACACAGGCCACTCCGGATCTGTCAGCGGTCATACCAAACACATGAAAAACGGGGCCAGTCTGACCAGGTCACAGTCACACCAAACCCGGCCACGGCCCATACGGATCCGCCAGCCGGTCATACCAACACATGAAAAACAGGCCACAAGTCCCCTGACCAGGTCAGGCAAGTCCACACCAAACACGGGACACAGGCCACTCCGGGTCTGTCAGCGGTCATACCAACACCCGGGCACAAGCCACCCCGGGTCTGTCAGCGGTCATACCAACACCCGGGCACAAGCCACTCCAGAGGTGGTGCTCCAATCGGGCCGTGTCAACGGTCACGCTGACCGTGACAGCTGAGCGCCAATATCAGCCGTCTATTTCGGGTGGCCGTGCAGAGGCGCCGGCGGGCCGCCGACGATCAATGCACGGCCGATCTCCCGCGGCGAGCCCACGGCGCGGCCCGACCGCCGAGCCGCCCCCGCGACGCGGCGCGCGCGGCCGCCCGCGGCGCTCGGCCTGGTCCTCAGCTCCCGCTGCCGGGACGTGAGCGGGCCGCTGTCGGCGGCGGGATGGCGCGGTCCTCTCGTCTCGGGCCGTGACACGGCGCAACGCTCGGCCGTCGTCGGCGTTTGTCGCCCGCCGCGTACGGCCGGTGGCCGGCCGGAGCGCCAGATCAGCCCGGCGCGGGAGCCGACGGCGGCGGTCAGCGGTCGACCGGTCGCGTGCTGACGCCGTCGGCGGGCCCAGTCACTGCAGGTGGCGCCGGCGGATGTTGACTTTGCACGTGGGGTGCCGTCCCAGCAAGCACGGAGCCGCACGAGCACGCGAGGCGCCGAAGCCCGGCGGGAGGGCCACCAACCCGGCTGGAGCCGTCCCCCAGCGCGGCGGCTACGCCGTCCCGTATACACCAGTCCCCTCCGCAGCGCAGAGGCTCAGGTCCCGCATAGAGCTTAGGGCCGGCTGCTCAACATGATGAAATGTGCGGCTCTGCGGCATTACTTTGCTAATAACACAGAGGATTTCGCTTCGAAAACATCTGTGGCTGGACAAATGGACAATGGCTGGCAGCGCGACATTTCACCAAAACAATGCAGTGTACTCGATAAGGTTTGGTGAGAAGCTTGTGTGTTCCGCAACTGTCATGCTCGTTACGTCTCTGTGGGACCCCGCCATTCCGTGTCTCGTAGCAAAGGCGCACGAAAACCTGCCGATAGTCCCGGGTGAATCTGCAGCGCATCGAAGATATTTTATTCCACGTCACTTCACATAAAACGTTTGCTAGACTTGTGCGCAGAGCGACACGCTTTCTGTACGCATTGTCGTACTTTTCGTAGCATTTTCGTCCTCACGTTCAAAAACGTCCGTGAACATCAATGCAAATTGTGTTGCCTGTAACCTGACATACCTTTCCTTCGCCCGCCGTCGGTCGTGGGCGCGCAAACTGACTTGCTCATAAATAAATACGTCGCGATATTTTCGTCTTCCTTCGACCAAGTCACGACAAAAATTATGCGCGTCCAACAGAGATTCATGTACCACGCGACAGCACTGTCGCTCGGGTCACTGCCAACACCAAAAGGAGGCAAATTGGATACATGGGGTAAGACGGTATGAATGGCGATGACGACACACATTTTTTGTCATCGGGGTCGCTGCGAACAAACCCCTGGTCGGGTCATGTAGGACCGGGTCTTTAGTAGGACAAGTGTCAATGGATATAGACCATGCCCGTCACAGCAATCGTTCGTCCGACACCGTGTGTGAATATAGACCACGATACATGCTCATTTATGCAATTTTATCAACGCTTCATGCTTTAAATTGGCTTTGGGAAGCTTAACACTGAGAATGAAAGCCTGTGCAACATTCTTCAAAGTCACGACCCATTTCCATTCCAAACTCAGCTCTTGCGAAGTTCATGGCCGTCCAGGCTCTAAGCAGCAGACCTCATCACCGACACCAGTTAGTTGGATGTGAACCCGGTTACTATGGTGTCAATGCGACACCGTGCGGCACCTCTGAGCCCTGGTCGGGGACAAAGAGAGGTGCAGCGGGTAAGGCTAACGGGCAGTACACACGTCGATCAAATCGCCGCCGCAAGGCTCGCGTTGCACAACGCTTGGTCGTGACACAAAAGACGGAGCGCAATTCAACTCGGTCCCGGGCACACGCTCCCGTGCACTTCAGTCAAACTTCCCCCATCCGAGAGAAGCAGACAGTGTGACTGCGCAGCGTGTGTCCCACGCTCGGACGTCCTCCAGCCTCAGTCAACACTCTGAAGACGGCGACAGCCAGCGCAAACAGCGCGTGTTTCTGTAGCGGTCGGAGCCGTGCAAGTTCGGATGCAGCAGCGGCCTGATTCAACACCGTGACCAGCGCCGCTACGTCAGTCGCGCGGGCGGCCGCCGTCAGGGCCGCCGTGGGCGGCGACCGGTTCACAAGGAGAGCCCGCAGGGAGAGAGGGAGGGCGCCGAGACGGTCGAGTCCAGAAGATGCCGAGGACGGGCCGGCGCCGGCCGGTACTGGGCGGCGGTGGCGCTGCCGGGGGAGACGCGGCGACAGGCGCACCGGCACGAGCCGACTCACTCGAGCGTGGAGTCGGTCGTGTGAGTCACCGAGTAACGGTGCCAGGCGCGGCGAGAGGACGGGGCGGCGCCGGCTCGGCGCCCAGTCCCGCCCGCCGCTCAAGGTTTAATGACGCCGCGCCACCGATATCATCAGCTCGACCGCGCCCGCAAACCTACGCCGAGTGCGACCGGGCACCAGCAGCCACAGCTGAGCGGGCATTCCGCGTCACCAAGCACAGCCCAGCTGGGCGGGCACCCAGCGTGGCCCAGCACTGCCCAGCTGGGCGGGCACCCAGTGTGGCCCGGCAGTGCCCAGCTGGGCGGGCACCCAGCGTGATCCAGTACTGTCCAGCTGGGCGGGCACGCAGCGTGGCCCAGCCCTGCCCAGCCGAGCGGGCACCCAGCGTGATCCAGTGCCGCCCAGCTGGGCGGAGTGAGAGTAAGTCACACCCACTCCAGCAGATTCAGCGGTACGACGCGTGACCTGGCGCCGCCGCTCGCCGGCCCGACTGACTGCCGTGACCCAGTGTCGTGACGGGGAAGACTGGCGGCGACGCCGACCCATCCACAGCTGGACCTCCCGCCACGGTGACTGCCGACGGTCCAGATCACAGCAATGCAAGCGGAAGGCCTGCATGTCCCGACCCCGAGAACGGCTCGGCTTATCAACGACTCAGCGAAAACGGCTCTATTCGGAGCCCTCAGTCTGAGCGTTCCCATCGTCGGAGCATTTCAGAGTTGCGTGGCGGACAATAGGCCGCTCGTAGTTCACTTGGGAACAACAATAGCTTGTTGACGTCGGGCGTGAGAGATGTAAGTTTCGTGAGAGGCGATAACGACGACTGCACGGGTGGCTTGGTGACGAGAGTCAGCTCGCACGGATGGCTTGGTGCCGACAGTGAGCTCGCACGCGAGGCTTGGTGCCGAGAGTCAGCTCGCACGGCTGGCTTGGTGCCGACAGTGAGCTCGCACGCGAGGCTTGGTGCCGAGAGTCAGCTCGCACGCGTGGCTTGGTGCCGAGAGTCAGCTCGCACGCGTGGCTTGGTGCCGAGAGTCAGCTCGCACGCGTGGCTTGGTGCCGACAGTCAGCTCGCACGGGTGGCTTGGTGCCGAGAGTCAGCTCGCACGGGTGGCTTGGTGCCGACAGTGAGCTCGCACGGGTGGCTCGGTGCCGACGCCGATGCCCATGAGGCACATGCCTGCAGTGCATCGGTTTATCCGCACGGCTAGCAGCGTCCACTGGTGCATTTGGTACAACTGCAATCAAGCTTGACTGTATCTACCTTGAGGATAGCATGCCAATGGGTAGTATGCATTCAACGTAGGCCAACGACATATATGTGTGGCATATCGCTTACCTGTGCATGTGAAACTTGGCGACTCGGTGTCGAGTACTGATTTTTAGCGAGGCAGTACACCTAATGCGTATACTGCAAGTGTCATCCAATGGTGGCATAGGCAGTTGACGTGCGTTACGCAACGTGCCATGTTGACTACGACATTGGAGGGCGACCCACAACTCTCCCAGAGACAGACTGTCACGGTTACCCAAATTCAACAGCATCACGTCACTAGCACCATGAATGTCGTCAACGCCGTCTTTGGCTTCGCGAAGACGCAGTTTTCGTCCTACGACTTTGGTTCCGATTCAGTTTTGAACCACTTTCAACAGCTGGCTTTGACTATGGCTTTCTGTCCCTCTAAACAGCTGACTTCGGTTTCGGCCTTGAATATTTTTAACTGCCGCTGCGGCTTTGCTTCACAACAATAGTCTTGCTCGCCCTATGACCACCAACATACCACACAGCTTCCCGAGGCTGTGCCGCATACATGGCCCAAAGCCGCGCTTTCTTAACTGCCGCTGCGGCTTTGCTTCACAACAATAGTCTTGCTCGCACTATGACCACCACATACCACACAGCTTCCCGAGGCTGCGCCGCATACACGGCTCAAAGCCAACAAACAGTCTATCAATCTCGGCACACCTGACGGCCGCAGCACTAACTGTCCGACACTTTGAATGCGCACTACACCAGGCGAAGGTGATCGTGGGTAAAAATTCCCTCCGTAATGCACCTTGTCTCAATCACTGTAAAACCCTGAAGATATTCTATAACCTCAGGCAGTCAGACGCAAAATTGCTATGGTTTCGCAACACAACGATGCACACCAGATTCGATTCACCTTCAGCCTCGTACTCTTAAAATGATGGGTTGGTTTTGGGTTCGCGATTCCTAGGTTGGTAGCCGCTGGCTTTAGATCCTGCTTCATGTGTAGACAGATCAAAGCAACTGACAACGGATTCGGCTCCACGTTTTAAAAATGCGTATCCGCTGGCCTTGGCTTCGAAGTGGGGCTTGATTAGTCTCGGCATCTACTGAAGGTGAACAATGGCCCATCGCCGCGGTACGAAATACTGTTTTTCTTTGGCCAAGGTTATCGACAACACTTCACCATTAGCAGTGCCGGCCGATTTATATGGTACCACTTATTTATAATTGGCCACCGTCCGACGCCTATAACGAACCGCGAACAGCAATACGTCAAGGCTTTTAACCGATCACAAAAAAACACAGACGACCCAACTTTCGTTCGAGCGGGGTAAAAAACATCTCATTTCTGGGGATAGCAAGCCACTGAGCTGATGAATCTCTGTCCACGCTGACGGTCGGTCGTCGGCTGGCAACACTGTCCGACGGAGACGGCCGAGAGCAGAGCCAGACCAGAGCCACGGCAGGCGGGCTCTGACTCTGGCTCGACGCAGGCACTGGAAAGCCAGGGCGGCCGCTGTGCGGCGGCGCACCGCGCTCGTCTTGCGACACAGGGAAAGTCCAGGAGGCGAGCCGGCCCTGGCGCCGACACCGACATCACCGAGCAGGGCCGGGTCACGGCCGTGTGCAACCCAAGTATGCCATTATCGGGCACGGAGAGGCAATGAGGACGGCCGGGCAGAGCGGGCCGGCTGAACTCGTGAGACGTTCGGAGAGCGGGCGGCGCGGTCAGCCAACGCACGCGTCCCACAAGCGCCACACCGCTCACGCTGCCAAACTCGGCCTGGTCCAACAGATGGGCCAGTCTCTCCATGTCGCGGTCAACACGGCTCCGTATTCACAGTGCAATACCATAAGAATAACCACAGTAATATGGACCCACGCTTTGCAGTGTCAGTGCTGACACACACCTTCTATCAACTAACATTAAGTGTTTTGCCTTAAAAAGAACGTTCCACACTTGAAGCTACTGGAGCAGGCATCAGCTGTGATGACATCAGCTCACTTATGACTATAAGTATACCTTTAAGTTGAAAAGAATTATCTAGACAACACAATCTATCAAACACAAGCTATGAATATGCTCTCAAAACGCCGTTGTTTGCTTACGTCACCGCATCTTGCACAATGCTGATTGAAAGCCGATTGACGGCCGTCATGTCTGGAAATCGTGATCATCAACGTCAGATATGAAAGACTCGACAATTATATTTTCTTGACCTTGTTCACCGCGTGGCCAATGGAATGGCAGGATTTGAACGCCGTTATTATGGTACTATGGATGCCTGGGTGACCTTGAAATAAGTTCCCGAAATAGCCTGCAAATGTTTAAGGGTGTGTAGCTCAGGAGCTAGAAGGGCTTCAGACTAACACGCGCTTTGGTGGGGAGTTAAATTCACCCCCCGAAGGTCTTGCCGGAACGGTTTCCGAAGGGCGCGGCGTAGTCACGTCAAATTTTGCATAGCTCTAGACAATTGAATAGCAGATCGCTTAGTACAAAAATACAGATGTACCTTGTAAGGTCGCTGACCTATGGCAGGTCAAAGTCAGACCATGGTTTCAGCGAAGTCAATTTCTAGGGAATCGTTCATTCTGATGCAACAACGGAGCGTTAGACGAAGCCACACATCTTGGAGATGCTTTCTTAGGCAACACAACAGTTGAATGAGCAAATTACATTGACTTAAGGTCAGGTATGAAGATCAGACCAAGGTCAAAACCAACCTGTTTCATTACTCTAGGGCTTGCTGTATGGGGTACTTTCTGGTGCTCATTTCGAATTAACTGATAGCAGGAACCGCATTATACATCTTCTTCCGTGGACTTCCTACAGGTCAGAATAGGTCATCGACCTAAAATGACCCAGGTCAACGTTTCGTTTTTCGGCACATACTGCCTAGCGTAATGCTGTCGCTAATTTAAATGCAAAACTCAGAGCAGCTTGTATGATTTGGTCATCATGACCTTCAAAAGGTCAAACAAGGTCAATGACTTTAGCTGAGCATGTGATCTTTTGCTTAAAAGCGGTTATCTAGGTTCTGGGGGCACTTTGGAGACCAACCTGGAATTTGACCACCTTGTTTGACCTCATTTGACCAGAAGGTCATGACCTAGGAACCTGAAACTTTGACCTAAGTGAATTCACATACAGGTCAACACACTCGGTAAATTTGGTGTGTCTAACTCTCTTTGTTCCCGAGATCTTAAGGGGATCAAATTGCCCCCCCCCCCCCCGAGCGAAGGGTATCCAGCCGGCCACCCGGGCGCGTGTTAAAGAAGGGTCGTGGACCACACCAGATAATCTTCAAGATGGCTATTTCAGTTCAAAACGCCATATAAATGAGGAACACTCCATTCCAGAAAGCATAGGTAGACTTCAATAAAAAGTAGAAGTATGCTATACAGAGCGCGAAATCGTGTTCCAAACACGAACTGGGTGCTTGGAGGATGGCAACCAGGCAGACCGAGACACTGTGGTAGCCAGACAAACCGAGACACCGTGGAAGCCAGGCCGACCGAGACCATGTGGTAGCCAGGCAGACCGAGACACTGTGGTAGCCAGACAGACCGAGACACCGTGGAAGCCACGCCGACCGAGACCATGTGGCAGCCAGGCAGACCGAGACACTGTGGTAGCCAGGCAGACCGGGACACTGTGGTAGCCAGGCAGACCGAGACACTGTGGTAGCCAGGCAGACCGAGACACTGTGGTAGCCAGGCAGCCCGAGACACCGTGGAAGCCCGGCTGACCGAGACCATGTGGTAGCCAGGCAGACGGGGACACTGTGGTAGCCAGGCAGACCGAAACACTGTGGTAGCCAGGCAGACCGAGACACTGTGGTAGCCAGGCAGACCGAGACACCGTGGCCATCAGCCACAGCGCGGCAGGCGGCACCACCCCTGCTGCAACGCACACCCATCACAACGGCACGCCCAGACGCCAGCCCTGCGTGACGACAATTGACCGCACCGGGCCACGCCGGACAGCAGGATGCTTTCCCCTGCAAACGCTGCGACACCGGGAACCACAGCAGCACAAACGCACGACGCCACGTGACTACGACCTGCAGCGTACGGCTGAGGTGGAGCTGGGCGAGTCTTGCAGGAAAGACCCACTTCATTGAAGTGGCGATAAACTTTTACAGTCACATCAGGTCGTTGCGATGCAGCCGTCTTCGCATAAAAATAACTCCGCCAACAAAGCCGCCAAGACGAAGTTCCCTCCGCGACGACAAAATCAATATAGTCCATCAGCATACAGTGCCTTCTGGCCACTTCAACTGGCATGCATGCAACTCAAACCTAAAAGGCTGAGACATTGCCTAACGCCGTCGCAATCATCTCTCAGATGCTCTTCGGATGAACAAGCGGCTTAAGACGTTGGGCCTACCCGAAAACTGATTAGGTTGAGTAAGTTGAAAGTTACAGCATACTCTCCTTGTTCATTCGGTAACTTTCTGCTAACTAAGTTTGTTATGAAAGTTGTAATATTTCCCACAGTTTCGATCTGTAGTTGGCGAGATAACAGTGGTGCTCTTTTTTCTCGTGAGAGATGCATTCATACTTTTCCCACCCTAGTGATTTTTCACACGCCATTTCGTTTAAGTCCACGACGTTACGGTCGGACACAAAGCAAAGGTGACAACATTACAGTTAATCGTTATTTGCTGGGTTGAAATGCTGCTTAACGGAATCTGCCTTCTGCTCGCTGCAGGTAAACAAATAGCATTTTCTCACTGCTAAATAACCTACTTGCGCATCCAGTGATCAGTCATCACGGGCGTGCTCGGCATGTATAAAAAGAGCGCCAGTCGCCACGGGGCCAGGCCTCTGGCTGCCACGCCACTAAAAGGATCGATCAGCACGGGGCATTCTTCGCCGACTGGTCGGACCGCGCTTTTTACTGGCCGGACGGATGGCAGTCAGGGTCAACGTGAACGGTCCATCGACGCTTTTTCCCTGGCCCGTGGGTCTGTTTCTGATGCGTCTACCTTCAGACAGAGCCGACACGACGCTGAGTCAGCGGTCGACCGTTTGCGGCCGACTGAGCTGTCTGCATGGCACCGGGCGTGGCCACAGCGCCGCCAAGGCCCGCCGGCGGCGACCCCCAGGCGGCCGCGGCGCCGGGGCGTCACGCCCGCCACACCCGCACGTTCCGGCCGCGCCCGGGCCCGGACCGGCGACGCAGAGCGCTGCCGCGTCCTTGATCGGCCGCCGGGAACGGGCCGTGCGCCCGGTGAGGCGCCGGCGAGCCTGTGGCCGCGGCGGCCGGCAGCGGCCAGCACGTCCGCGCGAGCAGCGGACGGCAGCACGGCCGGAGACGGCCGCGGACGTGCCTGACGACGGATGACGTCCGGGCGCGAGACATAGGATCGATGCCACAGCTCAGCTGAAAGCGCGCTGAGCCAGATACGTCCCACAAAGCCTTCGCTCTTGGTGGAGAGCGGCATTCATATTATGCCCGTGTTGGCATGTGAGAACTAACTGCAACGCTCTTCCGGCTAGCCAGCCGGATGACGTTGTTTTTGCTCCTGATGATCATGGCTTGGCTTTAGGGTGCGCCGACCGCAATGGTCATATGGCGCCAATATATTCATGCCCATGTGCAGGCAGCGATTACAGAATTCCAAGATCCTCCAAGCGTCGTCCTGTCCTAGCAAGTGCCTCCCCTATCACAGCCAGGCGTCACGCGCCAGCACGCTACGGAGGTTCGCGAGGCTGGAGAGTGGTACCCTGTCACGTACCTCCCCTGTCAGCTCGAGGTGTCTGGGCACAAGGCGGCGGTGCTCTGACCACGTACCTCTCCTCCTGGCGGAGTGGGGTATCGGCGCCCGTGTCGGCAAACGAGGCGGCCGCAGCGCCCGGTCGTCCCGACGGGCCGCCTTGGTCATACATGGCGTCCTCTTCAGTCACCTCATTATTCGCTCGCCTGGAAGTAACAGCAAAGGTCACAGCCAGTCCGCAGACGCGCCCCGGTACGCAACACACATGCATGCGCGCACTCAAACGTTCACAAACACACCCGGGAGTCAGTAGACCACGGCACAGTAAACGGCCCCATGCAGCGGGCGCTCGGCCAGCCCACCGGCCAGAGCAGCCTCTGAGAGGCGACGGCACGGCCTGTCCACCGGCCAGAACAGCCTCTGAGAGGCGGCGGCACGGCCTGACTATTGGCCAGAGCAGCCTCTGAGAGGCGACAGCACAGCCAGCCCACCGGCCAGAGCAGCCTCTGAGAGGCGGCGGCACGGCCTGACTATCAGCCAGAGCAGCCTCTGAGAGGCGACGGCACAGCCAGCCCACCGGCCAGAGCAGCTTTTGAAAGACGGCGACACGGCCAGTCCATCGGCCAGAGCAGCCTCTGAGAGGCGGCGGCACGGCCTGACTATCAGCCAGAGCAGCCTCTGAGAGGCGACGGCACGGCCAGCCCACCGGCCAGAGCAGTCTCTGAGAGACGGCGACACGGCCAGTCCACCGGCCAGAGCAGCCTCTGAGGAGAGACGGCGACGCGGCCAGCCCACCGGCCAAAACAGCCTCTGAGAGGTGACGGCACAGACGGGACAGCAGCCTGCCCGGATCCATATGCAAGAACCCCAGGAGAAGGGGCAAAAAAAACACAAGCACAACGTTATTTGGCTCAGCGAACACCTTCAGCACTGAAATTGACATTTTTCCATGAGTTTGAGGTGCTACAAGCAAGTGTTAGTGAGGCAATTTCGCAAAGCTAGTTTAGCAGCACCTCAATGTCATACAGACGTCTCATGACGTGATTAAACAATGACATATTGATGAGCATATTTACTAAACAGCTAACTTGTGTTGTTTAGAGCAGTCCTTTCCAGTTAACAGTGCACCAAAAGTTATAAGTAAGTGTATGTCATCATATCTCATGCTTGCTTCAATATGGCCAAATTGTGGAACATCCCCTTCAAGACGCGAAGGCTCGATAGAATCTTAAGCAATGGTCTGACAGTCATTGCAGCCTCACCTCCCAAAGTCGCAAAACAAAGACGGCGGACGGAACAGGAACTGTATCGACAAGGACAGACCCATTATAATACACGTTTGGTCCACGATGCACTCAACCGTGAAACAACTGGTTCGGAATGTGTGTGCAGCAGCAAAGCCCGACCGCAAACAGTTCACCAAACGAGAGATTGCCTGTCCGTGCTGATGGACAGTCATCCACAAACAAGACAATGCCAAGAGGCGGCACGACATTCAGCACACATACCTGAGCACAGCATTCGCGCATAGGTCTTTCCGTGACGAGGCTACGCACCGCAGATACTGTGAAGCCACTTCACAAAGTTATTCGGAGCAAGACCGTCAACCGTCGCATACGGTAGTACTCTAGTCAGTCTAGGTGGTCTGGCGACAGCCGCATAAATGTCTGAGCGATTTCGAAGTGATGGAAGCGTTCTGATCAGTCCTGAGCGGCATCATCTCAGCAATTTGAAAGAGAGAAAATTATTTCTGCAGCCCCTCACGGGACAATATATTCACGACACCTGCAGAAAAGGACACGCTGTTCTGAGCGAGTCATAGCCGAAATAATGACAACACACTTTATCCCCTTTTTCCAATGTTTGCGGCTGGCAACACCATGGTCATTGGGACACGTATTGCCAAGCGACTATGACATGTACTTGTACACATACGCAATATAATTTGCGGATTGATTTATATGCATTACATTGTATTTCGGTTTGCATATGTATTGCAGGCTTCAGAAAGGTCTCTTAAAGGGTAGAGATGGTCGCAATAGCGTAATGAAACTTGAAAGGAGAACCTACATTTGGGCGGTTTTATCCCATAGCACTGATAAATCGTCTTTCACAACTGCAGCATCAACAACTGGTACAAGAGTGAAACATTATCGCATAAGTGAAATGTGTCGATGAAAATATCGTCGACGTATCAGAAGATCACGTCTTGTACAAACAGCTGTCCCACTTTCACGCGTCGCACGGCAGGTGGATCTCACCCGTGCCTAGGAGATGTTGGCGCCGCGGCCATGTGTGGCCACTGTGCGGAGGCAGCCGCCAGCTGCCGGCGCCACCCAGCCGTCACCAACAGACGCACAGCAGCCCGCTCCGCCGACAAGATTTGGCGGCGCCGCTCGCCTGATCGACCCCGGCCGCGGCCGAGATCTTTGTGACGCCGCGCCGTTGACGGCCTGTCAGCTGGCCAGCCGGCACGCAGGCGCGCCGGTGAGCGCGCGCTGCCGGCCTTGTGGTCCAGTGCAGGCGCACCGAGCGGCGCCGACGAGCTCGGCGCCGGCCGGCCCGGCGGCGCGCGCGCGCGATCAATGCCCGCCGCGAGTACCGTCCGCACTCGCGGCGCGCCTCCCGCAATTAGCCGACATCGGCGGGCCCGGCGCCGCGTCTCTGGTAACGAGCGGCCGCGCGCCCGGCCGTGTCACCCGAGGCTGCCCACTCTTCAGCCGCCGCCCCGGAGACGCAGAGGCGAGCGCCAAACGACGCCGGCGCCGCACTATCTTCACGCGCCAGAGGACGGGGTCCGCCTGCAGATTGGCCGTTGAGACGCTCGCTAGTTCCGCCGGCAGCGGCGGCGCCCGATAGTGCCCAAACACGCCATGTTTACCGACGCCATAAAATACACCGCCCCAGAAAAAACACGCGAGGAAGACGACGGCGAGCAACCAAAACAGCAGGGCTTTCACGACACTTCCGTTCTTAACACAAACCAGGTAACGATCTACGTGCAATAATTGCGGTTCATTTACCAGAGGGTTCATTTATCAGGCCATGACATCTGCGCTGTCACCTGTCAGCAACAAGGGAACCCATGAATACACGAACAGGGACCTGGTCATTAGCATTCCATCGCAAGGTCTTGTGGCCGTAAATGGTAACAAAGGAAGTGCGCAGTGCAAAGCTAGACTTCGCTGAAGACACAGTGAAGAAGCTCAATTGATCTTACTACCGGCGTAGGCCAAGATTTTTCAAGCGCCCAAGTCAGAGGCCATACTTGAGGTCGGCACGATGTCCTCGAACAAAGAGCCCTGCATCAGAATGGAGTTTGAAAAGTTCGGAACTCGATCACGTGGCGCCGGAGGCGGACAGCGATCGATGCGTCCACGAGTGCCACTGCGCAGTGCACTCGTCTCCTCCATCGAGACGAGCAGCACCCGTTTGTCCGTGCCCAAGGTCCCGTGTCCGCACCGCTTTCGAGTGCGCCGACAGCGATGCACCAGAGCGCTCCGCTCTCGGCACGTGCCGAGCGCTGCCCTGCCTCTGCCTGCTCGGAGACGGAGCCCGGTCCGACTGGACCCCGGCGGGTCCGACATCGGTCCCAACGCCCCCCAGTAGAGCGACGGAGCGGCAGAGGCCTCCACATATGCCAACCTGGTCCGGCCCTCAGCTCCACCGGCCCCCAGAGGAGTGACAGAGTGGCAGAGGCCTCCGTGCCAGCCGACCCGGTGTGACCTTAGTCCTACCGGCCCCCAGTGGAGCGACGGAGCGGCCGACGCCTCCACGCAGGTCGACCCGGTCCGGTCCTCAGTCCCACCGCCCCCCCCCCCCCCCCTCCAGCGGACCAACAGGGCGGCAGAGGCCTCTACGCAGCCCACTCGGTCCGACCTCGGTTTCACCGGCCTCCAGCGGAGCATCAGGGCGGCAGGGGCCTCTACGCAGCCGACTCGGTCCGACCTCGGTCTCACCGGCCCCCAGCGGAGCGACAGAACGGTAGAAAGCCTCCACGCCAGCCAACCCGGTCCGGTCCTCAGCAGGCGCGTGCAGGGCTGTCATTAGCGTCATGCTAAGCCGCTCGGGGCCCGCATACAACAGGCGCCTCACACGCCGGACTGAGGCCCCTATCACGCGCCGGATTTCGGTCCCTGTCGGCCCGGGATGCGGCCTGCGCTGGACACGGCGGGCGGGCGGCCGGCGCCGGACACGGCGGCTGTGCTGCCCCCGGGTCCGGCCCCGGTCCGTGCCCCGCGCTGACAGCGCATGCGCCGGCACCTGGTCTGTGCCGTAGACCGGTCGGCCAGGAAAAGAAAATGCTGCGCGCACTCCTAGTGTTTTGACTAGGGCAGCACCACCTTCCGCCAGACGTGCATCGGGCGACACACGTGGCAAGAAACATGATCTCACTGGCCTTATCGGGGACGCCACCCCGTCGGAAGTGACCAGCCCTCGCTTCGAGGATAACCTGGCAGCATCAACGGTGGAGGTAGGGGACAGAAAAGCAAACAAGACAGCCGCCAAATACATTGAAAACTTAACATTGACCCCACGGCGTTGCGTGGAAAGCAGTAGCGCAAAATTGTGTCTGCCCCATCCCCCGTCTAGTCTCTTTTCGACGGGCCTGCCGCCATCGGCTGGTGGAGCCAAAGTGCGGCTCCCGGGCCCGTATGACCACAGCCTGGCGCGGTCACCACCCACGCCCCAGGAGTGCGGTCGACGCTGACCGGTCACCTGCCGGTGCGCAGGGCTGCCGGGGCCGGGACGCTGGCGTGGCGAGCTGAGCCAGCTGAGGGTCGGCCGGCCGCACCAGCTCTGCCACAACTGCCGCACGGCACGGCCGGCACGACACGAGCCCATCCCCAGCTCACCCCGCCATCGAACAGGCTGTCGGCTTCAGAGCTAACCACTTTCCCGCCTCACGCCCCATGGGGGCTCGTTCTTATTCAGACCCAGAACAGCGCCTCCTTATTATACCCTCGATACACAGAGCCCCAAGCAGTCAACGCGACCCCTGAGCGATCAAAGCGTCCTTCGATCATCCCGAGGTCCACTTGGTAGGGCTCTTACATTACCAGAATGCCCACTGGTGGCCAGGAAGGGCCAACCGAGTCGCCGGACTTATCAACTTTGGACCTCGGACCCCCCACCCACATACACACACATTTTAGGTTTTCCGGGGTCCGGGGGATCCGGACTCGTTCTCACGCCCACAAGATATCCAGCCATGTTTCCAAGATGGCCCCCTTCATTGATTTATTTTTTGTCCGCCTGTTCAATGTGCCATTCAAACTTAGGGTTTGTAGACCTATAGTGCATGATCTTACATTTGGAAGCATCAAACTTGAAGAGTCATTTATCTCAACGTTGATGAAAGTGCCAAGGTATTCTTGTAGTGCACCTGCGCCATCTCTACTATAGAAGATTTGGTATACTTTTGTATCACCGGTACACATTTCACGCTGTTTCGCATTAAGGCAGATCGTCTATTTCGCAGGTAACAAATTGTGCCAGATCTGGCACTGGTCGTTGAGTGAGCCCACTTAAGACTTCGCACCAACCGGAGAAACTATTTCCGACCGTCACTGTACACTTGATGATTCCGCTTACTAAGGAAGTGCTTCAAACATTTTTCTCTTGACGATTAGCTGCCCGGCTTTGTATCAATGTTTGACGTGGAACAAATTCAAACGTCCGTTCCGGTTCCGTCACGACAGGTCTCAACCCCCACATTCCATTAATGATGTAAGAAAGCGCAATAGAACTTCTCACTGGTAACCGACCGCAACTCGTTGCATAGAGAGCACGCATGCGTCCCACGAGCCGTGGTCTATGGTCATGAGGTGCAAGCTAAGGTACTTATCTATGTAACAACCAGGCATGAGAACAAAGCCAAGTTTCTGGCTTCTAAACCGTATCCTGTCATGTCACGACAATGATATGAAGCCGAAGTAGAATGTGAAGCCGGCGATTTTAAAGCTTGGAACTGCGAAGCCGAATCTGAAGCCAATGGCTCCGTTTGAACTTTGTATAAAGAAAAACCAAGCCTCAGCTAGGCACTTTCGTACTTACAACGCGAGGCTTAGATCAAAAGCAAAATCAGCTCAACATCACAAGGCCGGCACCGGACCCCAGTCCAGCGGACACCAAGGTCCTGTATTATATGGCACAAGACGAGATTCGTGTTCCAAGAATGCATAAAACGCATCACATTGACTGAGGGCCAACTGAAGTCCACTGAAGCCAGAAATTGTGTTCACGTATGCCAGACATGAACACGTGAACAATTCGATGACAATATTTTTTGTGACTCAGAGCTCTACATGGCCAATGAGGTGAAAACCATCGCATGAATTTTCTATGGTACCATGCATACCTGGGTGACCTTGAAATAGTCTGCACATATTCGCGAGCGTCAAGCTCAGACACGGGGGGTTTTAAAGTGAATGCTCCACATTTGAACATCTTGAAGCAGGCATCAGATATGATGAAACAAGCTCACTTGTAACCACTGGTATACTTTTGGGTGGAAAAGACTACTCTACACAAACCGGTTTCTCTGTTAGGTGAATATGCTCCTCAACATGTCACTGCTTGATTGTGTCACTGTACCTTGTGCACAATATTGGTTGAGAGTCAATTGATGATACTATCTGGAAATTGTGCTCATGAATGCCAGATATAAATTATTCAATCATGGGCAATTATATTTCTCCTGGCCTAGATTGCTGCATGGTTAATGGAAAGGCAGGATTTGAATGACATTATGGTATCATGGATGGCTGGGTGAACTTAAAATAGTCTCCCTAAAAAAGTACACATCTTAGCAGGCATATAACTCAGAACCTTGAAGGATCTCAGTCCTAAGAAGAGGAGGGCTGTTAACTGCAATACAACCTTCAAAATGGCAATTTTGGTTCACACACCAAGCAAATGTGGAACATACACTTTAAGTCTTAAAAAGGCAAAGCTTACATTGCATGGAATGATATTTAAAATGATAATCCCAGTCAAAAGCCCCACTGAAATGTGCAACATGAGTATACAAAAGCATTTATAGCACATGTTTTTGTGGTATACATTTTAAGCATACAAAAAATCATAATTTCAACACCAAAAGTGTAAGTTCAAGCAGACAAAATTGGGGGCTTTGGTTTATCACAAACTCGGGCTTTGGCTGTAGTTTAGGTCATGTTTTTGCCTGACTCCCTGCCTCAACCGATTTTAGGAAGTGACATCCCTGGGGAGATGGACATGTTCCATTGGTTTCTTCAGAAGAGCATCCTAGGGCCACTTTGTATTGTGCCAAATAGTCTATGGGTATGCAGGACAGAAAGCTAACTCGCAGCAAGTAGCCCTCTTTGCATGGCTAAAATTGCAGCTGGCAGTGCTGGAATAATGGAAGCAGTGAAATGTCCCATGGGTAGATAAACATTCATTCATTCAACCTCCTCCTCCTCCCAATAACTGGGCACAGGTGACGAGACAAAGAACATGACTGACCTGCCTGGCTGGTTTCAACTTTCTCCGCCCACCACAATTATGAGTTGCAAATCTCGCAGTACGCAAACAAATGGGAGTCTTCCTAGTCTTGCACGCAACTCCAAAAGAACCAACGGCTCCTGCAGTGACTCCTCCGGCAGTTCCCAATGGCCACGGGACCCACGGAGCGTACCCACCACTCTCGACACAATATCGGAACTGGCTCTCATGCGCCACGCTCCATCAGCCCTCAAGGTCCCAAAACACAAGGAAAGTTTTGCAAGATTTAAGGTAAATTCAGCATCCTTTGAAAGCAATTTTATAAAACCGCTTTTTCATCACACTTGCTCAATTTAAACAACCAGACACGAAATTTGAACGCAACATGCAAAACAGCACCAGATTTATGGCACTTGTGCTGCGACCGTCTCCAATCAGCTGTTTTATCGTTCGGCAAGCGTATTTATTTTAAAAAATATAAAAATTCCACACCAAGAAAACGTGTTCCAAAGCTTCCAGATTAGAAAAGTTTTCTGACCATCAGGACGGTGGCCATGGAAGTCGGCATCCGCTAAGGAATGTGTAACAACTCACCTGCCGTAGCAATCAGCCCCGAAAATGGATGGCGCTAAAGCGTCCCACCGATACTCGACCGTCGTCGGGATGCGATGCTTTACGCATCTGACGCCACGACGAGTAGGGCGGCGCAGTGGTGAACGTTGAAGGCGTAGCCGTGAGGCTAGCTGGAGCCGCCATTGGTGCAGATCTTGGTGGTAGTAGCAAATACACAAGCAAATACGCAAGTTGACGATTTCACTCTCAGCGCTTTTAAGCACGCTCGCCACGAATGTGACGCGCCAGCTGGATGTCCTTGGGCAGTGATGGTCACCCGCTTGGCGTGGATGGCGCACAGGTTCGTGTCCTCGAACAGACCGACCAGGTACGCCTCGCTGGCCTCCTGCACAGCCATGACAGCGCTGCTCTGGAAGCGCAGGTCCGTCTTGAAGTCTTGCGCAATCTCGCGCACCAGCCGCTGGAACGGCAGCTTGCGAATGAGCAGCTCCGTGCTCTTCTGGTAGCGACGGATTTCGCGAAGGGCCACTGTGCCCGGGCGGTAGCGGTGAGGCTTCTTGACGCCGCCGGTGGCCGGCGCGCTCTTGCGAGCTGCCTTAGTGGCCAGCTGCTCGCGCGGCGCCTTGCCGCCGGTAGACTTGCGTGCCGTCTGCTTGGTGCGCGCCATTATTCAAACCGTAACCGAGCTCATCTTGGTGTCATCTTTCATGCTTGCATGAAGTAGTCAAAATGTTGTTACGATGCTGGGCACGCTAAGCAAATTTTAGTTCGTCACCCTTCAAGTCCGCCGAGGTGAGGGCTTCTGGTCTGGTTTCCACTGGCCCTGATTCTGACTAGGTTGTGACTAAGATCTGGTCTAACACACATTTAAGCTTGAATCATGGGTCATGTTGGTAAGGTAAACACAGGCATGAGGATGCCTCTGAAAGTGTGGAGTGGTACAGGGGGGCGCCCAAATGTTAGTTCGTCTTAATGCCTTAACCTTCACTCTGATAGGGGTCGATGCGACCCTTTAAAGGTCTCATCATGCTCGGGCACACTCAATCCTAACCTGCTCGGGCACACTCGATCGTTCGGGGCCGTACACCTTGTATTGTGAGTATCTCTTATTTGAATGGATGACCCTATGTTCTTAGCGAGCCCCATCTATTCAACTGCTTGGGTCGGTGGCGGATGCGGAGGTTGGGGAGGAGGCACAGGGCCATGACTCATGGACCACGCCGAGGGGTCTAAAGGTTCCGAAGGGGCCATAACCGGCCGGACGGACGCAGTTTTCTCGCAACAAAAACAGTGCAAGATTGGATGCCTTGAGCATACAGACAGCCAAGAGCCAGCTGACAAAAGTAGAGTTCAAAAGTAAAAGAATCTCATTCTTCGTTGATTGAGAAAGTGTTCCTTGGGGAAAATTTGGGCGCTAACTGTGCTGTCTAAGGGCGTTACGCTGTTGGTTGCCTGACCCTATATGTCAAGCTGGCCGGATCAATCTGATCGCTAGGGAGCTTTTCACGTTGCCTTCAATCTCTTTGCATTTTCTCGTAGGGCCCAATGTGCTGTTGGGACGTTATTTGCCTCTACGCCTGAGCACTGATGATCGATCGGGTTTTCCTCTACGGATTCTTCCCATTCGTCCGAAAGGCTCTAAACACTTTTTTCCGGGGCCCCATATGCCAGGGCACACTCAGTTGCTCAGGGGCCCTTCATATAAGTCTCAGTTTTCACTTGCTTGGAGGGCCTTGTGCCGTTACTAACGCTCTTATAAGGTAAGACACGGAGACACCCGATGCCCAGGGGCCCTTGACTTTGATCGAGGGCTCTCTCCCTTTGGTCTCATTTGCGGAGGACTCTTCACTCCTATCGAGGCTCGTGTTGTTAACCTGCCCGTGCACTCATGCTCGCACAGGGTATTAATTTATGGTCTTGGATAATCACCATCTGCTTAGAGGATCCTGTGCTGTGGCCGGGGCGATATAAGTCAGCCTGCTGAGGCACTACCGATCATTTAGGGGCTCACCACGTTGGTCTTGGGTTCTTTTTGCTTGTTCTGAGGATCCTATACTTGATGACGGGAGCCACTTTGTTGGTCTCCTGCGGCACCCATGATCGCTCAGGTTCCGTCCTGATTGGCCTTGATGCCTTCGCCTTAGAGCAGTAGTAGAATATGCGCCGATGATTTTTACGCGCAGTGATCGACCGTAATTTTACATGCCGTCGGCGCCGTATGTGTCACTTCCACTGGATATTGAGGGTGTGACAATTACACTAGTGCATCACGTTCTTAACATCCTTTGAATGCTAGGATATGTTGTACTCCTTTATCACAAAGGAAAAATTCTGCATTTGTCATCAGCCATCAGCTGATTACGTCGTCCAGCTGGCTAGCCGTAAATACATGAGCTAGGAACCAAGTCCATATATATATATATATATATATATATATATATATATATATATATATGCATATGTATATATACCTATATATTGCGTACGATTTGTCTTTAAATTTAATGACCGAAATGCAAGGACGTTTTTTAAGAGGGGGCCCAAAAATTCCAGAGGGCCCCACCATATCCCGTGCCCCCCCCCCCTTGACGAAATCCTGGATCTGACCCTGCTCGTATGCATCATCATAGGCGTAGGAACGTTTCAAAAAGTGAGGCCAGGCTCAGGATAAACTTCAGGAACTTTTTCCTGGAAGCAAGCCCGGTGACCGGAGGCATGCAGATATGGAGGTTCTTGTCCGTTCTTAATTCACCTGGTATATTTCGGAAATAATGAAATTCTATGGTTGCTATACTAGATATGCAGCTACAGCTGTTTCTCACTGGTGCATAATCTTGTCTATTCGACTCATCTATGCGCTTCGGTAAATAACGCCACCGAGCTTCCAAAGATTATTCGTCCACTTCAAAACTGTTTTCCTGCGGAGGCGAAATTTCACGAACAGGTAGGCATATTGGGTTATTACGGGGGCATCTGCCTCCGCAGGGTAGATGCTAAAATGCGACCTGGACACAGGCTGGTCAGAATTTCGAATGCAAATCGATGGTCCGTAGGCGCTAGAGTTCCCATGCGCCTAGATTTCGCCGGCTGCTCTTCAGGAGATAAGATCTGCCCGCAACGTTTTAGGCAGAAACAAATCCGGAAGGATTCAAACACTAGCTGCTAAAATTGCTGTGGCAAAAACCATGAAACTGTAGATTCCGTTGTAGAAACGAAGTCTCAGAATGATATTATTCTATATTTTATCAACCTTCTATCCTATATTCTTTATCTGACCCCTGCTCCCGTCTGCCGTCGGCGGCCACTGCCCTGATCCGGCTATCCCCCGCTGACTGCAATATATATACTGACTGTAGCTGCATATCTAGTAAAGCAACCATATAATTCATATATATATATATATATATATATATATATATATATATATACTGACTGCAAACTGAACATACGGCTGTTTCGTTGCATATTTATGAATTAGCACTACATACTACCGGACCTTTTTTTACACCACACCACCGCAAAGGAAAAACTTTCGGGAAGCTGCTTGCCTTGCGCATGAAATGTTCCAACGTACAGTTAACTGCCCCTCATTCGACGTAGCCGACTTGATCTGTCTTTGTTTGGGACCAGGGGCGTAGCCTGAGCCCTGTCAAGGAAGGTGGTGCAGGGCTGACAAAGGCCCCCCCCCCCCCCCCGATGGCGCCTCCTCCTCCCAAAGAAATCGCCGAATAAAGCTTTCCTGTTAACAAGGGATGCGGTTTTTGCATTTTATTGTTACTTGAACTTGCAATCTGCGCACAAACAGGAAACAGAAGCTACCGAGAGATCAATTCTTTTGTATTTTAAAGCCAATAACCCGCAGAAATCAGGCTTTGAACGACTGCGTGGAATACATCATCAGCGCTCTTTGTTTCTGATGGCTTAGTGAACTCTTTCTAACCCGATGCAATTCAGAAGCTTTGTCAGAATTGTGTTCCACAGAGAGATTAAGGTCCCCGCGAATGTATTATGTTGATAGAAATGGGTCAACATTGTGTATCAACATGCCCAAGCCAGGCTTGTCTGGAAATGCTCAACATTCAGTCAGAATCAATTAGTCACACAAGCTGTGTCACGCAGTTTTGAACATAAGCGCTCGTAAATCTTAGCAACAAAAAACTTGACGCCAGGCGTTGTAGTCTCCATAGGTCGTCTTGCGTTGGCTCAGCAGCTAGTACGTAGTCGTGGCCAACGGGTGGACAAAATTATGTCGCCTGTAAAAGAAGTACTTTTGAACACTTTTAGCGATCAGCGATACAAATTATGCAAAGTCGTTTTAAGCATGCGCGTCCGTAAACCGTGGCAACAAATATCTCGACGCCAGGCGTTGCAGTCTCCATTGGCCGCTTGGTGTTGACTCAGCGGCTAACACTGAGCTGGGGCCAACGGATGGACGCAAATAATGAGGCTTCTAAAATAAGTGCGTTTAAATGGTTTAGGAGATGAAATTTTATCGTTATAGGGCAGTTTGGGCGTATATTTAACCTTTGCGATTTTTAGATAGATGATAGAACGGATTGGCCCTTACAGTACCGCGAAGTGGTGCTGGAACCTGGTGACGGAACTGTAAGAGTAACGGTGGAATCTTTATTTTCTAACAAGGCGCCCACCGCCTGGTTTCAATTGCAGTGGCCAACGTCCTTCGGTTTCATGGAAGCTGCAACCGAGACTATCACTGTCCTTGCTCCCGAGATTGTTGGTGGGCATTAGGGTGTGTCATCAGTACCAAAACGAAGTGAGGCAAAGAAATTCTTTGGCGCAAAAGCCCACAAATACGTGGCATAGCAAAATTTTTGCCAAAAACTTAAATTCGTGAGGCGCGGGTGGATCGAAATATTGCCGTAAACCAGTGCCCGGCGCTGCAGTCACCCAATGCTGGGCGGCGTCCGCCGCCGCAGGTAACACCGAGCCGTGGGCGGCAAGCGACACAAAATACCTTTGCGTATAGAAATGACTCTACCGAGCGCTCCTTTAGCCGTCGCACGAGAATGTCCCGATCTGAGGTCCAATATGCGGATCAGGCATTGCCCGATTGATTGCCACTTGGCGGAAACTTTATGTGCTGTGGAGTATGAACTCGTTGTACGAGTATGTTGGCTGGTATTTCTTTAGACTTTCACTTCTCTAATACAACTCACGTGATGCAAACAAAACTATGCATACCATATGACTCAAAATATATTGTCTGATGTACAACTTAACACAAACAGCAGGTTCTGCAAACTCTACCACGAACGCAGAGGAGGGGGAGGGGGGCGGTAGGGTGAACCCATGCACATCTTGCTCTTTCGCGGGTCTGTGTATTCGATGCACCGGCCCAAACAGCAACTGCTCACAGACAGGAAACCCAAAACGCGTGTTGGCAGAGATCGCACGGTAGCAGAAATACCGTCGCAGCTTGGCTCCACATATTGCCGAAGCTCCAGCTCCAGCCCCAGACGTCCTCGGCAGTGCAGTGCTGCGTCGCACTCCTAGTGTGAACCAGATAGGCAAGATGGTAAGCGTGCCTGCACCTTGTCCCGCAGCTCGCAGCCGCCGAGGTCTCGCAGTAGAGGCTGTGTGACTGGTCCGTGCCAGGGAATCAGTTCGATGTACCTCACGGCCTCGAGGTTTACCGCTGAGATGGAGAAGACCCTGGGCTGAAGAAGACCATCAGTTTTTTGCTCACGAGCGACGCGACGATCGGAACCGCCTGTTCGCGGACCATGCGGTTCTCATGCCACACCATGCCCAGCAGCAGCTGTTTCGGACGGACCCAGTACCCGCTATGCCGGAGGACTATGTGTGCCGCAGCAGGTCGCGGAGCACCGCGATGTTCCGGAACAAGCTGCGTAAGCCAAAGTCGCAGCCGCCGTTTTGCCGGATGGCGGACCATGCTGGCACATAGTGGCCGACCACGCACTGGACGAGGTCCTTGAGAGCGCTGCTGGAGGTTTCGGTAGAAATGTTAACTAGGAGCAGGCGAGCGGCCAGCGTCAACCATCTGAAAACAAAAGCGAATTTATTAGCACAATTTGCTACGAGCTGAGCATTAGATCATGCAAAATTAGTGTGCCCCTTTGGTGTATGTAATTATTCCAGGGTCCTTAAATGTGACAACCAGCAACTGATGTGACAACACGGCACAAGGTATGATAATAACGAAATACTCAGCAGTGAGCATACGAAATATCAAATGATACTTGATTAACTTTAAACACTGATTGCTACAACTTTAAGGATAATGGGTTTTCATATTCACCTGACATGGTTCGATGGTCGGATTTGCCGCTGGGCCGCCACATTTCAGACAGAGCCGTTTTGAACGCCGGAGGCCAAAAGGTATAGCAGCTGCTGGTTGGTGCTCAGCTGCTGAATCAGGTCGACCGGCAGGTTTGGCACGGGCCCCGACCTAGGCTTGAATGCCACAACGTCCCTCTCTCAGACCTCTCCAGCACAGGCCTTGCCGATGGGTCTAGAAAAAAATTCGATCCCGTGGTCGTGCCATCCAGGCTCAGCAGCAGATGGAAGAGGTTCAGCTCTTTGCCGTGCAGCAAGCAGCGGCCGTTGCCGCTGTGCAGCTGAAAAAGTGCAGGGCGCGGCCGAACTCGGACGTAAAATGAGTCACGTGGCGGCTGCCTGGCTCAGTGATGATAACCACGTGTTTTTCGCCGGCATTCGTCTGGCTCCGTGTGGCTCATGTAGTTCCTGCCTTCGCGGATGCCGGAGTAGAGGATGGTCAAACCTGACGCATGGATTGCTTCAAAATTTTAACGAGCCGTCTCTCTTCTCCCTCCGTCTCTTGCGCAGCAGATCTTCTTAGGATCTACGATATTTGATTTGAAGTAGCCAGTCCGTCTCTGCTGTCTTGTTGAAAGGCGTTGATGATAGCAGCAGCGGCCCGGTTCGAGCCACCGTAGCTGCCAACCGCCAGAGTGGTGTAAGTCAGATCGTTAACGCTATAATCTACCGCAACGAACAATCGGTGTCACACCGATTGTTGAACGTGGCGACGAGTCGTAGAGAGAGAGAGAGAGAGAGAGAGAGAGAGAGAGAGAGAGAGAGAGAGAGAGAGAGAGAGAGAGAGAGAGAGAGAGAGAGAGAGAGAGAGAGAGAGAGAGAGAGAGAGAGAGAGAGAGAGAGAGAGAGAGAGAGAGAGAGAGAGAGAGAGAGAGAGAGAGAGAGAGAGAGAGAGAGAGAGAGAGAGAGAGAGAGAGAGAGAGAGAGAGAGAGAGAGAGAGAGAGAGAGAGAGAGAGAGAGTAGAACACCAGGGGCACGTTGCTATTCCCGGTCAAGGGCTGAGAGGTCTTTTCGTCCCACCGCGGGGTAGTCTTTCGGCTGCCATTCTGGCGACACAGGGCGGGATCCCTTAGTCGACCCGGAGACCCTTAGAGGGATACATCATGTCACATTGTTCCTCTCACTGACGCGGGAGGCCTTCTGACTAGCGCTGTTGGCCCTGGATCAACACAAGAACCTTCATTGACGCGACGGTATCTCCGATCATCGCAGTGGTCCAATAATTATCGCATAGACCCGAATCCAGATTTCGCTCCGCTCTCTCCAGCGGTACTGAGGACCACCTGAACGTAGGCTGTAGATCGAAACGTGATCCCAAATTGGTATTTACATAACTTACCATGTTGGTCTTAAAACACTCAACATTCAGGCACATCGGATTACTGAGAAAATTATATAATTGCGTTAGGAGTGAAGGAAATGTCTTTTAAAATGATCTGTCAGCTAAATGTTGTTTTATTTTGACCAAACCCGCTTGGTTCTACCACATTCTGTGCTGTGCTGATGATGATGATTTGGGTTTTCGGGCGCACCGGCTGCGTTGGTCATATGGCGCCCATAACCTACTTTTTATTTTACAGATGCGTGAAAAAGTGAGGAGGTAAGGCTTCGTCCGATATATTGAATGGAATTCTATGTCTTCAAGATAACTAAAAATGTGGCCGTCATTTACTAAACTCGAATCGTTTCCCAACATAGCGTAGAGCATTTGGCACACGGACCCGATTCGAAATAGCACATGCGTTCCGATGCGAGGTGGGCACAATCTGTTGGGACATGTTTTACGGTATCATGATCCCCGCAGCGAGGATATCGCGGTTGGTCTTTCTCACATAGCAGGTATCGGTGAGTTGCTATGTGTGTCCTATTCTCAGACGGCATAACGTCACTTCATCCCGCCTCACCTTACGACAACTGAACGTCCATGGTCCCAACCGGGGCCCAAGCAACATGGTCCCTTTTAGTTTATTGGCAGCACGCGCATCCCAGTTCGCCTTGCCACTGTTTTAACATGAATGCAGATACTACTGCACATAGGTCGTTAACTGTGACTGCCACAGTAGGGATGCTAGTTGCATGTGTAGCACGCCTTGCTGCGGCATCAGCTACTTCATTGCCCGATATGCCAACGTGGCTCGGTATCCAGCAGAACACCACCTGCTTCCCGGATTGGGACAGTGTAGTAAGAAGAGTTAAAATGTTCTGAACGATGGGATGTGATGAATCCAAATCATGCAGTGCCAAAAGGCTACTAAGAGAGTCCGATAAAACTAGGTGTTGATCGTCACTGTCAACTTCTATGAGATGGAGTGCTTTGAGAATGGCTACTACCTCCCATCTAAAGACCGATGCGTGACCAGACAAAGCAAAAGACCGTGTGACAGGACCATATACAAAAGCACATCCAACACTGGCATCCACTTTCGAATCGTCCGTGTAGGTCTTCTTGTGATCCGAGTACGACGCGATCAGCTCCAAAGACCTCAGCCGAAACTCATTCGGAGACATCCGCCCCTTCGCGAAATGGGAAAGTGAGACATCCACCGCTGGTGGGTAGAGCTTCCAGGGAGTGGTCTCAGGAATTTCCCAACGGATCACATGCCGTGTGCGAATGCCACATTCTTGTAAAAGTATGAACATTTTCACACAGAAAGGTGCGATCCGATGTACTGTCCCGGTCAGAAACATGCGTATTGTGCGGTGGGAGAAGACCCACTTGTATGTTGGGTGATCGGGGAACTGTGCCAACTTACAGGCGTATCTCATGCCTAATATATTTCTCTTAGTGGACAAAGGGGGCTCGTTGGCCTCAACAAGGAGGCTCGCTGTCGGAGAGGTCCTGAATGCACCTGTTGCGATACGTAAGGCAGTATGATGTATCGTGTCCAATGAGCGCTTTACTGACTCACAAGCGCCATCATAAACCAAAGAAGCATAGTCGAGCTTGGATCTGATAAGAGAGCGTTAGAAGAGCAAGAGCGTTTTCCTGTCCGCACCATATGACATGCGAGCAATACACTTCAGAACATTCATGGTTTTAAAACGCTTGGCTCGCGACGCCTTTATACGGTCTTTGTAAGTAAGGCGGCGATCCAATTGCACGCCTAGAAAACGGACCACGGGCTCAAATGGGATAGCTTCGTCATACAGTCGGATCGCTACATCCTGGCAGTGACCACGACGGCGAAAAAAGTGCACACCCGCCATTTTAAACGCGGAGAAACGAAAACCATTCAGAGTGGCTCACCTTCTCCAGACGTGATACAGCTAGTTGCAACTGACGTTCCATCGCTGAGGTCAGGGAAGAGCTGCACCAGATTGCAAGATCGTCGACGAACAACGAGCGACCAATAGAAAGATGCAATGCATTTCCGACGTCATTGATCATGGGCGCAAAAAGCGCGACACTTAAAACGCCACCTTGGGGCACACCGCTCCGTTGTCAAAAACGATCAGAAAACTGATAACCAGCACGGACGCGGAAAAAGCATTCCGCTAAGAAGTTCCGTAAAAAATAGCCCATGTTACCACGAATACTGTGCTTAAAGGCCTTCATAAGTACACCATGTCGCCATGTGGTATCGTAAGCGCCCTCTATGTCAAAGAAGACAGCTCCCACATGGCGACGCTGTTTAAAAGCAGCACGGACAACAGCGTCCAAGGTAAGAAGATTGTCCAGGGTGCTACGGTGTTTCCTAAAACCACACTGGGAATCAGTAAAAATGGCATGTTTGTCTAAAAACCATGAAAGACGGCCATTGGCATGTCTCTCCATCAGCTTGCACAGCGAAGATGTAAGAGAGATGGGCCTGTAGTGATGCGGATCTTTGCCGCTCTTACCTGGGTCTAAAAGGGATACAACAACAGCTTCTCGCCAAAGGTTCGGAACTTCGCCTCGTTCCCAAAGACGATTAAAAATGGCCAAAAGAACGTTCAGTACGCAGATGGGTAGATGTCGAATCACTGTCGTTATGTATCTCGTCAGGACCTTCTGATACGCTCCGAAGCCCGGTAACAGCAGACCTCAGTTCCACCATTTCAAATGGTTCGTTGTAGGCAAGGTTCACAGAGGTGGAAAAGTCCACTGGACTGGCCTTACAATGCGCCTTTTGACGCAGGAACTGGGATCAACGCTACCGTCTCCACATCATTCGGCAAGCGCACGACCGATCTCGTTGGCGACGTCAGCAGGGTGTAAAATGTCCCGCCCATCAACCTCAAGAACCGGTAGAGGAAGCACGGAAAACTGGCCAGAGATACGTTTAATCTGCGCCCATACTTGCGACATGGGAGTGAAACGATTTAGGCGTCCCACGTATTCTTGCCAGGAGACGCGCTTTGCCTCCCGGATCGTGCGCCGGGCCAAAGCTCTCGCCTTCCTAAATGCGATTAAATTATCGGTTGTGGCGTGACGGTCGAAGGCCCGAAAGGCCTGCCTACGTGCCCGGATAACAGCTCGGCACTCGTCGGTCCACCACGGCACCGGGGTGCGACGAGGAGCTCCAGATGTCTTCGGGATGCTTGCGTTCGCTGCACGTAAAAGCGCGGACGTGAAATGTTCGATCGAGTAGTTTGCACCATCCACGGCCTGTGCACCAAAGTCCATCTCTAGCTGAGACTGAAACTCACTCCAATCTGATTTTTTAAAATTCCATCGTCGTGGCCGAGGGCCGAGGACCACAGTACTCCAACCACACTGGGAAGTGGTCGCTTCCCATAGGGTCGTCGGCTATAGTCCACGTAAAAAGCTGCGCGAGCTGCGGACTCACCAGGCTTAGGTCCAAAACCGACGTTTGACCTGACGGTAGCGTAAAATGCGTCCGGGATCCCGTATTCAAAACACAGAGCGACTCCTCGTGAATAAATTGTTCTAAGGAACGTCCCCGCGCATTGCTGTAATCACAACCCCAAACGGTGTGGTGTGCGTTAAAGTCTCCCAAGATAATCACAGGCGGAGGGAGCTCTGCCATCAACTGTCTGAGCTGCACCAATGGAAAACTGAGCCCCGGTGGCAAATACACTGAGCACAGGGTTACAAGACGATAATTAAAATATACACGCGCAGCAACAGCTTGGAGCAAGGTTTGCAGCCTCAGCTGCTGCGCAGGCACACTGTGGTGCACTGCCAACAGCACACCACCGTGCGCCACAGTGTCTGGTAGCACATCTTTTCTAAATATTGAGTAACCTTTGATGGTGCAGTGAGAATCCGGCGACAGCTTCGTCTCCTGGAGGCAGACAGCAACCGGGCAACGGTGACTTAGCACAGCGTGTAAATCCTGGGCACTGGTTCGTAAGCCTCTACAGTTTCATTGCAGGATAATCTGCATAAAACCTGGTTAAAAATGAAGTTTAAGACTATGAAGCTAAGAAAAACATGGGCTGCATAAAAAGGTGACGTTAAACTATTATAGATTGTAAAAATGACTAAGCTGACTACAAGAGTTCCGTTGCACCAGACGAAGGCCTAACTTCCTGAAGTGTACCCGGGGGTGCACACCTCCACTTTGGCGCAACCTACCGTCCGCAGAACTCGAACGACCTTCATTCGAGCTTGACTGAAACTTCAACCGCGCTCGCGGACTTCCCTCGTCTGTCGGCGAACCTCTCCTAGGGCAATCCGCGCTTTGCGGGGCGGCCCGGGGCGGAAGGAGGATCCAACCGCCTCGGGGACGACGGCGGGGTCGCCGGAGGCGGCAGGGAAGGCGTAGGAGGCGGCGGGGCACCCATTCGGGACGGAACAAGCGGCGGCCCAACGCACTTGCTAGGCGTGGAAGTGCTCCCTCCCATGGAGGACGGCACCCCATCAGCCACCGCAGAGGATGGCGCACCGCCAGCCACCGCCGGCACCGACGCCCCGGCAAACCCCAAGGGAGGAGACTTTTCACCGTCCCCCGCCGGGGCCGAGGAATCGGTAGCCCCCGGGGATCGCCTGGCCACCCTCGTCTGCTTGACCAGACGCGCTCGCCTGGCCTCGCGGGCCCTCCTATCCATCTCACCGCGCCGCAAGACCTCCATCACTGTCTCGCTAGGTGAAGTTCGGTTCGCAGTTGTTGGGGGAGGTGCCGTGGTCGGCGCCTCTTTCCCAGAACGTGTCTGATTTGCTCGGGAGGGGCGCCCCTCCCGAACCCGACCAACCAGAGTCCACCCTCGCCCTCCAGTGTCTCTCCGACCGGGGAGGCCAGCGGCACGAGTGCCGCCGGCGCCGCAACTACCGGCGGTGAGGCGGACGCCGCAGACGCCGACGAAGCATGCGAACCCGCTGCCGGTCTGCAAGTCAACCCGAATGACTGGAGAAGTGCGACAAACCGCGTCAAGTTCATACGGTCCGAGCTGACCTCACGATGAACCACGTTTGAGTGGGAGCTAGTCACTGCACTCGCGTAAGATAATTTGGCATGCGAGTTATGATAAATCTCCCGTGCCTCTCGGAAAGAGATGCGCCGGGAGCACTTGATGGAAATAGTCTCTTTCTCTCGAGAGTACACTGGACAAGCAGGATCAAATGTCGTTTGCGGGATCTGGTTTTTGTCGCAGTTAGCACACTTCCGTCGCGCAGCGCTGCAGGTCTCGCTAGTGTGGTCAGTCTCCGCAAATTTCCCACCAGACGGCTTGTTCCTGCAGTAATCTTTTGTATGACCAAAACGAAGACACCGAAAACGGCGCATAGGGTTGGGAATGTACAAACGAACTTTTACTTTTACGTACCGGCTACTATTTGTGAAGGAAGATCCACACGGTTGAAAGTAAGGATAATGTTGTTTGTTGGGACCAGGTGCTCTCCCCTCCTGACCTTGATCCGACGAGCTTCCACGACACCGAAACCAGACAGACCATCCACGGTATCCTCCTGGCTGGCACCCTCCAGGTCAAAACAGTTAATGATCCCGCGAGAGCAGTTTTTCGTTTTGTGAGCCGTCACCGTGATGGGTAAAGTGACGTCTCGCCTTCCATCTTTATTCCTAACCGTGTATGTGAATGGGGTTGCCTTCATCATCTTTTCCGCTTCCGCTGCATTCAAAAACTCCATCTCGATCGCTCCATTTCTAAGCTTGTCACAGCGCGTCACCTTGCCAAGCCGATCATATCCGCTACGCCGCTGAAAGGGCGAGTACACAAATCCTTTTCACTACTGGCAAGTACGAGAACCCGGGAGCAAGACCGAGCAGCCTGCCCGGCAGTCCCCGGTACTCCCACTCTCCCACCTCTAGTCCGCTCCAACGGGGTGGAGCGGGAATCAGTCCGTGGCAGCGGTATTTCACCCGTGCCCGAAGGACCGCTTCGTCCCTCCGCCGAAGCAGAGGGACGGTCGTCCATCGTCGTCAGCCGAGCCGTCTGAGCTGAAGCGTCATTTCCCTTGGAGTTGGTTGAGTGAAAATCCATGCGAGTTTTTGGAGCATTCGGCACCGGGTCTCCCCATCCACCACGGAACCCAACTGGGGAGCGGCCCAACACTCCCTCGGGATATGGTCACCGCCAGGGCTACCCCGGTGCTATACGGGACGAACGACGCCTCCCACACGGCCAGGTGTAACCGGGGAGACCCCTCCCCTTCCTGACCGTGGTTTAGCGCCGCCGCCCCTTGACCACTTAAGCCGCTGCGCGCGGTCAGACGCCCCAAGCGGAAACCCGCAAAGAGCACTCAACCGCAACGCGAGCGACAAGCCGCTGGACCCGTGTGGGGCCCCACGGGACCCCCACGCCCCCGGATATCCCGGCCAAAGTGGAGTGTTGGGGCGCGCCGTGACTGACCCGCACGACGTGCCCCTCAGCCACCAGGGTCCGATCAACCCGGGGACGTGGGCGAGGGGGTACGGCGACCCCGATAAAACGAGAATGAGGAGTGGTGATAGGGCCGGATGCCGGAGAACGAGTAATGGGAAGAGGAGCGGGCGGGACAAGGAGCAGGAGCTCACGTACCGGCAGGGTCGCTACGCCCTGAGAGGAACAGCTTGCGCTGTCCACCCGTTGCCGGAACTAGGGACCCGAGGGGGCGCTAGTCCCCTACACCGGCCGAAGCCGGTGCCCCTGCGGGTTCTGTGCTGTGCTGTGCTGTTGTGCGCTGTCCTCCGCTCTGTTGCCACCGTCGTGATCTGCTCTGTCATACCTAGAGCCTGTCGTGTGTGCCTAGAACCTATGTTATACGACAGACCCATCCTTAACACACTCAGCCCTCAGCCCTCTTGGGCCTCAGCCCTCTTAGCCCTCAGCCCCCCCCCCCCTCATCCCTGTCTTCCTGTCATTTGCTGCTCTGTGCTATCATCTGCTCCCCTGCCTGGTGCCCTCCTGCCCTGTCCCATACCGTTGTCTTACACTGTCCCATCCTTTTGTTTCCTGTCCTGCGCCCCTCTACGCTGCGCATTTCCACCCTGCCCCAGCTGCTGATCTGTCCTGGCTTTTTCTGTACTGTTCTGTTGCCTCTTGCCCTTCCTCGCTCCCCTGGTTCTGTCTTCTTTCCTGTCATGCCATGGTCGGTGGTGGCAGACCCTCTGTGGAGACTGGGGAGGGCCTGTGTAACCTTCCCCTTTCGTCATGTGTTCTGCCGCCATGTTAAATGTTGCCCGGATTTGGCAGCCGGTAACTACCCTCTGTCTTTCCCAAATCCGCCGGTCTCAGGCCCGGCCCCGGTCCCGGCCCCCGGCCCCCGGCCCCGGCCCCCGGCCCCGGCCCTCGGCCCTGGCCGCACTATAAGGCCTAGGCCCGGCCGCAGTGCCAGGCCCAAGCCTAGCCACTGCCGCAGCCGCAGCCGCATCCGCAGCCGCAGCCGCAACACCAGCCGCAGCCCCAGCCTCAGCCCTGTGGTGCACCACCTAGCGCTCAGCTAATCACGTTACGCATGCAACCGACGGCGATGTAGCAAAGGGAGATTAGGGTCACGGGTACGGGAGCTGTTTCAAGTTACGGGCGGGGGCGGGACTCAGATATGCCAGAACGGGCCCTCTAATACGACATAAAAGGCCCCTTCAGACCAGAATGTGCCCTCCACAAGTCAGAATGGGGTTGGACTGGACTGTAAATATGGGCCTTCTGCAGGTTGTGATAAGCCGGTATGTCATAATGAGTGATCTGCAGGCTAGAATGGCCCTATTGAGGCAAGAATGTCCCCCTAAAGGCCGGCTCTCTTCAGGTCATAATGGGCCCACCACAGTCAGCAATGAACTGTCTGCAAATCAGTGTGTCTCTACAGGCCAGAAAAGGCCCTCTTCAGGCTAAGAATTGTTCTCTTTTAGTCAGAAGGGACCCTGAATAGCCCAGGACGGCCCCCCAACAGGCCATATTTGCTTTTGCATACCCCTCCAGTTTTCCAGTTTTGGGTTTGGAAGCTGTCCCACTGCCCCCCTCCGCCGCGGTTACTTCGTCTTTGTTTCGGTGCCATCCACCTCCCCTGGAGGTGTTACGCCCGGGAGCCGGAGGTGTTGTTAAAAATTTACTCGTGTTGTTAATTTACGACGCACTGACTCGTTGCGGTCCCGTTCCGCTTTACTTATACGTCTACAGGACTTAGGCGTACCACCCATGTTACTTCCGTGCTCGACATGCGCACTTACTTAGAGTGGCAATGCTTGCGCAGCAGTAGGTTCTGGGGACGCAGGTTAAAAACTTTACTCAACTTGGTAGCTTTCAGCACATTTTTGCCTGCAGCGGAATTTTTAGATCTGCCGGAATAAATACTCTGGCCCTGGATCCGCTACCCGCGGATCGGGATGTTGGGATATTTTATGTCAAGGTGTACATCGTCTTGGTTGAGAGTGAAACTACGGTTGGTTCCCAGTCGAAAGATAGGGTAATTAGCCTCGTCAGACGATAGCGCTACTTAGATCACGACAGGTCATAGCGTTTTTTTGCTGTTCGAATGGGGTGATTGCTGCTGTTGGGCGTGCGTTGGCTTGCTTCTTTTTTAATGCTGGAGGTTTTGAAGTTGGTTGGGTGACAGTTACGATGGACGAAAAGTATTAACTTAAAAGTACTGAAATTATGGGTATTGAGGGTTTTGGGGGTACGGTTAATCCAGGATACTCCTCAAGCAGCTTCATGTATTATCTATAATGTTCTGATAAGTCTGCCGTGATCTTCTGTTGTCAGTATTTATTTGCATGCTTATAATGCATAATCAAGTTGAGAGGCAGGTACATGTTATGATTTCTACCTTTAAGGTGCACTTTTAGCTGTGATTAAATTTGAAACATGCTGACAATTTTTTGGAGGATGGTTTCTTGTGGGGTACATGTAATCTCTCCCATCCAAAGGCAAAAAGGGTCAAGTGCTGTGTTAGCCAATGGTCTTGAGCCTTTTCCCCTTTCGGGCACAGATGCTGTGCCCTGACACTCTTAGCATGCAATGCATCACTTTCCAAAAATACTGCATGCAAATCATGATGAATTATATCTGTGCTCAACTGCCACGTGGATCAGCCCTGTGCAGTCGTGGTGGCATCATGCACGAAGGCTCTCTATACACAGGGCACACTACCACAGGTCATGAGTTTGAGTAGAGCATCTCCACCCAGAAGAAATGCCAATAGTAAATACTAGCATTAACCTAATAAGGCTGGTAAATTCCTGGGATATAAGTTGAGTTTGATCTAACTTAACTTTGAGGGACTAAACCTAACAGGGGGCTCTGCTACATGCCCAGCTGATTTGTTGACTGATCAAAGATCAGCACTATTTTTGTGGTATTGTAAATATAGTTGCTGGCCTGAGATCAAAGTACTTGAATTTTGGTGGGTAAAATGTAATCTTGCTGATTTCTGATGATTTTTGGTGCTATGTAATTGAAGAAATCATCATAACTGAACAGTTTATTCTGGGAGATGGTTTGAATTTCCATCAGTATATTTTTATTGCCATTTGTGCTTCTGCCCTTTAATAATCCAGCTCCTGACCACAAATTAATATAGGGTAGTCTGATACAGGTAGTCATGTGAGTGATGCTAAGTATGTGACAGTTCAAAAATAATGTGTGAGAAACTGATCAGTTACTATGATGACTATGTTCCTATGAACTACAAGACCATTATCAAATGCATGCACATTGAACATGCCCTCAAAAGTCACCACCAACACAACACAGATAATTATAGAGGCAATCTAGGTCCTTCTAGGAGGGGGGGGGGGGGGAGAAAATGATCACTCTTGACCATACTGAATTACTCATAGTGAGGTATAATTAAGCATAGTGAAGAAACTCCAGTTGCATGAGGTCAGTCAAAGCCTATGCTCTATACAGGCCACTTGGTGGCCACCAGTTGACCCTGTGAAGTATAACTGCTGTGAATGTCTTACATATGTTTGTAAGGTGTCCATAGCATGGGGAAATTAAAAGACATCAATGGTGATGCACTTGGTCCACAGATACCACTATTGTTCAGGGCAAAAATTGCTGCTTTTCAAGCATCCATGATACTTGTGCCTGATGTATGCTAGAGTGTGGTTTTAAACAAATCTGGATGGTGATATGATCTTATGACCTGGCAACTCTTCTTGTATTTGCCTTGTGTACTTGAAGGTATCAAATAATTATGTTAGGCCTGTGTGGTGATGTGCCATGGCCTGGGGCAGTGTGTCACCATGCAGGCTGGGGTGAAGGGACATAGCCATGGCAGTGTGTCGCCATGCAGGCTGGGGTGAAGGGACATAGCCATGGCAGTGTGTCACCATGCAGGCTGGGGTGAAGGGACATAGCCATGGCAGTGTGTCACCATGCAGGCTGGGGTGAAGGGACATAGCCATGGCAGTGTGTCACCATGCAGGCTGGGGTGAAGGGACATACCCATGGCAGTGTATCACCATGCAGGCTGGGGTGAAGGGACATGGCCATGGCAGTGTGTCACCACGCAGGCTGGGGTGAAGGGACATAGCCATGGCGGTGTGTCACCATGCAGGCATGTAGACCACACAGAATGGGGCATGATGGCACTGCTCGGTCGCCAGAAGATTTTGTTGTGTGTAGAAGTTATGAGAGATCATATATGTGGTGCTGTTTGGGCACGCAGGAGAATAACCCCGCTGTCATATGAGGTGGTCAGGCCTGGATAAGTTATTTTAACTTTTTGATGGTTTTTGTTGAGTCACAATACATGATAAAATTGTCTTCATGAAGTGAAAGTGTCACCATGAAGTGTAGTGTTATACACAGCCTAGTCGAGTCTGAAATAACCCTTAAACAAAGGCTATTGGTACTTACATGCACAACTAAATCTGACCAGCCCTTTCCTAAATGTCCACTTTTTAGTTCTGTGGTAAACCCTGATGTGCAGGTCACAGTCCACTTTCATGTCTGCAACTTTGTCATGATATAAGGACTTACAAGGAAAATGCATTGTGATGTTAGGCACAATATTGTATCCAAACAATCCTGGATATTGGAATAAACCTTTCATAGGCAGGATGTCACTCATGTTCCTGACATTCTTTCAAATATATGAGTACCAAATTGGAATTTTCTTTTTTATAGAGGAAGCCATTAGGAGTGCATGAACAAATTCACACTTGTGAGCGACCAAGTCAGTAAACCCACTGGTGAGAACATAAAGCTTTATATTCTCTGTTGAGGTGACCTTTGGCTGATGTATAAATGCTTGGTGTACTTTACAATGATCCATGTTGTGCAAGTTCTGAAACAAGCTTTAATTGGTATCTAGCATTCTAACAATGTGTTAATTTCTCTGTTTTAGGTCTTTACAATGGCCAAGAACAACTCAACAGGGTCACATCCATCCAATCCACCAAATACTCTAGCTAAAATGAAAGAGCATGCATGCAAGTTGGCATTATGGCTTCTGCACCTGCTGGCCAGTTGTGTGATGGCTGTGTGCCGAGCTGGGCAGTTGGCGCGGCAGCGGCTGTGGCCGGCCGCCCAGACGCCGCCGCTGGCCGTGATGTGCGCGGACGCCCGGCGCCTGCAGAAGCGGCCTCAGCACCTGGGCATCATCCTCGTGGAGCCTGACATGTGCTGGCAGACTCTGGCCGACATCATCCTCTGGAGCATGGCGTACGGCATCGAGTACGTCAGCGTGTACGAGCGGAGCGGCCGGGTGCGGGAGTCGGCGGCGGCGCAGCTGCGGCCGCTGCTGGCGCGCCGCCAACGTCACCTGTTCGCCACCACTGCGGCCTCGGTGCGCTTCGTTGACGACGGCACAGCGGACGGCGATGTCGGCGACGGCTGCAGCGGCGCGGCCCACCGCGTGACGGTGGCGCTGCTCTGGGAGCCGGACGGCGTGGCTGACATGGTGGCCGCGGCGCGCCGGCTCTGCGGCCAGGTGGCGGCCGGCGCGCGTCAACCCGGCTCGATTGACCGTCACATGTTCGGGGACGAGCTGCGGGCTGCGCGCCGCTGGCCGGACCCGGCGCTGGCGCTGAAGCTGGGCTCGCTGCCAGCGCTGCTCGGCTACCTGCCCTGGCAGCTGCGCCTCACCGAGATACTAGACGCGCCGGCGCGTCGCCCCCTGACCTACGCCGACTTCCGGCGGCTGATGGTCACCTACGGCGGTATCCAGCAGCGGCTGGGCTCGTGATCGGCGGCATCTGGAGGCGGCTGGGCCCGTGATCTGCGGCGTCTGGAGGCGGCTGGGCTCGCGATCAGCGGCATCTGGAGACGGCTGGGCTCGTGATCAGCGGCATCTGGAGGCGGCTGGGCTCGTGATCAGCGGCATCTGGAGGCGGCTGGGCTCGTGATCAGCGGCATCTGGAGGCGGCTGGGCTCGTGATCAGCGGCATCTGGAGGCGGCTAGGCTCGATCAGCAGCATCTGGAGGCGGCTGGGCCCGTGATCAGCGGCATCTGGAGGCGGCTGGGCTCGTGATCAGCGGCATCCAGAGGTAGCTGGGCTCGTGATCACCGGCATCGGGAGGTGGCTGGGCTCGTTTCATCCGGCTGCTATCCGCGAGGCCGACAGCAGCAAGTGACGAGATGTCTGTTGACCAACGCTGCTACATTCCATAGTTGGAGCTTTCGCCGGCTGGGCTGCGTGCCAGTAAGCTAGAGGGCTTATGAGTGGGTGTTCAGATGGCTGGGAACGTGATAATGGGACCTGATGCGTATCGCCAACACGTGAATACATGTGTCCGATTGTGCTAGACAGATGCGTAGATGAAAACCGATCGGGGCAGGAAGCCAGCATTTTCATTATCTCGGTTGAAGGGCTCGTTGACGGTGAATGTCTTTTTGCGACATGTTGAAAATTGTCAACAAACTATCGTTTGGCTATTCGCACGCATCTGCTGTTCTGATGCGAAACAGATAGCTACACTCCGTGGCTGTCTACGCTGAAGAGTCACTGCTGTCGAGTTCGCAAATGGTCCCGTTGAAACTACCTTTGAAAGGGCCTGAGTACGCACGACTTGTATTCAGCCGTGGTGGGAGGGCACTGTCAACGTGGACCCTCGATGGCGCGAGCCAAGGAATCCGTGCCACCTTGAATCATGCAAAATTTAGTGGTGCCGTTATGATCAAGCATGGAAAGAAATGCCTGAAAAATTCGGGGTGTGCTCCCTCCTCCCGAAGTTTCAACCGGTTGTTTTTTTTCCATTTTGGATGTAATCCAGTACGACAGTGATATGGTGCGAAGGCGTAACGTTGAAATCTCAGCGCCCATCCCCAGCATCAGGAAAGAATGAACGATTTGTCATCGCGGCCGCCAGCGAACCCACGACACGCCGCTGGCTCGTCCCATTTGCTATCTGAGGCGGGCGTCATGTCCGCCGCCGCCCCAGATCACGCGCGCGGCCGCCGCCGGCCGGCGTCGGACACCCGACCTAGAAACCACTGAACCACCCTTCAGCTGCCCACCCCTGATGAAGTCCCTGAGCGAATCGTTTGGGTTTAAAAATAATGCTTCGAAAATAGTCGCTTTCTACCCTCCGGTGCAAGTATCTAAATTGTATCTTCCAAGATAAGATGTTAAGATCTTAAAATGTTGACCTTGACTGGCCCAGCAAAACTCTGGACGATGCGCGTTGTTCAACACAGCATTGAATTATTGGTATGGCGGTGGAGATTACAGTTCTAGTATTGATATTTATGAGAATGGCCAAAGACACAAAAGAGCCTATGTGTCGTGTGACTGCGCCCCTTTCACTAGACATGGTGAAGCGAAATCCTCAGAAACGTAACACCACTTATCGTGTCAATGATAAGTCTCGCGATTACAAAGATATTACCCCGCGTCTAAGTCTCGCTCCCGTGAGAAACCAAAGGTACGGGTTCGATTCCCCGCGGTGGCCGCCCTTCCTGCCAGAGTGGGGGGGGGGGGGGGGGCAGGCGGCGTTATGTAGCCTCAGCAGTTGAGAGTGCAGTGAAGCCAGGACGGTGACTGCGAGTACGAGGGTGCACGGGCCCCATGGCACACGGCTGCCAATGACCGTGCCGCCCGGCAGGGCGAGGGCACTGCGCGAGCACGTGGACGCTGAGTCGGTCCACCACCGCCACCGGGGCAAGGTCAGCCCATCAACGGGAAAAATCCAGGTTCCGCATGCAGGGGCTGCATGTAGGTCACAAACGGTCACCTCGAGCTGCCACGATGGGGGCGGGAGGAGGAGTCTATTAATCGGCCAACAGCTTTGCACCGCTTATCTGGTTTCGCGTATTTCGGTCCTGGCCAGTGCTCGCTTGACGGCGTTGCCTCTTGCCATTCTCCTTACACCAGCGCCCACTTGGAGTCACAGAGCAACGCTAGAGACGTGTGAGTGCGAGGGCCGGCTACGCCTCGCTTCAGCGCGGTGTGGGGGCCGGCTGTGCCCTGCTTCAGCGCAGTGTGAGGGCCGACTGCGCCCTGCTTCAGCGCAATGCAGCCGCCCTGGTTCCAGGCGTGTCTGGTGCGTCCCGACAGGTCCCATGTGTCCATGAAGGTCGGGAGTGTCCATGGCAGTCCGGTGTGTCCAGACAGGCCCGGCGTGTTCATGCAAATCCGATGTGTCCAAACAGATGCGATGTGTCCAGGCAGACATATCCAGTATGTCCAAACAGGTCACATGTGCCAGGCAAAGGGTCGTCGCAATATTGATTCACACGCATCACGAAAGGTAGTCTTTAAGCTGGACCAGCGTTGCATATCGATGCTCCATTACGTCAGCTCCGTGTACGCAGGCAATGAAGTCAAGTAGACATGACTGCCAAATGTGGCGAAAAAATAACATGTATTACAATTCATGACTGGTAAAGCCTCCACGATTACTTTATGGGACTTCGTGGCTCAATACCGGGTTACATCATAAAACGTACCGCCTATCACTTGCCCACTGTGGTGCCCAAGGTCGCCTCCTGTCCACACGGATCACTGCAGATGACATGTCCGCAGAAACCTCAATACCATCACGGCGTGGCAGTGCGCAATGCGGTGCTCGGTGGGCGGAGGGGAGAGGCGGTAGGCAGCTTTAAAACACCAGGCCCGACCAGTGGCGGTCACGCCGTATCCTCACACCGCCCAGAACTGAGCGCCGGTCGGCGTTGCCCCAGAGGCCGGGGTCAGTGGTCAGGCGGCAGGGGGCGCCACCGGGCCTGCGCGCGCCGCAGCACGGCCACCGCGTCTCGGGAGATGTTGAGCGCCGGGTGGACGGCCTTGAGGCCCGGCTGGTCGGCCAGCGAGAGGCCGGACACACCTGGCGGCGCAAAGCAGCGCACGTCACGCTACGTCACCGTCCAACCGTGACGGCTGCACACAGCAGCGCACGTTACGTCACCGGCCGACCGCGACGGCCGCGCACAGCAGCGCACGTCACGTTACGTCACCGGCCGACCGTGGCGGCCGCGCCAGCAGCGTACGCCACGTTACGTCACCGTCCAACCGTGACGGTTGCACACAGCAGCGCATGTCACGTTATCGGCCGACCGTGACGGCCGCGCACAGCAGCGCACGTCACGTCACGTCACCGTCCAACCGTGACGGCTGCACACAGCAGCACGTCACGTCATCGGCCGACCGTGACGGCCGCGCGCAGCAGCGCGCGTCACATTACGTCACCGGCCAACCGTGGCGGTCGCGCACAGCAGCGCACGCCAAGTCATCGGCACAGCAACGCACGTCACGTTACGTCACCGCCCAACCGTGACGACTGCACACAGCAGCACACGTCACGACCGTGACCGCCGCGCACGGACGGTACCGGCCGCCGCACTGCACCCAGACGGCGCTCGGGCAGCTGGGATAGCAGTACGGCAGCGAAGGCAAAACACTAGTCACAAATCCTACTCGTGAGAAAAACACCCGGTAATTTACACTCGCTGTCCTGTAACACGCACACGCACACGCACACGCACACGCACACGCACACGCACGCGCGCGCGCGAGCCCACCGAGCACAGGCGCTGCTGCGGCCGACTGGAAGGCCGTGAGTGCGGAGGACAGCCGCCAGGCACCGGTCATCAGGAGACGACACCCACCGAGGTACGTGTGGAGAGGGTCGGCGCCGTGGCCGGGCCACTTGGAGAGGCCGCCCGTGATCGGCTCTTGCGTGGAGTACACGAACTGCCGCAGGCGCGGTGTCTGCACCAGCGCGTACGCGTCCAGCAGCTGCTCGGAACGGCGACGGACGCGTCACAAGAGTGAGAGCGTCCCCCTTGAACCGCTCACCGTCTGACACGTGGGTGTGTACAGACCTGCTAACACTGGCCCAGAAGCTAACCGAAACAGGGATACGTTTCTACAAATGGGCTCACGCCCCAGCAGTGGTGGCTGAACCGAAGTCTGTTTTACTGTAAAGGTCATTCATCCGTTGTTGCCAGTACGGCGCAAGCGCAGCCTAGAAACGTCATTGGCACTTTAAGCCGGAAGCCTATTTTTTGTTACCATGCCTGTTTCTCGTAGCGTCAGAGTCCTTGTGCCCTTCTTGCACGAACAGCGTGAAAAGACATTTGATCAAGACCTCTCTATTATATTTTACAACGCTGAGTTAGACTAATGACGAACTGCTAGTGCCAGTCATTCCCGCGAGTCAATCAAACGCATCGTGAGTTAAACACATCGTGAGTTACCCAAAGACAAACGCAAAAGTTCCCCAAAAAAGAGATCGCCTCGCTATCTCTGGAACTGACTAATGCAAGGTCTGCATGGCTAGACCATGTAAACGGCTTTCCCACGCCTCGGATCACACTATCGGCGGAACTCAGCCACCGAAACTGAAAAGACTTTGTCACAACGCGGGGCGACCCAGTAGGGCATAGGTCCTCGTAATGTCGGAAATCAGACACCTAAGCTTGAGCAGGATGATTCCAGACCTCTTCAACTATCTGCACAATGCATATCACTCGGCGCGATGTTATACAGTGCAGCTCAACCTGACTGACGTTAAGGTGACGCTGCACGGTCCGGCTCGGCGGGCCAGTTATGTGCAGCTAGTGGCCGGCGACTGGCTGCTAGACATCGTGCTGCCTTTTTAGTGGACTATTTATTGTAAACTTTTGTTACATTGACGCTACATTATTAACCTCGCCTGTCTGTAACTTGGCAATTTTCCGGCCGCTTTTAGTTTTCTTTGCTTCAAACCACCAGGTAGAATTTTGTTTGTAGGTAGACCGAAAAACCTGCCAATAAGCCCACTCACTCCGGGAATATTTACAACAAACTGGGGAGGGGATCCCCCCCCCCCCCTCCTCTTCACTTTGAGTGTTAAAGGGGCACTGTATTCCATTGAAAACATCATCCCCCTATTACCAAATATTACGAACCAAACCTACCAAATATTACGACCTACCAAATATTACGCCTGCAAATATTATTTGTATGACAAAGTAGGCCGAGGCGGATACGGTCACATATATTCGGTCATTCAGTCGGGTCACAAGGCGCATGTCCCTGACAGGTGTCCAGCAGACTGAAACATCCCTCCACCACAGTAGGCGCGTACTTGGGCGATTGCTATGGGCAGCGTGGCCACCTGAGAGACTCACGTGCAGGGACGCCCCGATCCAGAATGTGTAGCACGAGTCCTCCTGTTTGTTTGGCCGGCCATTGAAGCCGCCTCCCTGCCGGCTCAGGCACCAGAAGACCAGACCGTCGCGCTGCCGGCAACGGCCCGACGTCACAGACAGCAAGCCGCAGCCACTCGCAGCTCGTATGATTTTGGCATGCACAATAACATGGGCGGTGCGGCCGCTGCGCTGACGTTGACTAGCTGTTAAGCCCTGCAGCCAGAGAAGGCAGCTCACCTGTGCGTCGCTTAATGTCGTGTGCAGCTCCCCCATGAGGCTGAGAGTAGCGCACGCACAGAACACGGAGCCGCCGTGAGACTCCAGCAAAGGGCCTTGCGATATTCCGTGATCGTAGCGCTGAAAAACATGCAAGGGAACTCGATCGATTAGAGCTGCTAACAGCCCACGGAGACAAAGGGCTGCTTTCATTTCCATATTATCTTATTCGTAGACATAAGCATCGCTTGAGCGGGTCAACGAGAGTTTACGTTGGCATTGTCGCATTTAAACTAACACATTATCTTATCCGTAAACATAAGCATCGGTTGAGCGGGTCAACGAGAGTTTACATTGACATTGTCGCATTTAAACTAACACAACACATTGGCATATATACAGCAGGCGCCGTACATGACACACAGGGCATATGACACATGCAAAAGACGGTTCATGGAAATGCACAGAATGTGCACGAGACGCCCACATCCGAAGATTTAAACGATTAATGCATTCATACATACTGCTTCCAAATTACCGGCAAACGTGATGAAACATGACAGAAGCGGCGTCAGACCCCTCCTCCCGCTCGCCCGTCACCCGCCCCCACTGAAGGCCAGGCCGGCGGAGACGCACCAGGCTGCGGAGGATGTACTGGCGCGTGCGCTGGCGGTCCATCCCCGACCAGTCGTCGAGCATGTGGCAGACGGCGGCGGCGCAGTACACGAAACGCATGTCACTCTCTCCGCCGTGCAGACTGGACAGGAAACTGCGGCGGGAGAGGTGAGGTGACCGCGTCGCCGCCAGCAGCACCACTCGCAGCACAACCAGCGCACCACGGGCGACCTCGCCAAATGGCACACCACAAAAGCGACACGCGCGCACGCGCGCACGCACGCTCGCACGCACGCACACACGCACACACAGGTACGCTTTTGGTTTTAAGGGGGCAAAGCACCAGCCATATCAAGACCAGTGTCACTAACTACTACCAAGCGTTTTCAAGCGCGTCGGACGCGCGTTAAAAGCAGCACTCAAATCATTTGAAAAAAATCTGACGCGTGACACAAATGAGCGGGTTCTTTGGTTGGTTTCCATGACAGCTTGCTCTCCGTAACGTGAAACATATCAGAGTCATGCTATTGAGGCTTTACGGCGCACTCAGCTGCTGAAGCTATATGGTGACGCCTGCCTCTCATCCAGGCAGGAAGGGCGGGCACCGCGAGGAATCGAACCCCGTACCTCTAGCTTCCCAGACGTGCAGTGGCTAACTCACACGCGTTAACCAAGACACTACCGGCACCCCGAACATAGCAGAGCCAAATGTTCGTTGCAATCATTTATCACATTCAGACATGCCAAATGTCTGCAATCGACAAATCCCGGTGAACCTACAAATGTGATCTCGTAGCGTGTTAGGCATTCCAACATTCCCCGGTCTGGTCTCCTGCAAAAGGTGACCGGAAGTGGAAGTGGAAGTGGAAAAAAGCCCAGCGCGGTCATGCGGGGGATGAGAGAAGGAAGCACACCCCGTGAGCAGAGGTAAAATATGCTAGAAGAGTACGACCCTTTCCGCACAGGTATGACATGGGCGAGGGCGGGTTAGCACGCACGTCCGACGCGCGTGTCACTGCTGCGCAAAACCGACTGGTCTGACGCACTGCGCAAAAACCGCCGGTGAACGAACCATTAGACCCATACAACCAATACATAGCCCACTGAAGTGTAAGGAAGAAAGCCATGCACACGTTTCAATGAAACATGAGCCCACGTGCCCCAGAAAGCGCCACGTTTTGGTGGAGGCACTCAGTTAGGTCCTCCCGACGAAGAGTGATGGTGATACTTCGGGCTGTAGAGCCAGTTAGCTACTTGGCTACAAAAGAACCATGGCCAAGGGCGACCAAAATCCCAACGTCCCTTAGTTGTCATGCGCACGCTCCAGCCGTTCCTCCGTCTGACGCCACGGCGGCGGCGTCAGTGTCAGCCCGAGCTGACGCTGGCGGTGCGCACCTGCCGTCCGGCAGCTGGAGGGCTCGCAGCCCGGCCAGCAGCGCCGGCCGGTCCACGTCGGCCAGCTCGTCCCCCAGCACCAGCAGCGTGGCCAGCGCCGTGTAGGTCATCGTCACGTGACTGCAGTCCCATTGGTTGGGCGGCCGGCCGGTGAAGGCGGTGGGCGAGCCGCGGAAGCCGGCCCTCGACAGGTCACCGTCTGCAGCACAGCATTCCACGCCATGTCACACGAGATCTGACATCCCAGCTCGCTGACACCAGTCCGCCTGCCCGCCAGTTTCTGTTGTTTTGTTTTTGTTGCCGGTATTTACTGGTTAAAACCGACATTACTTGGCAAAAATCAGCAAACTGTAATATTTCTGCGTCACTGAATGATGGTCGCAATCTTTCCTATTCAATCAAAATGCCCGAAACAGCATGGTGAATTTTCGAAACAGCATGCTCCTTCTATACGGAGTTGCAATGTGCACTGAGGTGCATGAGTGCATCATCCAGCAGTTCATACTGATACAAAACACCATGCAAACGAGCCTTGGCCCACTGATGCTCCATTGCTGCCTTCATAATAGGCACACGCAGTCTGAAACGGGACCCATCAAGCCCCATCAAGCAAACAGTGGCGCGAAAGCCACATCAGATATGCGGCTCCTGTGTTTCCTATAACGCATCGAGGGGGAGTCATGCCCCCCCCCCCCCCTCGAGTGTAACCGGTTGGCACACACGGTCGCCGTCTGCCATCGGGCAGCAGAGTCCCGGATCGGTCTGTGTGTGTGTCACTGGGGCTTTACCACACACTCAGCTTCTGAAGCTATATGGCGTCGCCTGCCTCTCGCCCTGGCAGGAAGGGCAGACACCGCGGGGAATCGAACCCCGTACCTCTGGTTTCCCAGACGCGCAGTGGTCAATGCAAACGCATTAACCACTACACCACCGGCACCCCGAGTACCGTATCGGCTCCGCCGGTCCGCCAGCAGTTCGTTTGCGGAGTCACATAGCACCATGACACGCTGATCACGCGGCGTCAACATGTACTGCAGAGTACGGACAGAACCACGAGCATGGCCACGCTAATGAGTGCACCTACCACATGCTTCTGAAGTGATCTGCTGTCTGTAGATCCAATCGATAATGTTCTGCTTATCCCTGATGAGATCCAGTCGGTCCAGGAGGTCTAAGCCCGACACTGCATAAAACAGCAATGTCATCCTGAAATCAAGGTTAAATGGTTGTGTGAAGAGGTGCAGCTGCTTGCAGCTGCAACCAAATGCCTCATGCTTGTCTCCAATAGTAAGCTGCTTGTAGATGCAACCAGAATTTTTGCTTGGCATAACAGTATTCAGTATGTAAGGCAGGTACAAGCCTGACACCTCAAGCAGCCATGTCACCACCAGATTCAACTTTATCTTAGCCCAAGCTTACATATCAATGTGTTGTCATAGTTGCCAGGATATAACAAAATGCAAGCATAAGATGGCCCGAAAGCCTACATATCACAATAAAATTAAGTCATGGGTTTATTTATATTATGAAATGCAAGCACAAAACAGTCTCTGTTCACATTACAAAATACAAACATAAAACAAACACTCTATTCAAGACAGTGAAAATATCTTAGAATCATGTTGCTTCACAAAGAAGGGGCATTGAAAAATAACCACATACCTGCTTGTATCAAGGCTTGTGAAATCACCAGGGATTGCATCCAGACAAAATTTGAAATATTTGGCATGCCTGTCATGTATAAACTCCATTGCTCTGAAAAGGAGGGTTTGTAAAGCAGTGCAACAGCAGGGAAGCATAAGCAGAGAGCGGCCTGGGGCCAAGGCCAAGGCCAAGGCCAGGGCCAGTGCCAGGGCTAGGGCCTATTGCTTCCAGAGTGATACATTTTTGTCTCTGTGTACAGTGCATGATGACTTTTGTGTTGTTCAGCACAGCATATCATGTGTAGGGTCTCACTGCTCTGCACATGTTGAAAGCCAAGACAAAACTTGTTTGAGACCTAAGCATGCATGGTCTGAACATGGGGGAGAAGTTGGCATGGAGGAATTTACAGAGAATAATTCTTTTGAGGTATCGATCAATGCTTCAGATGAAACCTTTGCAACTGGGGTCCATCCAAAGCCTACTGATGCTGACAAATGCCCAAAGGGAAAGAGCATGTATCTAACAGGTACAAAAGCAAACACCCAAAGTGAGAGAGCATGTGTCCAACAGGTACAAAAGCAGAGTTATATGGGCTTACATCCATCCACCTGTCTTACATCCATGATCCATTACTGGTCATGGCCCCTAGCATACCAGGAGCTCAGACAAGTAAAGCAAATCCCAGCCAACAATGATTACAACCTGCATGTATATGACCTGCATGTACTGTGGAAGACCAGATCAATGACCATGTTACAGCACCTAAAACCAAAACTATATACAGCACATCAGAAGACACAACACCCATAAAAAATGTGACATTCTCTAGTCATAAAGCTGATGAAAAAGCTCTGCAAACCACTGTCCACCATGATTGCCAAGTGGAAGGATCCCAATAACATAATCAAACTTACCATCCCTTACAAGGGCCCAACTACATCCTCCTTCATCAAGCAAAATAGCCCTTCACATGATTTGCTTCCACTTAAAGAACACCACACTTCACTATAAATGCATTATATTGTTGGCAAGCTCGCTTCCCTGACTGCAAATAACCACATATCACAGGGTGCAAAAAGACTGGGTTTAACTCCTCTTTCATTGGTCAGGGTATACATTGCTACCTCATGTTCAAAAAGAGCATTGTACGTCAATCATCATTTTTAAGGCAGAACATATCCTAATTAATCGTAAAACAGGTCATCTAAACTCTTACCTTGGAACTTAAATAACTAGGATAGCGAACATCTGAACACCGCAAACACGCATCAACCGCGGCCCTGGCGCTAAGCGTGATCACAACCTTACTGCGCATCAAGAAGCATAAAAATGTATGGGGCCAAGATAACAAGAATCCAGTGAAATATGTTTCTTGTGTACCCAAGCAGTCTTCCATATTGTTTGTTGATTGGTTGCCATGGTGGGCAAATATGACATTTTTGGGTGAGAATGAAAAGCAAAATGAGAATATGGTGGCCAAACAAAACTTTGTAATATGGTATAGATGGCATGGAACATGGATGCCAATGGGACACTGGTTTGAAGAGGATAGGGTGGGGAGGTTTGGTTAGGTTAGGTCAGGTCAGGTCAGGTCAGGTCAGGTCAGGTCAGGCTAGGTTAGGCTAGGCTGGGCTGGGCTAGGCTAGGCTAGGCTAGGCTAGGCTAGGCTGGCTAGGCTAGGCTAGGCTAGGCTAGGCTAGGCTAGGCTAGGCTAGGCTACATTAGGTTAGGTTAGGTTAGGTTACACTAGGTTAGGCTAAGTTCTGGACTATTCTGGCCTGTCTGTTTGATAACAGTGCCTACACACAATAAAAAACATTTTCACTGCATTATTATTGTTACCTTGGCCTCATGCATTTCTTATGGCTCTTGATAAGCAGAAATATTGTAACTACCCAATGATAACGCAGAAACGGCACTGGGGAGTTGATGCTGTGGGGTGTGCGCGACGCCCAGGAGCTCACTGTGGCAGTTATTAAAACTTGAAGGTAGGAGCATGGATCTACCTGTTTTATGATTATTCACACCTTAAACATAACAAATGATGTGCAACAATTTTTTCTAACATTAGGTACTGATGTATACCTACGCCCTTTCATTTCATCACAGCACTGTGGCTATGAATTTTGGGCCATGCTGTTGCTGATGGCACACAAATACTGGTAAGTCACTTTTAACACACTCATCTATTGGGCCATAAGCCACGTCAATGGAAAACAAAATGAGAGGCAATATGCAATATCCCTGGATACACCCAGCCCTCCACATGTAAGACCTTACCAGCAACTGGTGACGCGGCGGCTCACGATCTTGCCGATCGCCCGACGTCGGCAATAGTGCTCCCGTTGATAGTCCCCGCTTGCAATGCCTAATCGATGTGAGATGACTGGTGCGCACCTAGACGCTTACCAATAATTATTTATTGAACCTCTAACGCCAAGCTACATAGCAGCCACTAACGTTCCATCGTTCAGAAACTAATTCTCGTATCTTGAGCTAAGGGTTAATTTGGAAGTTGGGTACAGATGCGTACAAGTTTTTCAATGAGCTCATTTGAAATCTGAATGTCCAGTCGAATTTACGGGCGTACGCACACACGACAAGTGGGGTTTTCAAGGTAGTGGTGCCGGTCGTGCCAATGGCCGCATTTGTGTATCTCAGTCACTAGACCTCTACACGAAATATCTCAAGATAAACCTGAGAGTTCTAGCCGACTGGAGTTCACCAACAATTGCTGCCAGAATACTGCCGATTCAGAAAGTGATGAATGCCACTAAATACAACGGTATACTGCATGCATGAACAGCCATTAGAGTTAAAACTTTCTTTAAACGAGCGCCTGGGTGGCCGGCTGGATACCCTTCGCTCGGGTGGGAGGGGTTAATTTGAGCCCCTGGAGATATCAGGAACTAAGAAAGCTAGAAACACCAAACTCACAGGGAATGGGAACCTGTACGTGAACTTACATAGGTCAAAAGTTTGAGGTACCTAGGTCACGTCCTTCGGGTCAAATAAGGTCAAACAAGGTCAAATTTTAGGTCAGTCTTTAAAGCGCCCCTAGAACCTAGATAACTGTCCTTAGTAAAATGTCAAATGCTCAGTTTAGGCGGGTGACCTCGCTTAACGTTTTGATGGTTATGGTGACCAAAATAATACCAGACTGCATTAAGTTTTGCATTTGAATAGGCGACAAATTTAACGCTAGAAAGTATGTTCCCAAAATCAAAATGTTGGCCTGGCTCATTTTAGGTCAGAGACCTGTTTTGATCTAAAAGAAGTCCGTGGAAGATGTTAAATACGGTTCCTGTTAGCAATAAGTTCGAAATGAAAACCAGAAATTACCCCATACAGCAAGCCCCAGAGTAATAAAACAGGCTGGTTTCGACCTTGGTCCGACCTTTATACCTTACCCTAGGTCAATGCAATTCGTTCATTCAATTGTTGTGTTGCCTAAGAAAGTATGTCCGAGATGTATGGCCTCATCGAAGACTCCGTTGTTGGATCAGATCGAACAATTCCCTAGAAATTGCCTTCGCCGAAACCATGGCCTGACTTTGACCTGCCAAAGGTGTGCGACCTTCCAAGGCACATCTACATGTTTAGTGTCAGACGACCAGCTATTCATTTATCTACAGCTACCCAAAATTTGGCGTGACCTCGCCGCGCCGTTCGGAAACCATTTCGGAAAAACCTTCGAGAGGGGAGTCAACTTGATCCCCACCCGGGCGCATGTTAACCTCCGAGGAAGTAAAATGACACGTAGGAAACATTTGTGGAAACCAAAATATATGATGCGACGGAATGCTATGGACTGAAATACTGCTAAACATCGTTCCATTCCCTAGTGTGGAGGGGAGCGGGGAGGGGTAGCGAGGGAATTCGCCAATCTCCCGCAGTCAAACCCCGTGTGGAAAATATGCACACTTATGAAAGTTAGGCGGCTCCGCCTCAGCACTCAACACCACCACCCATAGCCCCGCCGAGCACTCTACCATTCGCTCAGAGGATCCGCGATCCGCAATCACCTCTCAGTCATCTCCAAGGCGGAGGGAGCAGAACGGCACCTTTTGCTAATTTGATGCTCGAACGTTGTGATTTGGCTCTACAGAGGCGCTGCGAGCCGATGAACGACTCGTCAAGTCTTGCTCATGTGCGTGCGTGGTCACGGTCATTCAATATTTGGTCTTTGGCACCGCAATGAAATGGCCGCCATCACTGTGTATCACCTTCTATAAATTTCCTACCTCCTCAGTCTTACACTTCCCGCATTTCACGTCCTGCATCGCTCTCATGCATTGTGTTTAATGATGTCAGGGAGTAAACACGCGCATACGTACATGCAGAGCGGAACAGACACACATAAACGCACACAGAGGAACCAATATCACATAAGACATCGAAGGTTGCCAAATCAGCTCCTGATTTTGCGGTCCCACACCTCTTGATTTTGTCGTCATCAGATCCCGATGATGAGCTCAATTCTCACAAAAGCTGCTCATCTATACTATCCTTCTCGATGATCTAAGTCGAGATACCGTGTTTATTCCCTGCATCATTGAACACAATATGTGTGACCGATGCAGAACGTGAAATGCGGGAAGTGGAAGGCGGAAGTGGAAGTGCGGGATGTAGAAGGTGTGGGGAGGCATGCAATTTGTAGAAGCTGATACCTGATGATAGTGGCTATTCAATTACGGTGTTTGAAATGCCAAATATTGAATGACCGTGGCCACGCGCGCACATGAGCAAGACTTGACGAGTCGTTCACTGGCTCGTAGCGCTTTCGTAGAGCCACATCATAATGTTCGAGCATCAAATTAGCGAGGAGTGCCGTTCCGCTTCTTCCGCCTTGCAATCTGACGGTCATATGCGACAACACGTGAGGCACCTTTTCGCCGAATGCAACGGCACAGCCCCTGAGGACTGCACGGGGACAGACTGGCCCGCCAAAAGGTCTGGATGACCCATGCAGTGTTCAGAGTCACTGTCAACCACAGTTAAGCACGATGTCTCCTTTTCTTACACCGAACTTGCAGCATGTACTGCACGTACCGAAATCCTCTGCCTCGGTTTGCCAATAATTACCCGGTCAAACCCGCCCCTTGCCTAGCATACGCTCATGTGTCAGTCATCGTTACGTCGTCAACCTCCTGTCGTTCGTTATTTTCTCGCTGTGTCCTGCCCCTTGGCTAGCATACGCTCATGTACCAGTCATCGTATACGTCGTCAATCTCCTGTCGTTCGTTATTTTCTCGCTGTACCTTATGTGCAACCCTGGACTCCACTGAATCTTTCAGATGTTTTACTGACATTTCAACACATCCAGCTTAGCACGATCCCCTGCATTCAGGTCGCAGTGAAAAGTTTCTAGTTCCTTCGTTATTAATCTGTCCAGAAGACAGATTAACACGGCGCCCGCCTGGCGTCACTTGCAGTGGCCGACGCCGTTCGGTTCTACGGAAGCTGCAACCCAGACTATCGCTGTCCTTGCTCTCGAGGTTGCGAGCGGGCATGTTCAAACCTTTTGATGCACTTTTCAATAACCCATTCTGAAAAATGAACGTTTCTAGGCAAACATGGAATGGCCTTGTTCATCCTTCTTAAAATTCATTTCAACCTTCTCTATTCAACAATAATGAGACATCCACTCTACTTAACAATAATGAGGCCCTTATTTCCCCCCGGGCAACGGGCCGGGCAACGCGCAGTTGGTCCCGGATCAGCAAAGGAACCCTCATCGACGCAACAACATCCATGATCGTCATAGGTGGTCCAATAATTGTCACGCAGGCTCCAGTTCCGTGCTTTTCTGTTTTCTTCAGAGATATTGAGGAATCCCTGAACGCAGATTGCTGATGAAATGGGGTCCTAAGCTTGTATTAACACGACTAATCCATGTTAGTCTTGAAATGTTCAAGATTCAGTCAGAATTGATTACTGATAAAAATTACGCAATGTGGTTTTGAACATACGCGCTCACAAGTCATAGCAACAACAGCCGGAACGCTCGGCTTTGCAGTCTCCATAGGCCGCGTGGCGTCGGCCAGCGGCTATGACACTAGGCGACGGCCAATAAGCAAAAGGAAAAGATGACGCATCTTGAGGAAGATGACTAATGAACTACATACATCTGCTTGTATATTTCAATGTGGTGCAAAAGTAAGCTAAACACAACCCTAACGTAAAAAGTGTGTGGGGGGGGGGGGACAGTTAACACTGCTGGCCCCCCACCTTGAAACGTTGTGGGGGGGGGGGGACCATGGACCCTTGGTCCCATTGCTCCTACGCCCATGTAACTATCTATGTACTTCTAAGTAGAAAGACTGCTGGATACAGGAAAATCGCTCTGTTTGGTGAATATGCTCCATGATACGTCATTGTTTAATTACGTCATCACATCTTGTACAACATTCATTCAGAGCCAATCTACGGCCGTTATATCTGGGAATCGTGCTCAAGAACGCCAGATACGAAACAACTCGTCAAAAGTGTTTGACTCGGACTTGATCGCCGCATAGCTAATTGAATAGCAGGATTTGATCGACAGGACAAGTACAGGATTTGATAAATATTATGACGTTACGGGTGCCTGAATGACCTTGAAATAGTTTCCCCGAAAAGTTCGCAATCTTTGCGGGCGTGTAGCTCAGAAGCTAGAGGTGTAGGTCTTAAGGACGGCAGGGTTGTGCACTGCACCGAATTATCTTCAATATGGCTATTTCAGCTAAAAAGCCATATACATGTGGAACACTCCCTTTAAGACGCAACCCCCCCCCCCCCCCCCCCCCAGTTGCTCAGCTACACGCCCCGTGAAGATGTGCAGACTATTTCGTGCGGACCATTTCAAAGCCATTCAGGCATGCATGACGTGATATTAACGTCATTCGAATGGTGCCATCGCAAGGGCCATGCGGCGCTCAAGGACGCCATAATAATATTTTTGTAGAGCCATCCAGATCTGGCGTCCGTGAGCACGATTTCCAACTCTAGCAGACACAAATTGCCTCAATGAATATTGAGCAAGCTGTGCATATTTTAAAAATGAATCACGTTTTCTGCTACCTAATGCAATAAATTGAGCACAGTTGCTAGTTCGTACGGCAATGACCCATAATAGAATGACTCAAGAATAGCGACGCAACCGAGTAGCAAATGCAAGTAAGCTTCTTAACCTCGCCGATAAATGTGCAAGAACAACACGAGATCCGAAACATACCATGGGCCAGAACATCAGCGCATAACGGTATTTGGCCCAGCGAGCACTTCCAGCGCCGCTCTTGCCATTTTTTTCGGCGGGTTGAGGCACTACATGTGAGTGCTTAGGTGACAATCTCGCACAAGTTTGGCAGCACCCCAATGACATACAAACGCTGCATGAAGCAATCAAACGATGGTGTTTTGAGAAGCATATTGACCAGATTGAGAAATTTTGTCATCCAGGTCCGTCTTTTTCACTTAAGGGCATATCAATAGTAATAACTGAACTGCTTTCATCATATCTGATGCTTGCTTCAACATCTCAAAATGCGGAACATTCCCTTAAGGCCAGCATTGTTGGGGACGGGGGGATCAAGCACTCCGAAAGCATGCGAAGTGACACCACTGGATGAGCGTCCTCTTTTTTCCTAACTTTCGTAAGGGAAACCTAGGAAATCCCTTACCTTTTTCCGGGGAATGGTCCCAGTCGATTGATCACCACGAGCACATTATAGTTCCCGGTCAGGGGCTGGAGGGTCGTTCCGCCGCAACCTGGGGTGCCCACGGGATGCCTTCCTGGCGATAAAGGGCATCCTTGTTCACCGGGTGTCTGTCTGACACCGGAGGCCCCTGACCCGGAAATTGGAACCCCTGATCGACGCAGTGGTCCTCATTGACACAAAACACATCCCTTATCGACCCAGGTGTCCAATAGTTGGCACAGATACTTCAGTTTATCATAACGGACCTCGGGCTGAAATCGAATGGAGAGCTGCCCGTTCTGTAATGGAACCCCTGACTAGCACATGAACTTCATTATCACACTTTGGTCTCTCATCGTAAAGGGCCATATTCACTTTCATTGTCAAAGGTCCCCGACCAACGTATGAGGCCCTCTAGCGTCTGGGTCCAGTCTTTGTCCCTGTTCAGCAGATGTATCGCACCCTGGCCGACTTGGGGTCCCTTGCGGACACAGGAACCTCTGTTAGACAATATGGGCCCCTGACTGACACAGAGGCCTCTTTGTTTCAGGGGTACTCGCACTCGCGTTTTCAGCGCTTGCATTAGGCATATGTGACACGGCTAGTGCTTTTTCGTGGTCATTGGCAAAATCTACCGCTATCGCTCAGTTAGTTGGTGTCAAACAAGTTTTGTCACTGTTGCATCGAATAGTCACCTCGAATTAGAAGACGGCACATTTCAACGGGTTTTTCGAACGTTGCCGGCTCCAGATTTATTAACGTTTTTGGATGCCAACATTTGACAGGTTTGCTTTCAATTTCCGATACAAAATCGTATCGTGTCGACACAAAATAGCGCCACTTGCTGCATTCTATAAATCTTTAAGCATTACTGAATAATGCCAAAACACTCAGACAATAATGTTGTGAGCACGCCCAGCCGGCCCAGCGGCACAGCATGCCATCCATGCCGTGTCGCGCCGCGGCCTCGGCCGCGCGGTGTAATGCGACATATCGCCGCGGGCGCTGACCACCGTCCCGAGGCGGACCGTACGGGACGCATGGTAGGTGCGTGTGTGTAAGCTGACTTATTAGTGGTAGCTCACCTGAACTAAATGTTATGTCGTGCCTGCCTGGTATAGCAGGGGCAGTGCGCCACTGGACTCGGTCTATTACAGATCGCCGCGTCGCTACACGTCTCTCTCTCTCTCTCTCTCTCTCCTCTCTCTCCTCTCTCTCTCTCCTCTCTCTCCTCTCTCTCTCCCTCTCTCTCTCTCTCTCTCCTCTCTCTCTCCTCCCTCTCTCTCCTCTCTCTCTCTCTCCCTCTCATCTCTCTCTCTCTCTCTCTCTCTCTCGCTCTCGCTCTCGCTCTCGCTCGCTCTCTGACCGAGCTGAGCCGAACCCGCTGGACGAAGACATCACAAGTAACACAAAACTTATCAGTCAACAAGACACATTAATTGTGTAAGCCAAAGCATGCACCACATGAGGAGAAACAGAAAATACTCCGGTAAAACATGGTACGATTGCGAAGCTTTTAGAGCGTGACTAGCTTAGTCACAGGGTTGGATCCAGACGGAGGGGGGCACAGGGTCATGGCCCCCTTTGGATCCCGAAGGGAAGCTCATCAGCTCCGAGGTGGCCCATAGCCAGCCGAACAGATGCAGTTTTTTACACAGAACGCAACAATATTGGACGTCTTTGGGCTCCAGGTGACCAATAACAGTGGCAAGCGAAAGTGAAGGGACCGCGAGCAGACAAAAATTATTCTTGACTGATTGAGAGGGTGGTAACTGGAAGATCTTAAGACTGCTTACGCTATCTTTCCGGGGGCCCTATATGTCCTCTTTCAGGATCAACCTGATTGTTAAGGAGCCTTCTAAGTTGCACCTGATTTCTTTGCATTTGCTCAGAGGGCCCTGCGCTGTTGCTGTTCCCCTTCCTGCTAGCGTGACGGGGCACTGTCAATCAGGGACCTCCCATAGGTTCTTTCCATTCGCCCGAACCACTCTATACGCTAAAGCCTTATACGTTGCCCCATATGTTGACATGCCAGGTTTTTCTCATTTGCTCAAGGGCCCTTCACGTTGGCCAAGATTAACATACCGGCACACTCACGATATATTCATGGGCCCTCTACATTGGTCTAGGGCCACTCCCATTTTCTGTCACTTGCTTAGGGCCCTTCGCTCTTGTCTGGGGCCCATCTGTTGAACTACTTGGGCTCATGCGGTCGTTTGGGAGCTCCAAATTGGGTCTTGGGTACTTCCTATTTAAATGGCACTATCCCTGTGCACTTGTCAGCGCCCCTATTTGTTAACCTGCTCGGGTGCACTGGATTGTTCGGGGGCCCTGCACATTGGGTTGGGGTATTTGAATGTAGGGCTCTAGGCTCCTGTCCGGGCCATCTGAGAGCCTGCTTGGGTACGTTAGATCTTTCGGGGGCCCTCGAACCTGAGTTTTGAGTACTTCTTATTTGAATGGAGGGCCCTACGCTTTTGCCGGAGCCTCACTTGATAACGTACTCGGGCACACTCGATCGTTTCCGATGGTTTTCCGTATAAAAGTAACATACCAAGAATCTTATCATTTGATGGCCGGACTTTGGGGATTTTTAGGGTGCTGGGGGCCTTAACCCCATAGGAGCCTCGCAATGTTGGGTATCCCCCTTGACGAAATATTGGATCCACCCCTGCTTAGTCAGCTGCACTCATCTAAAAATGACATCGCAGTTCTCGCTTACTTTGTACCTTTCGCCTGTGGAACAGTTAGAAAACACCTTTAAAATTTGATTTCCGATTTATAAAGCCCAGCTTGTAGGGGAAAGCGGGGAAAGACGGACACCTTAACGGTTTCCTTAATATGGGAGGTTTATAAGTCTGTCAAGAAAGCCTTTAGCAGGTGGATATTGAAGGCTGATCAATTGTCTATCTCTCATAAAAGCGCTGGTTTAATATCTCTTCACGTTAAAGTGTGATCCTCCTTAATATCAGGCAATGCTTTACCCTCATTTTGCCCCTGGCTTGGGCAAAACAGAACAGTATTTGGGGCAAAACGGACAAGTGATGAGATTGAATAAATGAAACAAATATTCTCAAAGTTACCATTTTTTTAATGAAAACCCATCAATAAATGCATTGCTCAGTGAGTAGGCATTTATATAGGCATCCAATAGCTATGTTTCTTAAGTTTGGGCTCTAATATTTTGTTCGAACCATTCCATTCCATGCTCGTTTCCTCAGTATGATCCCACGAATAAAAGTTACAATGGCCAGCAAATGTGTATTACAGCTTGGTATGAAGTGACAGCCATTGCTGCATGGCTTAGACACAGAACTAAACAAACGCAGCCTGGTGGTGACACAATGAGACGACAACGATCGAGTCTCATACACACAAGTCATCGAGCAAAGTTCGCTCCGGAACACTCACTCGTCCTCCTCATCAATCCATTTCTTAGTCACTGTGAACGCAAAACACGAAAAGAGCACAGCCTGGTGGACCCGTCAGCAGGTGCGACCAATGGCGGAACTAGACACTACACCAGCCTGCTTAGTCATCCCGGGACAGTTAACGCACGAACACGCACTCGTCCCCTTCATTAATCCCTGCACAGGCATCGTGCGCCCATTTATCACAGAGAGCACATCGCGACCAACACTCGCTCGACTTGGACATGGAGAAGAAGGACCCACAGTACAGACAAGCTACATCTTCTTCGTCCGGGGACTCCTCAAAGGTAGGCTTTCGCGGCGTACGCTTCTTTTGTTTGCGCTGCGGTTTCTGAGTTTTTCTACACTCTTCCTTTTTCTTCCTTTAGACTGACTTCTGCCGTCATTTTTCTTTCCTCCCTGTTTACCTTCCTTTCCTTTGAGTCTCTTCTCGAGTTCCTCCTTGTATGGTGTGCCAGTCAAGAAACGTGTTTTACCTTTCTTTCGTCCTTTACTTATCTCCTCCCTTGAGTGCACTTTTGGCACAGGGAGGATTTCGCGGGGGGACACATAGGAGCTTGCGGGTGTGTCATTTTGACCTTGGGAAGCATGGCTCGGTCCAGATGAGCATGTCACTTCTGGAACGTCATCTCCGTCATCGCTAGAGCTTGAGGAAGCATCTGGCAGAACCCCAGCGGTGAACAACTTCGCCGGAGTTTCGGCATTAGTCGAGCTTCCCTGCACTGATATTCCAGTCTGCGTTGCGTCTCCGGCGACAGTTTCCGAGGACTCCCGAACGTTCGTGCTCACCGAGACATCAACGTCAGAGAGCCCGGGCATGGGCAGAGGAGCTGCTGCTGAGTTGAGACCCACTGGTGCGTCTGCGGTGCCGGTCAGCGTGATGTCGTTGTTTCTGCCGCTGCGAAGTCTTCTTCGCCAAACACATGGCGGTTTGTGGGAAAGATCCTCGTGACTTCGAAGCCCTTCAACGTCGTCTTCACTGTTGCCGCCTGTACGTAGGCTGACCCGATCAGCTCCCCCATCTCATACAGTGTGATGGCTTTACCAGGGTTGTTTCGGAGCCACGTTCACTGACCTTGGAAGAAGAAGGCGTTGACGGGAAGCATGAACGTCCGGTCCAGTGGTTGAAGGTGGTGTGAGGTGCGCGGAGGAATGGCAAGCATCACCACACCTGCTCCCCTGCGCAGTAGGATGGCTGCGAGACTCGTGGTGTGGCTGGCATGTTCATCCAGTATGAGAAGAGCTGGATCCTGTTTCGAGGGCTTCACGTGCTGTATGAAATGGCCACGCCATTTCACGAACAGGTCCTTCTGCATCCAACCACACTCATGGTACAGCACCAGGCTACCTGGGGGAAGACCCTTCTCCAACTGCTGGTTGGCCCTCTTTCTTGGGAATATCACACCTGGAGGTACGTAGCTCTCCGCAGCGTTGATACACATCACCCCGGTAGCCAGCGTGCATCGTTCCGCAGATGTCAGTTGGCCGACCTGCTTGCACCCTTTCCTCGTTAGCACCTTCTCTTGTTTTGTTGCGACCGTGTTGAATACCGTTTCATCCATGTTGTACATGCGTGTAGGACCGAACAGGGCAGAATCCATCTGCGACTCAAGGTTGTCGAAGAACGTGTTGACATTGACTGAGTTGAACGCCGCGGCGCGAGCAACGCTTGTGGCCTCTGGTGTCCTTAGTGAGACCATGGGGTTCCTCTTGCGGAAGCACCGTATCCACGCCTCCCCTGCCATCTTCGTCACCGTGCTGAATGGGTGAGTGATTTTGTTTCTGTCTGCGAGCTCATATGCAAGCTTCTTGAGGTCAGTCAGCGTTATTCCGAACATCCGATTTTGGAGCTTCATTATGAGCTGTACCAAATCCAGCTCCCGAGCTTCCGTGAAAACAGGTTTGTGTCGACCCATAACCTTCTCTGTGGCCTGTTATTAACATTGCCCGTGCCTTTTTCAGCCGTCTATCGAGAGACGACTTCGGGACCAGAAAGCGGCGTGCCCCTTCTTTGGTGTACATTTTTCCCACCTTGACTGCTCTGATGGCCTTTGCCATCGTCTCCTGCTCCCAGTATTGCCGATCGGTTTTTCTCTTGTAATTTCGAACCATTCTCCGTCTGGCGAAGTAGCTCCTTCGTAAAAAAGAACGCCAGCGTGAACGTTGAACGGATTTGGGAGGGTCATTTGCCCCTTAAGCCCCCCTTCCCAACCCTCCCTGTACCCGTCAGTGTAACTATATTCGTTTTTGTAAACTAGCAAAACGTTTACCTGCTATGAAAAATTAAGTACAATTATCAAAGCGAAATACCTAACTGCATGCCTATAACTAGTTGGTAATAGGGCATTTCACTCCTTGTGTTAAATTAATTACATTTAATATTAAGGGCGATATGACAAAACACTTTCTATGTAATACTATACAATAAGTCAGTCCTAATGTTTATGGAACACGAAAGAAACCGTTGAACTTTTTAATAATTTAAAAACAAAACATTGAATTGCATATGTTTGAAGGGAATGCAAGGCTTTTTTCCACTTCATTGGAGTAGGCAGCGTTTTTGGGCACAACATGACGAATAAACATTAAAACTTACTATAATTTGCTGGGTCTTGTCCCTAAGCAGTGAAAAGAAAACTTAAATTTATTTTTTACGCCCGTTCTGTGAGACAGAAGTCTATGCGTTAGTATTTACGACAGTGCCTGTGCATGCGGAGAAATACACCCCTGAAATGTACGGAAAAGTGCGAAATGTACAGTGAGTTTTATGCGCTAATGACCAAAAACGCATTAACTTTTCACCTTTTTCATAGCCTAAGTTACTTTTTAAGATAATTTTTTCATAACGGGTCGGTCGGAAGTCGTTGCCTGTTTGCGGACTAACAAGTAAGTCATAGAGGCTATCAAAGAGATGGGAAAGTGCGTGATGCTGAATCAAGCCATCACAGGTTGGTACCTACAGTCCTTATGTTCACAAATAAGCTTTGTCAAGCAACATAATAACGATACATTAGGCCCTAAAGAAACGATAAATATAGAGCTATCACATGCGCACCTTCAATAAATTATAAACCACAAATGGCAAGGCTGCACATTCCAGCTTGACGCAGTAGTTCGACCGCTATTCAATCATAGAACTGGAGCAGGATCAATTCACTTGTTTTGGGCTCTACTCATATGCCTGGTACTATCATTGAAACATTTTGTTCATGGCTTATTTAAGCCAAACTTTCCTTGCGTTAATTATATTTCAGGTGGGGCAAAATCGGACCTTTTGTGCCCTATTTTTCCCCGCGTTCCCATTTTGCCCCAACCATTCTGCTCCATGGGCACTAACAACACAAGATGATGCGACACGCAACGAAAACTGGCCCGAAAAATTCACAATTGCTCACAAGGAATCTGCATGCATACACCATCAAAGCGCAGCAACTCTAAATTCACGATTCATTTAACTCACAGAATAAACAACGTTCAAATCACCAATAAATTAATAACAAAAATGGAAAGCGAAAACTCACGTCCTCCTCCAACGACGGCCGCCGACAGAAATGTCCGGTGCACGTCATTTCCGTTCCCTGTCCGAGAAGCTTTAGTTTAAACCATTGATTCCCACCTCTTACAGCCGGGATCGCGGGGTACCCGTTTTACCAGGGTGCCTCATTTTGCCCCGTTTTCCCCTACCTTGACTCTAAAAGGTTGGGGCGGGCAAACTGGGGTGGGTGGGTGATAAATTGGTCATTGGGGGGGGGGGATGGCAGGGACCCGCCCAAAAGGATACAAATCGACACCCGTGATCAGGGGGCCCTTTGTCAACCTCGTCTCCCTCCCTTTCCAAGACGCTGGCTGCGCGCCTGATTTCATGACTGGCATGAACCGTGGGTATCAATAAGCAGTTTTCTAGTGGCTCTTTTAGGAACCTATTTGAATTGTTTATAGACATTATATTTTGGTAGATTGGGTGAAAGCAAGCCGATAGTGAAAGTAGATCACCCCACCTTTAGTTTGAGGAGAAAAGACCTCATATCTCTTCTCAGAAAAACCGTAAAATTTCAGTGACTTTTCTCTACTGGTGACTTTGCGACTCCAGATTTCGCTAATTCCTTGCACGGTGATATGGTAGCCCGGCAGCTGAGCGACAGTTACGAAGTGAGTCGCGTTGGTGTTGCGGCGTGATTTGCGGCGTGTGAGTACCGTCGCGGCGCTGGTGGAAAGGTGTATGGTTATACTGCAATGCGATCTTTGTATTGGCGCTGCAGGGTGCCGATGATCCCGGTGATACAGTCTGCATGATTCATTCCAGCAAGGTATTTCATCTCCCGATTTTTGTTTCGTGTCTTGATCGATGCCTAAGAGTTCAGTGTGCTTGAATCACGTATAATATCGTGACCTACGTTGGCTTTCACAAGCAAGTCTCCTGCTAGTGGGCGTGGCAAGGGTGTGCCAGGCATTACACAACTGTATGAGTTGGTCATAGAAGCCAAGGATCGTGGCCTTAACATCGTCTGAGGTCTGTAGGCGCCGTATGGCCATGCAGTCACATATGGTCATGTAGACGATGCGCCCTAAGACTCAATTAACCAACCACCAACCAACTTAGGGCTCAGATTTGCCTGGCGAAATGGGCTCTTATTGTGAACTTAGGGCTTCTGAAAAACTGATTTTAAGTTGTGTGTGTGGATTTGCCTGCATAAGTACTCCCAGGCTCATTCAGCATGTTTACCATGCTAGTAGCACCATTCTGGTTGGCATATTAGTGAATCAGAATGCATGCAAAGTGTTGTTGAATCAGGATGCAAAATGACTTCCAATGTTTGCATGCTGTACAACTCCAATCTTCCACAGAATGGGTGTATCTATGTTGGATAGAGAACAGTGGAAAAGGGTCTTTGGCAATTAAAGTAATGGAGGCATCTTTCAGTAATAAAATATGATATTAGGCTGCTTGCAGTATCCAGTATCAGTGTATTATGCCATAAGCACTGATGTAGGTCTTGGTGTGGATGCAAACATATACTATATACTACATAAATAGCTAAAATTTTAATTGTACATAAAAGAGTCATGCTATGTTTGAGGATGTTGTGCAATGATCAGAATATGCACCATTAATAACCTTGAGGCTGCAACACTAGTCACAAACTAGAACCTATGCACACATAATAGTTTTTCATAATTTTCCTTAACACTCATTTCATTTATAGCTAGTAATCAGTATTGTACATACCACAGGTAGTATGCTGTGTTATGAAGGTCATTGATGTATTGGTTGACTAACAACTTACCAAGTGGAGGTAAAGCTACTGCTGATCTAATTCAGCATATAAAGGCACTTTTGTGTGCTTATTACTTGCTTAGATGCACACAGGTCAGATTGCTTCTTGTATTAATATTGTTACTTGCCACTCTATTAAGCAACTTGTTTTATTGATTCCTTACCCTGTTATTGGAGAATAATGCTGTAAACTGATCCTGGTCTGGCATAACATAACTTTTTATTTATAACCTTTTGCAGTGTTCTTTCTGTCAAATTTATGGATTCCTCATAGGGTAACTCTATTGTTCATCCTGCACAGATCTGAGAATTGATCAGTTATCCCATAATTCTGACATCTTCAAGCAAATACATGAAATTCTGTTTATCTCTGTGTATAATTCAACTTTCCAATGCTATTGGATATCCAACTTTCCCCTTTTTGCACCCTCTGTTGAAGCCAGCAACCATAATCTGGAAGCACAAGCTTGAGAGGTATGTACCTTCAGTAAAGCATCCACAGCATTGTATTGAAGGCCTTTTATGGAAGTTGCAAGATGTCAGTTCTTTTGGATTTGTATAGAGATTGGAATGTTTCTTTAGACTTTCCTGTTTCAAGCTTTTAGACTTTTGTGCTTATTTAGGATAATGAGGAACAACATCTTGTAGTTGTTATGGCCAGTGTTTTGTAACATGTTCATTCATTCTGTACAAATACCCCTTTTTAATGATAACACCTTTTGAGAAACAGTGTGATGAGAGCAAGCCTACATGAAGCATAATGGTGATTGCTAGGTGTTTCCTTGTGGGATAGCTCTGAAGCATGTGAACCTCCTAAATTATCTTGAGATATAGTATCAAATATATAAGAAGTGAAATATGAAAGACATCTACTGAAATTTGATAGCACTTATCATGCATTAATTTCAGAAATATATGTGCTTACGTGGCTTTTTGATTGGTGGTAGTCGCTGCTCATTTGTCTGTGTCAATTTGGTGATTTGCATTATGGAATAAGCTAACCACATATGGTAGAAAAGTAGGTTGATTCCCTTGCATGCAAACAACAATAATGCCGAAAGTACGTTGTTGATGGACAAAACTTGCAGACATATTCATCAGTGTTTAGTTTGTTACATTGTTTTCAGGTGGGTCAGGGTGCATGTACAAACTATCAGTACCTGCTGTACTGAAGTCTTGTCTTCTGAACTGATACATTCTATATCATAGATAGATGCAATAACATCCTTTGTATATTAAAAGGTCTCTTGGGCATGAATTAGTTGTCATATGACTAAATTTTACATTATATTGTGCAAGTTATATTTCCATATGTACAATCTAGGTATTTCATAAGGCCTAGCTGCCTTATGTTTGAGAAGGGCACTTGCACTCTGTATTCCTGACTTGTCTGGAATCATCCACATGCCATGTCAGGTAGACTAGAAATATCATGGTGGGTGTTCTGTGCTTGATAAACAGGCAAATATGCTTTGAGTTATGGTGATAACAAGTACTCAGGCCTGATGATTGAATCACAAGGATGAAATGCTTCTAATTGCACCCAGACATGTAGAACCCTGTGACCTAAATTTTGTGTCAAACCTGAAATGCATGGCTACTTGCCTTGTTGTCAAACCCACATGTCATTTAAGTTGGCATTCTCTGCTAATTGCCAGGTTCTTTGACAAAGGATATTTGGATCAGGGGATCTTCCCCAAGGGCATTGCATGCCCCTGGTGAGGAGAGCAATCCCAATGATGCAGGCTTTAACCATGGCTGTGGTTGGCTGTGCCCAGGCACCAGAAGATGATGTTTCTGCCTCCTGGCCAGTCATCCTTGCAAAACAGAATGCAAAGCACAATTAACGGTTTCTTTGGTCTTGGTTCATCTTGTCATTGGTGGTGACAGGTTTTGTGAAAATGTGGTGTGTGGAACTTGGAAACATGGATGCTTTTGCTGAGTTTAAATTACATTCCAGTATAATTTTTCAGTGTCTTTCAAATATCTGTGATGATGCTTTGTCAGCTTGTCTTGTTCAGCTAGTGCTAAGAAAAAATAAAATGTATGCTGCTACCCTCAGTTGTGATGCAGGAAGCAATATGACAAATCAACATGCATATGTGGGAATGTGGCATGCTGTTTAAGGCTTAGATGTCTCAAATCACTATCTTTGTCATTTTGATGTCTCCAGTTTTATTACCTAGTGGTCTCTAGGCTAGTGCTTGCTTGCATGCCACAGTTTCACCACTGCAGATGGTGAATCTGTGCAGCATGGAACAGTGCCAAGATGTCATACATATCCAACAGAATCCACCAGACCACATAGAAGGGATAACTGACCATCCCATCTCATTTGTCTGAAGCCAGGTAGATATAATGCATGATAACAAATGAAGTGCAGTTGGTACTGACCTGGTGCAAAATATATGGCCAAGTTATTCCATGGTTTTCATGTGTTTCGAGATGCTGCTAAGCTTGTGCAGGCTGGGACAGAGTCACACCATCTCAATAATGGTATTTCTATTGTTTGCTTGGTGAGGCTCCCAAAACACAATTTATCCACATGACCACCCCTTCCCATCTGCATTCTAGATAAGTACTGAGTGGGTTTGGCCCACAATTATTTGGCTTGACCACAAGTTAAAAGGCTTGAAAGAGCCAGACATGATTATTGGTGCCTGTGAAATGATAGTGGCATTCAGTCTGTTTTTGCATGCTTGCTATCACTGGAGTTGGTCAATGGCTATGGGCAGGAACAGAAACCATCATATGCAATGTGGGCCACATCCAAGCATTCTTGATGCAACTGTCAGTTAATATGTGTCAGACAGTGTTGTTTATGGTATCATGTACACTATGCAGGATACATTGAAACTTACAATGCAATGAAACAATACAAATGCTGTGATAGACTCACCCCATTTAAAGGATGATGGCCAAGGACCAAGCAAAGCTAAAAAGCTTGCCTTGAGTTTATCCCCTTGTTCACTATTACCTGGCACTGATTTATGCTGATGTTTGGGGAAGCTCAGTTCTGGCAACTGTAGGGTAGCGCACTTTTCACGTGGTGCAACGAGTCGTCCTTGAAGGGCAGCAGCATCTGAGTCACTGGTCGCTAGCTTGGCCGCTTCTACCGAGGGGTGGAGCGTGACGTGTGGGCCGGTGCGCCTGACCAGGCCATACCAGGGTGGGGCTCCAGCAGCCTGGGTCACACGACCCCCGTCTGTCATCCGCCGCCAACCGACACTGACCTGCCCTGTGCTGTTGCAGCGGACGCGAGAGCCGCCAGCCGTCCCCGCCCCGCGCGCGCGGCCCGCCGGCGCCGCCTGCCCGGCCGCGGCCGATGCCCGTGCGCGCGCCGCCGGCGGCCACCACCCGCCGCTAGCGACGCGCCGCGCTGCCGCGGTGTGACCCCAGCCGGCGCCAAGGTGTCCCACTTCGGCATCGCCGCGTCCCGATACTTTAGTGCCAGTGCCCAGTCGCGGAGCATGCAGAAGCGCGAGGGCAAGGAGCGGTCGGGCGCCGACGCGGCCCGGCACGCGGCCGCCCGGCCTAGTGCCACCAACCGGACCAACGTGCACAGCACGGGCTCGCGCCAGGCCGGCCCCGGCTCCGGCTCGGCCGCCTCGGGCGTGCTCATGGTCGGCCCCAATTTCCGCGTGGGCAAGAAGATCGGGTGCGGCAACTTCGGCGAGCTCCGGCTCGGCAAGAACATCTACAACAACGAGCATGTCGCCATCAAACTGGTGAGCCCAGCTCGGTCGGCGGTGGGGCGGGCGCCTGCGGTGAGGCGGGCACCCTGCGGTGTGGCGGGCGCCTGCGGTGAGGCGGGCGCCTGCGGTGAGGCGGGCGCCTACGATGAGGCGGGCGTCTGCGGTGGGGCGGGCGCCTACGGTGAGGCGGGCGCCTACGGTGAGACGGGCGCCTGCGGTGGGGCGGGCGCCTACGGTGAGGCGGGCGCCTGCGGTGGGGCGGGCGCCTACGGTGAGGCGGGCGTCTGCGGTGAGGCGGGCGCCTACGGTGAGGCGGGCGCCTACGGTGAGACGGGCGCCTGCGGTGGGGCGGGCGCCTACGGTGGGGTGGGTTTGTTACCCACCCTTTACACGTACTAGCATTGTGTTCAGCAGTTGGGCGCCGGGCCCAGCCAATTTCGGGCATGGCACGTAACTCATTTCAATTTGGATTCATTTGGCTCGCTAGTTTGTGTCGTTTTTGGAGGGCTGGAAATAATGCCAAGATGATAGCAAATGTGGATGCAATTGCAGCAACGGCCAACAGCTTTGCCCGCCATGTTGACGTAACTACACATACTGTTGTGTATCGAACGACAGCTGCGTTCCAGCTGCGTTCCAGCTGCGTTCTGAAATGGCTGGCGTTAATTGCAGCGTACTGTTAGCGCGGCCCCTTCGGCCCGTTACCTTCCTCTATATATTTGCGACACCAGACGTATTTGGCTAGAATCGTTCGCTTAGGCGCCAGTTCAGCATGTGCCTGTTGGGGTGGCCGGAGTGTGCGGACCGAGGCGTGACTCGGTCGGTGGCCGGAGTGTGCGGACCGAGGCGTGACTCGGTCGGTGGCCGGAGTGTGCGGACCGAGGCGTGACTCGGTCGGTGGCTGGAGTGTGCGGACCGAGGCGTGACTCGGTCGGTGGCCGGAGTGTGCGGACCGAGGCTTGATTCGGTCGGTGGCCGGAGTGTGCGGACCGAGGCGTGACTCGGTCGGTGGCCGGAGTGTGCGGACCGAGGCGTGACTCGGTCGGTGGCCAGAGTGTGCGGACCTAGGCGTGACTCGGTCGGTGGCCAGAGTGTGCGGACCGAGGCGTGACTCGGTCGGTGGCCGGAGTGTGCGGACCGAGGCGTGACTCGGTCGGTGGCCGGAGTGTGCGGACCGAGGCGTGACTCGGTCGGTGGCCGGCTGGCCGTCGTAGCCAAGCTCAGCGGTGTTGGGCGGGCCGCAGCAGCTCGGCCTCGGCGGCCCGGTCGTGACGCGCGCCGCTGCCGGCCGCTGACCCCGGCCGGCGTGGGGTGCTCTTGTTTAAACACGGCTCACCGACAGCGCTCAGCTGTCTGCTGTGTCTGGCGAGCCGTCTGCTCCATGAACCCTGTCCGCTATGTCCGGCGAGCCGTCTGCTCCATGAACCCTGCTCGCTATGTACGGCGAGCCGTCTGCTCCATAGACTCTGTCTGCTATGTCTGGCGGGCCGTGCCCTGTATTTGGACTGCTGGCCGTGTCCCGGCCGACACGGGAAGCCGCCGCTGATGCCGCCGGCCTGTCTTGCAGGAGCCGATGAAGTCGAAAGCTCCACAGCTCCACCTGGAGTACAGGTTTTACCGGCAGCTGGGCAGCCACGGTAAGTGAACTGATGCCGGTGCCCCTGCCGTGCTGTTATCGGGTGATATGCTGGGTAAATGCTGCCGCTGGCCGGTCGATGAGTGCGCGGGGAGGTTCGGATGGCCCGATCCCGCCGGGAGGTACGGGTCGGTGGGTGGGTGTGGTGGGACAGAGTGGTCGGCAGGGGAGGTGTACAGAGTGGCCGGCTGAGGAGTGGGCCAAATGGTGTTGGCCGGCGGACGACCGATCGGCGGGCGATCGCGCGGGGAGGGCCGATCGGGCCGGTCGGAGAGCGAGCGTCCGAGACGGGCCTGCTCGGCGTGTGGCGTACGGCGTCTGCCGGCCGGGATTGAGCTGTGCCGCCCTGGCGGCTGGGCTCGGGCGGCGCTCACCGTCGGCCCGGCCACCGCCGCCGCCGTCAGCGGAGCGCGGCGCCGCTATGTCGGGAATGCCAACGGCGCTGCCAGCGCGCGGCGCGGCCAGTCGCCGACACCCCGTGGCGTCGTCCGTCACCGCTGCGAGAACAAGGCCCGCCGCTCCCGGCCGGCGGAGCGGGCGCATCAGGCGGCCCGGCGCACTTCCGCCGGCGCCGGGATCTCGCGCCCGGCCGGCGGTGACGCCTGTCCTCAGGCTTATGTCGGCAGAGAGCGCCGCGCCTCACCAACGACGTGGGCGCCGCCGGCCGGCCAGTGCCGCCGTCCCGAGAGGCTGCCCGGCCGGACGTTCACGGTGCACAGACACGCTGTATGTATGCGCCCTACTGCACGTGACCCAGCAGGCTTTCAATTATCATCGTCGTTGCGCAGACGGGCTGGTTGCCTCTGTCTCTCGGCGATAAGGTGCTTTGTGTCCTAGCGGCTGCTGTTCGCCCAGCCCGCGGCGGCGGTCGCACCCTCGCCTGCCGTCCTGAACTGAGCCCGTCCTCGTGGGAGCCCTCTGCTGCGGCTGGCGGCGCCGGAGGGCGTGGTCGGCCGACACGCCGCGCGGTATCAGGGGCGCGCGGCGCGGCCCGGCTGGTCGCCAGGCTACGTGACGTCACCGCGGCGTGGGAACAGCCCTGGTCACGTGACGCTGTCATGGTGTGCGTATTATGCGGCGTGGCAACCGCTGGCTTCGGGGCGTGCGGTGCACTGTGAACGTTAATGTTCCTCAGCGAAAACCACAGTGTGGTAAACGTGGCTGCCCTCTTTGCTCCGCTCTGTCTCCGTTGTCTCCGTGCCATTCGCTGTTGTCGTTTTCGCTCCTTGGTCTCCTTACCATCGTCGCTTTATGCGTGTGTCCGTGTCGCCCGACTTTCGCCCGACTCGCCCTCCTTTTCGTACCCGTTCTCACAGATCCTTTTCCTTTCGTCCTTTGCCCTTGAACGCCTGTCCAGCTCACTGGTCCCACTGCAGCCCCGCCAAAGGCGACCGACTGGGGCCGAGCCACCGGCACCGGCGCCGCGTGCCGACGGCCGCCTCGGCCACCAAGCGTCCGTCGGCGTGCTGGCGCCAGTGGCCGGGCGGGACCGATGGCATTTTCCGCTGATCACTCGGCCGAACGTGGCCGGCGCCATCGCCCGGACTCGGTTCAAGGAGCGTCTGTGGCCGTCCGGGTCCGGTGCTCGGTAGGCTGGCGGCGGCTGCCGGCCCCCGGCTCCCAGCACGTGGCGGGCGTCTGCGGCCGGGGCTTCGGCGGCCCCAGCCGGCGGCCGGCGTTGGGTGGACGTGTCCAATCGTGTCGTGCGGACGCAGTGGCGTGCCCGTGCCCGGCGGCTCGCGGGTCTAGTGAGAGCGGGCCGGTTTGCTCAAGCCTGGGGTCGGATTCAGACTGCACACTCTTGGGAGTCCTTCGGTAGGGATGCCTAATGCTCCAGGAACGTGTGTGGAAAGGTTGCTTCAGAAAGACTGCAGTCCTGTCTTTGGCTTTGCTACCAAGCGTTCGTAACCCCACATTTCTTGGCAAATGAACATTAACCACCGCATATTTTGCTGTTTCCCACGCGGAAACTGGTGTGGGAGGTAACCTTGTCATATCAGTTAGGGGAAACCTGCGATCATTTTAGCTAACCTTGCACGTCAGTTAATAGCCCTCGAGTCAAACGCACGCATACCGGCTTCGAATCGACCACAACCTTCAAAAATGCGGATGTAAACCGAAACGGCTATTGATAGCGTTGGCGGGTGCCGACCTTCGCTCCGGGAACTGACGACGCAAGCCGTTCGGCGGCCGCTCCGGGAATGCCCTCCCGCGCTGTTCACCGTTCAGAGGCGGCAGCAGCTAGAAAACCCCCCATACCCGCTTCGGATCTCGCTGGCCGTCTCCCTGTATCTCCAGGCTTCGCTGGCCGTCTCCCGACGTCCTCTGGCCTAGCTGTCTGTCTCCTGGTAAGTTCAGGCCTAGCTGGCCATCTCCCGGTGCCCCCAGGCTCGGCTGGCCGTCTCCCGGTGCCCCCGGGCTCGGCCGGCCGTCTCCCGTTGTCTCCAGGCCCTGCTGGCCGTCTCCCGGTGTCACCAGGCTCTGCTGGCCATCTCCCGGTGCCCCCAGGCTCGGCCGGCCGTCTCCCGTTGTCTCCAGGCCTTGCTGTCTGTCTCCCGGTGTCACCAGGCTCTGCTGGCCGTCTCCCGGTGTAATTCAGGCCCTGCTGGCCGTCTCGCGGTGTCCTCAGGTCTTGCTGGCCGTCTGGCGGTGTCCCCAGGCTCTGCTGGACGTTTCTCGGTGTCCCGAGGTCTTGCTGGCCGTCTGTCGTTATCTCCGGGCGGCGGTCAACTGCGGCTCTGAGTCAGCCCAGCTGACGTGCGGCGGCGGTGATCTTGTGTCGTCCGCAAAACCTCGCGCGGCACTTCCGGCCGGCCCGGCGCGCTGTCCCGTCCCGCCCGCGTGGTCGGTATTTCTGTGCGTCCGACGAGCACTGGGCTAGGGGCCAGGTGGGCGCCGCTGGCGGCCGCGTGGTGCCGGCGGCAGCGCTGCGTCACCGGTGCCGCCGTGTCACTGCCGGCCCACGCCCGCCGACCGGTGCGCCCGGAACGCCGGCTGTTTGGGGCGGGAGCCCCTCCCCCCAGCGCGGCGTGGCGGTTCCCGGTGTTTGGCGGCCAGCGGTGTATCCAGAAGCGGTCCGCGCGTTGGCCGCCAGTTCGGCGAACGCGGCGGGACGACGTGGCGCACCCGCGGCGGCGGCGGCGTCGGCGCTCGTGATCAATAGTCCATGAAGCCGGCGGCGGTAGGCCGGCGAGCTGACGTCACTGCCCGGCGCGTGAATTGCTCGACTGCGGTAGTGCGCCGCACCGGCCCAACTACGGATGGGGTGCCGCTCGGTCGGCCGGCGCCGCCGACGGCCGGGCGCGATGCCGCGCGGGGTCCCATTCGGCCCGCAGGTGTTGCGTGCGGTCTTCCCCCGGCGGGCGGTGACGCCGGCTGCCTTGCCGTCTGGAACTGGCGCGTGGTTTTCTGACGTCGGTCCCGCGCCTACGCTCTGGCCGCCTCGCGGCACCCAGGATAAGCTCGTCCATCGCTCAGATCAAGTCGGGCTGTCGGTGATGCACGTATATCTGTGATCGCTGGCCAGCAATCCTAATTATTTGTTTTGATCGGTCTCGGCGTTTTTGGCCGATGCTCAGCTTCATGCTCAGTCATTGCGTTGCTGGGGTGCTGTTCAGTCGTGATTGTCTGCAGTCTGTTTTCCATGACTGTGCCCACCACCGCACCTGACGCGGTGGACGACCACCACGCGAGGTCTGGTTGACAAACCGGCTGGCGGCCCCGCTTTAGACAGATTGGGCGCGGTGCGGCCGCTTTCAGCCGCTTTAGCGGGTAGAGATCACTGCTGTGATGAGCCTCAGCCATTAGTGACATGTTGTCATCGGTATCGATACAGCATTTTGCGCGGCGTCGTCTGTTTTGCTCGGCGGTTCATCTGGAGCTCCAGTTTGGCGGCGGCTGGGCCATTGCCCGCGTCATTGGTAGACGGCGGGGCACGCAACAGCCGGCCCGGACGCGGTCGGCAGTCGCGGTCCTCCGTGCTTCCCTTGCCGACTCCCTGCCTCCCCATTTTCCGCCCTCACTGCCCTCCCCTTATCGTCTTCTGATTGCCGCCCGCCAGTCTCGCCGCTGCCTCCCTCGCCATCTTCCCCTCGCCACTTCCCTCTCTCGTTCCGCCTCCCTCGCTGACTTCCTCCCTCGCCTCCCTCGCCTCCCTCGCCCGCTAGCTTCCTCCCTCGCCCTCCCCCCCCCCGCCTCCCTCGCCTACCTCTCTCACTGTCTGCCTCCTTGGCTGTTGGCTTGGACGAGAGGTCGCCCAGCTGGCGGAGGAGGAGTGATGATTATGTAGACTTGGTTCACTTGGTCATTTGTCTTTTAATCGCTCTCCTGGACAAACTCAACCCCCGGCCACACCCGGCCGTCCATTTCTCCAGTCTGCAGCCACTGCGGCCCGCACAAGCGACCTCAGCCAGGTCACGTGGTCAGTGCCCGTAGGCATAAATACAGCCGGCCGCGCTGGTTAACCGCTGACTGGGCTGACTGAAAGCCGGCCCCGGAACCCATTATCAATAGCCTACTACAGCTGATTATGCTGTAGACAATGCGTTGGACAAGAAGTATTATATTTCTCGGAATATTTTTCAGTCTACCAGTATTTGCAGGCCCGGCGAGATAACCCACATGCTGTGGCGTGTGAGACCGCAATATCAACAACGCGCAACGTGGTCCGCAGCAAGCATTTATCTTGCGCCATTTTGTATGTGTTCCTGGGAAGGAAATGCCTGCAGGTCAAGGTCGATAATCATAGGCCGTTGCGTCAGACCGCGTTGTTCAGAAGCATGCACTCCTATATATGCGCTGACAGTGAACTGTAGCTGCGATCATAATGTTACGCCTCAAGCTGCGCACGACTCGAAAATGGGAGTCGCCCGGCTGACCGGGGTACATTCACTGCTACTGGCTCCGACACATTCGTTTGTCAGCTGGCTCGCACCATTGCCCGGCGGTGTCCTATTCCACCCCGGCATGGCGGAACCACCGGCCGGCGAGACGGCGGTGGTTAGCCGACGCCCACAACTAATCAGAGCGGTGACGTCCTATTCCACCCCAGCATGGCGGAACCACCGACCGGCGAGACGGCGGTGGTTAGGCGACGCCCACAACTAATCAGAGCGGTGACCGGCCGGCGAGACGAAGGTGGTTAGCCGACGCCCACAACTAATCAGAGCGGTGACGTCCTATTCCGCCCCGGCATGGCGGAACCACCGGCCGGCGAAACGTCGGTGGTTAGGCGACGCCCACAACTAATCAGAGCGCTGACCGGCCGGAGAGACGACGGTGGTTAGCCGACGCCCGCAACTATTCAGAGCAGTGACCGGCCGGTGAGACGACGGTGGTTAGCCGACGCCCACAACTAATCAGAGCGTTGACCGGCCGGCGAGACGACGGTGGTTAGCCGACGCCCACAACTAATCAGAGCGTTGACCGGCCGGCGAGACGACGGTGGTTAGCCGACGCCCGCAACTAATCAGAGCGTTGACGTCATATTCTACCCCGGTGTGGCAGAACCACCGGCTGGCTAGACGGCGGTGGTCGGATGTTTTTCGAGGCCCTTGTCGCCAGAAAAAAACGTCAGAGCAGCGCCGTCTGCTGACTCATCAGCACTGCTGGCGTGCGGAGCATCAGCATTGTTTTGCGGTGTTGACTCTTACCCCGTTGTGGCAAAACCATTGGTAAAGAGAATTCAGAGCTCTTTCCATAAGATAACCTGTATTTTCTAAATCATGCCTTTGAAATCTGTTGATGAGGTCAGAGCTCAGACGGCCACAGCACTGTTGAAATCGGAGGCTGGCGACACTGCTGCGGTACCGGTACTACTTTGCACTGCGGTACTGCTGGTGACAGTGCCCCAATATTAGGCGTCCTGAGTGGCAGGGCTGTCCAAATCTTTTAATGCTATAGCACCCTGGCTTGGGGCTCGCTGTGCCCCTGGGCCCTTAAGACCACATTGTGTCATCATTTGTGGGCGTTGGCTGACGCCGACAACTATTCAGAGCGGTGACGTCATTGTCTGTCGCGGAGTGACGGGGGCATCGGTCTGTGCAGCCGGCGGGATATGACGTCATCGTTTCAGCCTGCGCCGCCCGACTGCTGTAAGGCAGACGTGCTGGTGTGCGGGCCAAACAGCTGACGTGGGCCGTCGGCGACAAAGGCCTGATGGAAGCACAACAGGAGCGCCTTGAACACTACTACACATCCTGATGAGCATGCCGCCTATGCTGGGAGCAGATCGGGGAGGCCCTACCGCTTCTGCGGATCGGCATGACTTGTGATGTGACTCGAAGGTTCCGGTGTTGCTCTGCAGGTCATGAGGGCGCCATGCAATCGGCACGTCTGCGACACTGCTGGTGCCGGGACGGGGCTGAGATCAGAGGGTGTCCGTCAGCCGGGACTTTTGCGGCGCTGCTGGTGCCGGGACGGGGCTGAGATCAGAGGGTGTCCGTCAGCCGGGACTTTTGCGGCGCTGCTGGTGCCGGGACGGGGCTGAGATCAGAGGGTGTCCGTCAGCCGGGACTTGTGCGGCGCTGCTGGTGCCGGGACGAGGGCGTCCGTCAGCCGGGACTTGTGCGGTGCTGCTGGTGCCGGGACGGGGCTGAGATCAGAGGGTGTCCGTCAGCCGGGACTTGTGCGGCGCTGCTGGTGCTGGGACGGGGCTGAGATCAGAGGGTGTCCGTCAGCCGGGACTTGTGCGGCGCTGCTGGTGATGGATGGCTGCGGCCCGAGAGTGGCTGGCAGCCGGTGGCTCGGCGGCTGTGATGCCGAGCGGTGGCGGCGGCGGCGGCGGCCCGGCTGGCCATGACTCAGGCCCGGTTCAAGGCTGGCCGTGTGTACGCCGGCGGACGGGCGGCGGCCGGCCAGTCCGGCCGCCAGTCCCAGTTTTCCGGCCCGGCCCGGGACATGTTGCCACTTGCCCCGAGCAGCGGGCTGGGCGGCAGGCGGCGTCAGCAGCCGACTGCGCCTGGCTTGTGCTTCTCTGTGATGTCCCGAAACGGCCTGATTTGACTGGAAAATCACTGAAGGTGGTAATGTTCCCCGCTGTTGCCTCCGGGTCGGGCTCGCATTTGCCCTTGCTACATGGATGATATTTACCAATCACGTTAGTATCGTAACTTCAAACAGTCAGTTATATTACAAATGGTGACGGGAGACGTAATATCCGTCATGCCTTAAAGCTTTAGTCATTCATTCACGTTGAAAGTGCGCTTTGTCCAATTACACTGTGCATCAGTTGTTATCGCTCAGATATCCTACAAGGCGGTCGCGGGCAATGCTGGGGTGCTGATTCCATAAATCACGTTGTTTTTTCTATCAAGCTCAGTTAAAAAACGTCAAGCATTACTGTCGTCAGGTGTATCCCTGCTTGTAGTAACTCGTGGTACTTTTTAGTGGAGGTAAAGTGTATGGTGGGGACAGCGGCAAGCAGAGAGCACAGCCGGTGTCCGGACGTTGTTGGAGCAGAGCCCCAGAGCGGCCGCCACTCAGCGGCAAGCAGAGAGCACAGCCGGTGTCCGGGCGTTGTTGGAGCAGAGCCCCAGAGCGGCCGCCACTCAGCGGCAAGCAGAGAGCGCAGCCGGTGTCCGGACGTTGTTGGAGCAGAGCCCCAGAGCGGCCGCCACTCAGCGGCAAGCAGAGAGCACAGCCGGTGTCCTGACGTTGGTGGAGCAGAGCCCCAGAGCGGCCGTCACTCAGCGGCAAGCAGAGAGCGCAGCCGGTGTCCTGACCGGACGTTGGTAGGAGCAGAGCCCCAGAGCGGCCGCCACTCAGCGGCAAGCAGAGAGCACAGCCGGTGTCCTGACGTTGGTGGAGCAGAGCCCCAGAGCGGCCGCCCACTCAGCGGCAAGCAGAGAGCACGCCGGTGTCCTGACGTTGGTGGAGCAGAGCCCCAGAGCGGCCGTCATCAGCGCGCTGCTCGCTCGCTTTGGAATGAAGCTCGGTGGTCCTCAATCAGCCATGATTTCTCAGGTTGCCATGTAGCGGCCGGCCAAGTGCCGACGTTCGGGACGTGTTCCCGTGACTCACTCCCGGAGGATTCGGGCCAGTCCGCGGCAGCTCTCGCCGGCTTCCTGTCCGTCCCCAACGACTTCCGGTGCCATCCCCGTCGCTTTCCGGCCAGTGGCCGGCCGCCGCCGGCTCCGGTCGGCGGCGCCGCCGGCGGTGTGGCGCTACCGGCCGGAGCTGGGCACGGGGCGCTGGTCGGGGGAGCTGGCGCGCTGGCCAGCCGCCCGGGGCGCGAGCGAGCGCCGCGCCGCCCTGCCCTGCCACGGCGGCGCCCGGCGCCTAACGGCCGCCTCCAGCGCCGGCGGCGGCCGCCGGTCAGCAGGGTCGTACTCCGGGAGTCAGCTGTCCGGTTCACCTCGGGCGGCACGATAGGCACGCTCCGGTGCCCCCTGTCCTGATGCTGGCCGAGCTGCCCCCTGTCCGAAGGGGTCTGTCATTTAGTGTTTTGCTGCCGACCGGTCTGCGGCCTAGTCGGAAGCGCAGAGGTGGCACGCCGAAGCGTGCCGTCTGCGCACGCTTTCATCCGCTTGTCTCGTCTGCCATCCACTGGCGGTGTTGCCGTTGTGACGCCTGTGGGAGCGGCGTCTGTCGCGCTGGCCGGGCGGCTCGGCTGACGCCGGGCAGCGATGTGACCCCAAACACAGCGCCGATGTAGAGCGCCGCACCGCCCATCGCTTGACCTCCATCTGCTCATGCGTCCCTCAACGGAACGTCCCGGACGGTGTAACGAACGTCCCTGAACTGCCCCACTCGCGCCCGGGCGCCGTGGGGCTCAACCGTCGTTGTCTGACAGGCCTCATGGCGCGCTGCAGTTCAGGCGGGGGTTGTTTTCTGGGAGACGCGTCGACAAGGGCCGTGGCGCCGATCGGCCGGGGCGGTTTCGTGCGCGACTGGGTCGCCCGGCAAGCGTCAGGTGTGCGGGCGCTGATGCGCGGACCGTGGCGGGCGCGCGCGTGCGGTGCTTGCCGCTGCGGGTCGTGAGACACTGACCCCGGGCCAGGCGGGCGGCCGCCGGCTGGAGAGCGCCGCCGTGATGTTGACCGCACTGCGCTATCTCGCACACGGCTGGCGTGCGTTGCTGACCGCACCGTGTCATCTCCTACACGGCTGGGGTGCGTTACTCGTGGGGTGGACATCTGCGTTGACGACTGGGTCTGTACGTTGGCTGTGGTCAGCGGCTAGTGGGAGATCTGACCCCGGCCGGCAGGTCTAACGTTAGAGGACGGTCTGGCTGTGGTCAACGGCTGGTGGGAGATCTGGCCGCGGCCGGCAGGTCTAACGCTGGCGGACGGTCTGGCGGGCCGTTGGAGCGCCAGCTATCGCCGCTGGGTGCCGGTGCGGTGTGGTGACGGGCGCCGCCTGCATGTTGGGCTCTGTGCCGCCGGCTGCAGCAGGGGGGGGGGGGGGGATGAGGATCAACCCGGCCCAGCTCCACTTTCGCCCCGCCACCGACCGGCTGACACAGATCGGCACGGCCCCCACTTCCGGGCGGCGGTGGCGGCGCGTCCGTCCGTCGCCGACGCCCAGCAAGGCGCCATTTGGAGCCGTGTCAAGATGCGTCGGCACTCATCGATCTGGAGGTGGCCGCTGGCGGGTCTGCCACACGCTGCCTGAACAACAGTGAGCGCCACGGACTGACAACGAGGACGACACAATAATTTGGTTACGTTATGCAGCCTTTGTTGGGTTGAGGGAAGTTGCTAAATATCCATGTTCTGTTCTGTATTCCACTTAAGGTATTGCAGATTCTCCTCATTTGAACGCCTCGCCACTTTAAAACCGGTTCTGTATTCGGTGTTGTTGCCAACCGGGTAGACCCGTTGAGCCACCTGATCTGCATATGCAGCCTGCGTGAACGGGCTAGGGATGACTGAAGCCACTGAAGCCACTATCCCGCTGGTTCGAGTCTGCGTCGACCACTACGGGGAGGCCGTGGGGCCACGCCGGGACGCGAGGGCTGCCGGACAGCCGACGCGTCCTTCGCCCGTGGGGACGGCACAGGGCCACACGTGCCAGTGCGCCGGCGCCGGCCGCTGCTGGCGACGGCCTCTGGTCAGCCGGCGCTCGCGCCGCTCTCCCGCCGCCAGCGGCTGGTGTCGCCAGCGGCCGCCGGGCGGGTTAGGGCGGCGCGGCACGGCACAGTCAGGTCGCAGCCGCCAGGCGGGTCAGGGTGGCGCCGCTCGGCGCGGTCAGGCCGCGGCCGCCGGGTGGTCAGGCCGCGGCCGCCAGGGGTCAGGGCGGCGCCGCTCGGCGCGGTCAGGCCGCGGCCGCCGGGTGGGTCAGGGCGGCGCCGCTTGGTGCGGTCAGGCCGCGGCCGCCGGGTGGGTCAGGGCGGCGCCGCTCGGCGCGGTCAGGCCGCGGCCGCCACCACCGCCGCCGGTCCGGTATTTCTGGACATCGACCGCGCCAGCCGGCGTCGACGTGTCGTTTGGGTCGCACGGCTCAAACGCGACGGGCCGCTGCGGACGCCACTCGTCCCGACGGCGCCGGGTGCGGGACGGCGGCAGCAGCTGACGACACGCTCCGTCCGGAACGGACGCCGCTGTCGCCGGGCCGCCGCCGCTGGCCGGGGGTCGATGCCAGCGGCGGTTTGATCCCGGCTGATCGCGGCTGGCGGCTGCCGGACCAGCCCTGCGCTATCGGTCGTCCCCAGCTCAATCACGGCACACAATCAGCCGCTGACGGCGGACGCGTCACGTGACCGCGCCGCCTGGTCACGTGACGGCCGGGTATCGGCTGCGGCGCCGGAGCAGGTGCCGGAGCCGGACGAGCCTCGCTGGCCTACCAGCGGCGGTGACGAGCGCGAGCGAGGCGTGGCCGGGCGCAACATCTACTGTCACCGCTCCCTGAAACAGAATCGTCCTCCCCGAGCGGGGAGCGGTAGTGGGCCGAGGGGAGGGGTGAGCAGCGCTGCGGCGTGCCACGGCTGGCCGCTGCGGTGTGGTCAGCCGGGCTGTCGCTGGGACGGCCGGGCTGGGGACGTCCTCCTGATACCTGCCCTGCCGTCTCGCTGACGGGCGGCGGGCCGTCAGCAGGCGGCGGCTGCTCAGCAGGTCAGGAGGGAGCCGGCCCGGCCGGCGTGTAATGCTCACGGGGCGAGGGCGAGAGGGCGGCCCGACCGCGATCAATGGTGATCAGACGGCACAGGCGTGCACTCATCGGCCGGCCGCCCGGCATCGATTCAACCTCCGACGCCAGCCGACTGGCGCACAGCCGCCAGCGGATGTTGTGCCGGGTTAGTGTGACGTTTGTCCCGTGTGTCTCGCCCGCCGTGTGTTTGCCCGTGGGTTGAGGCTGGCAGGTGACGGCGGCTGGCGGCCTGACCCGACCCGCTGCTCCACAGACGGCGTGCCCAAGGTGTACTACTTCGGCCCGTGCGGGCGCTACAACGCCCTGGTTATGGAGCTGCTGGGCCCCAGTCTGGAAGACCTGTTTGACCTTTGTGACCGGAAGTTCTCCCTTAAAACCGTGTTGTTGATAGCTGTGCAATTAGTAAGTACAGCTGGCTAGCTCGGCTGGCTGGCTCGGCTGGCTCGCTCGGCCGGCCGCTGCCCGTGCGCGCCTGACCCGCTCGTCGGCTGGCTAGCTCGGCTGGCTCGCTCGGCCGGCCGCTGTCCGTGCGTGCCGTCCGCTGGCCGTCTGCTCGTTGGCTAGCTTGCGTGGCCGTGCCGTGTCGTGCCGTCGGAGCCGAGCACAGGAAGTGGCGCTCGAGCGCAGCCTGCGCCGCCGCCGCCGGGCTGGGGCGCGCCGGGCGGCGGTCGCCGGCGCCCGGCCGCATGTGTGTCGCTTTCGTGGCATGTCACTGACGCCGGTCCCTCCGTTCTCTGTCTGTTTTGGTGCACCGGCACGGCTCTGCCTGCGACGCTGCACCCGTAGAAGGCATACCAGAGGTCTATTACTATGGTATGTGCAATAGCAAGTACCGCGCGCTAACCCTGGAGCTGCTCGGACCCAGCCTAGAAGACGTGTTTGACATTTGTAACCGGCGCTTCTCACTTAAAACTGTGCTCAGCATAGCTGTCCAGCTAGTAAGTATGATTTTATTTTGTTGTAGTCCAAGTGCACGCTTCGTAGCTGCAGATGCTTGCGCTGCTATGTTTGCTGCCAGTGAGGTTATCGCCGAGCCGGACCACTAACCACTAAGTCGGTCCCGAGTCACCATTAACTGTCATCTCGGCCGCGTGGTGGAAGTGACGTGGAGAGTCGTGCTGGGAGGGAGAGGGGTAGCAGTCCCCTGGCGATGCCCTCTGCTGGCAGTGGCGGGCTTACGCAATGGGACGCAACCTTGGCGTCACCGCCGTCACTTGCTGCTGCACAGGAGAGCCCTTACAACCCAGGAGTAGACTGGTGGCGTGTTCAGCTCAGTGGGCCTCACCGCACAGCGCCGCCGGCCACGGCGCGGGCAGCGTGTGTGGGGGCGGGGGCTGGCCGCGCCTCCCGTCTGCCGGTGCACCGGCTGTCGGGGCGGCGGGAGGTAGCGGTTGGGAGATCCTGAGACCGCAATTATCGCCTGCACACAGTTCTCCCACGAGTACTACAAATATGCTGTGTAATGCGATACTCAACGCTTGAAAGAATATTGCGCATTGCGTTGAGATGCAGTGCAACACGGGCGGAGGCGTGGGCTCCATCGGGGGTGAGGGACACGCCAGGCAGGGATACGCTGGGTATAGTGGCATCTCCAATGTAACACATGCATCGCGAGGTCTGCCGAGTCTGGTCACGCTCTTCACGGGGTCATCGGCGACTCTGGTTTTCCGACTCCCTGCTACTGGCTCAGTGGGTGTAACGCCGCCAGATCTGCTGACACGGCCGGTTCAGCTGAATTGGAGTTTGTTGTTGTGTTAACTTGGTAGCCTTCGAAAGGCAACTTGTAGGTGAATGGGTTTTCCAACAGCGAAAGCTCTGTGTGTGTATTTTTAAAGATAATTTTGCGCTATTTTGAGGAGGGCAGAGGGTATTTGTTCCAGGCAAAGCTATTTAATAGATGGTGGGATAGTTATGTGGGTGAAGATTCATGGGACAAGATTTTGAAGCAACCAAAACGCGCTGTTCCGATCCTGATACAGACTGGACAGCGCGTTTGTCTTCTAGTTAGCCATTGTTGCTGCAGACACCGAATCAGGTACTCAAGCCTACTGCGTCTGCCGCTCGCTGTTCAGACGATCTGATGCTTGAACCACTTAACCTATCGGATGAACATCATATCCACTTCGGTTATTCTCTGTAGCTCAAACCATTTGATTCACCATTTGTCAGACATTTAGAGGAATTCAGAGTTTCTATGATCTGTAACGAACTTGAAGCTCGAGGACGACACCTGCAGCATGGGGCGAAGGTCGAGAACGGAGAGCGGTGCGGCGCTGTACGGCGAAGCTGTTGATGCGCAGTTCACATCGGAATCCTGAGACCGTCAGCTGCGAAGTCATGAGCCGTCGAGCCGTTGTATCATGAACAGGATGTTTTGGATTGGTGCTTTATGGAGAGGATGTGGTCTTGAAGCGTGTAACCTTGACTCGTAAGTTTGTTTTTTAAGTGAAAGGCATGCTAGCTCTGGCGCGGGCAGGTTTTAGATGTCTATATATATATATATATATATATATATATATATATATATATATATACACACACACGAGTCTCATCTTGCTGGACCCTGCCAGTTTGTTTTTCCTTCTGTTACGATGGCCAGTGACAGCCTCGAGTTTATGCGTAATCGCCCAGATACATAGCTAATGGTTTCAAGATGGAAAACTGACTGTCCAAAACCACTTCAGAACATGATGCGCCGAGCTACGTCATTGCATTGGAAAACTGCGAGGCGTTTTTGAAAACGTGCACAGAAAGGCACAAGTAGCGTTCACCGTGAAGCAACATTTGGTTGGGGTATTGGTAAGCGTATGCCGGTTGTGATTGGGATGCTCCAATCTGCCACCGATCGCCAAAGATATGCCACGAGTAGGTAGCGAGGCACTATAGCGAGTTCTGACGCGATCCAGAACATTCGTATGACCTGTCCGTCAGTCATGGGGCTGCGCTCTACTGACAGACGACATGTGTCTGGATGTTTTTGGACGGTGTCAAGAGCAAACAACCAGTCAATTCCACTGTTTAGTCGCACGCGGGGTGGCGCTGCACTCGCGAAACACGAGGGCTGCAACCCCCCGGAGGCCCGCACAGTTGACACAACCGCCCCGGAGACTTGCACAGTAGACACAACCGCCCCGGAGGCCCGCACAGTAGACACGATCGCCCCGGAGACTTGCACAGTAGACACAACCGCCCCGGAGGCCCGCACAGTTGACACGATCGCCCCGGAGGCCCGCACAGTAGACACAACCGCTCCGGAGGCCCGCACAGTAGACACAACCCCCCAGAGACTTGCGCAGTAGACACAACCGCCCCGGAGACTTGCGCAGTAGACACAACCGCCCCGGAGACTTGCGCAGTAGACACAACCGCCCCGGAGGCCCGCACAGTAGACACAACCGCTCCGGAGGCCCGCACAGTAGACACAATCGCTCCGGAGGCCCGCACAGTAGACACAACCGCTCCGGAGGCCCGCACATTGGACACGTATGACGCTGTCTGGCGGTGTCGACGCCATGTCATGTCTTTCATGTATGTTGAATGTTTATGGTGAATGTTACCCATGCTTACAATATGATCAAGGCTCACCTAGATAAAAACGTCATTGGTATTGTCGGTGCAATGTTTCACTTTTTCCAGAAACACGTTCAGACATACACTAGATTGGAATCTAATGTGAAACGATAACATCACATAACATGTGAAATGTCCCAATAATAACACAGTATCAGTCAAGTCAACCATGTAACTTGCAGATTTCTTTGCATTGCTAGTATATGAGTTTTAAGCCAGTTAAAGCCATGCTATGAAATCAAACTATATTTACACCTATCTGCGAGAATGTTTTATTGAATATATATTATTCCCGATTGAATATATATATACCCCGAGAATGTTTTATTGAATAATATATATATATATATATATATGTATGTGCGTATATACACATTTGTATTATCTTGTTGCGAACGTCGATGGCATTTGCATGCACATTGCCGTAAACTAGGCGACTTAATGCGGCCCATCAGATCCACATCTTAGAAGATGATCAACGCCACGTCATATCCACGTCGGCTGTGACGAACAGTGGTTATATGCAATACGTTATCAATATCTATATACTATGCTTGCTGTATGTACGTATGTATCCCTTGTCTACCCGGCCATTTGCGCCATGCCGTGTCCGGTCTCCATGTCCTGCCTTGTATGCGCGGGTAGTGTCCAACATGGCCGCAAAGCGTGCCTCTTCAGAACATTTGCACCTTTTGTTACAGCGTACTGCGCAGTGGTCGTTGCCTCGTCGCTGTGGTGCTCTGTGTCGGGTCAATACGTCTGGATGTGGTGCTTTCCCAAATTCAGCCGCACTACCTAACACCGCGGCCACACGCTTCCTTCCTCGGCTGCCGCTACTGCGTGGCAGCGAGCTCCGGGAACAACGATCAATGCCTAAAGTTCAACGGGGAAACTCGGCCTCCGGCACTCAACCACCAGCTGCAGTGTCAAACGATCTGTTGAACTGGTGAACTGTTGTCTGTTGAACACGACCCGTCGGCCCCTGGGGCGCATCAAGTGCGCATTGCAGGGGTCACGGGACTGCGTCCGCAGTGCGTCTGTGTTGGGTCACGATTCCTGTAGCGGGAATCACATTTTGCTGATGGAAATGACCGTGCCAGTAATTCCTGTCGATAAGACGTGCCTAGTGATTCGGATTCCCTTCGGCTGAGAGAAAACGTAGCCTTTGAACTGTACTATGCGATTGCACCTCATCATTCAAACGTTACCCTAGGCATTTGGGAATATCAGTAACGGCAACTTATAGAGCTATGACAATCTTGCAAAGGCAAGAGGATGACTGGTGGTATTTGAGAAAGCTATGTGGGAACTACGACAAACCTTTTCATCTAACCATCCCCAAGCGTGATAATACTCCGTGGGTGTGCGATGAAGAGGGGTAGCGGTCCATTGGGCGGTCAGAAGCTGTCAACGCCGAAAACAAAATGGGAGAAAGCACCGCCTTTTAATACTTTTGTGGTTGTAAAACCAAAAGGTATGGATCTTGTTTCTGAAACGCAACGCAGTTCTATGCATCTGTCAGCTATTAATGAGTCTGAGCACTATTACAGCTTCCTCGCCGTTCATGAAATAGACGACTTCATGAACTTTTTGATTTTGATTGATTTGAACATGAACATGATTTCATTCACGAATTTGGCAATGGGCGGCCTCGGAGCGTAGGCATTTCTCAGGACTTGTCTCGGGGAAAATAAACACTTAACACGCGCTAGAGTGGGCGTCGATTTGTCCCTCCCCCGAATAAATTTTCGGAATAACTTCCGAACGACGCGGCTTATCCGCACCAAACTTTTTAGATGTGCCTTCTAAGGTCGCCGATGGCAGGTGGTCACAGGTCATGGTTGTCAGCGAAGGCAATTCCAAGGAAATTGTGCAATATGTTGCGACAGCGAGGTGTAAGGCAAAGCTGTACAGCCTGGAGATGGATTCTTAAGCGATTAAAAATTGCATTCAGGATTGCGATTCATTCCATTCGACTTGGATTAGATGTGAAGGTCAGGCCATTGCCTAAACCAAACTGCGTTTTACTGAAAAGTTTGCTTTATGCGATGGTTTTTGATGCTCATTTCAATATTTTCACAGGGACGTCAGCAGACATGTTTTTTGGACTTCATTAACGTCAGAGCAATTCATTGACCTAAAATGATCCCATTCAAACTTTTGTTCTGGGGAACATGCTGCCTTGCGTAGGCCTTCGCGCTGGTTCAAATTCAAACATCAAAACAATATCAAAGGGTTTTCGTCATTTTGAACGGAGGGTCAAAGAAGATCACTGACCTGATATTAATATAAGTGACCTTTTGCTCAGAAGAGGCATCTAGATCACTGTTGGTTGCGTGAGGAGGTCTGCGGCCACTTCGGACACTGATCTGCAGTTTGACCTTATTTGACCTTCTTTGACCTGCATATCATGACCTAGGAACTTCAAAATGTGGCATTAGTGAGTTTACATGCAGGGCTTACCTACTCTGAGAATTTGGTGTTCAGCTCTCTTTTTCTGATATTTCAGGGGGGGGGGGGGTAGTTGACCCCCACCCGAGCGCGTCGCATTCAACCGGCCGCCGGGACGCGTGCTTATCAAAGCTATTGTCCAACACAAAAATACGCACCCCTTCACTTAATAGGGGTGCGTTTTGAGTGAAGTTAATCAGTTTGAGTGAATTGTCTATTATACTTAGCGGTTAGTGTTAAAGTAGCATATTTTATGATAGTAAAAACAACATGTCCATATTCAAGAAAAAACCGCACACGGGCTGGACGGCAGCCCCGCCCCCGCCCCGACATCGGCAGACGCACGCGCTGCCAGCCCGCTCGGCTGTCACTAGACCGCTCCCGAACACCGCATGTGGTGGCTGGGCACGCTGCTTGCCGTGTAGAAGGTGTGTCTGCATGTCTTTCCCTTCTGTGAACGATCGCATCCGGTGTTTGTTGTCAGTGATTCAGCGGAAGTCCCGATACAAGCGATTGCTAAGTTATCGGATTATTTTTCCGCATGTTTTTCTGGTTTTGCAAAGCGTGTCGCTTAAATTTCAATGTGAGCAGCACTGTTGGGTGTTTGACGGGCTTTCCCACATGAAAGGTCCATTCTTGCTCGTATGTTTTTGCCCTGTTCGACTAACCATCGTCGTTCAACGTGTTTCAGTTACATAGGATAGAATTTGTCCACTCCAAACACCTCATATACCGAGACGTGAAGCCCGAGAACTTCCTCATAGGCCGGAGCTCAAACAGAAAAGACAAGGTCATCCACATCATAGGTATGTGATGCCAGGCAGCCCTAGCGGCGGCACCGCCTTCGGCTCCATCGGACGCTGTACGTCATACATGCGTCAGGCGTCCCCGTCCGATGTCATCCGCCCTTGCTCGCCGGACCACGGGCGTCAGCTCGTCCGCCGTGTGACGTCACCCGTCCGAGGTGTGACGTCAGCTCGTCCGCCGTGTGACATCATTCGTCCGAAGTGTGTTGAAACTACGGGAGCCGGCCGCCGGCCTGTCGTCGCCGGCGAGACGGTGCGCCGTCTGTCAACGCGGTGCGCGCCGCTGCTGTGTTGCGCCTGACGGGCGTGGGCGCGCGGCCACGCTCTGCGGCGTGGCGCTCCGTCACCAGGTGGCGCTGCCGGCAGATTTCGGCCTGGCCAAGGAGTACATCGATCCGGAGACGAACCGCCACATCCCGTACCGGGAGAACAAGAGTCTGACCGGCACGGCGCGCTACATGAGCATCAACACGCACCTGGGCAGGGGTGAGCCAGCGGCGCGCGCGCGCGCGGGCGCCAACGTCGTGCGACGTCACTGGATGTGGGGCCGTGGGCGTTCAGGGGATGGTCAGAGCCCTGCCACGTCGGCGGGCTCAGGTAGCCGTGCCTAGTGAACGCGGGTCCCGTGGCTGAGTCCGCCCCGCAAAGGCAGGACCGAGTGCTGACAGGCGGTGGGCGAGGGAGGTCCGGTCACTCGATAAAAGTATCGGAGCCAGGGGACCATCACACGCCGATAGTCAGTCACCACTTGTGGTGTAGCAGCGTTTAAGGCAGGCTCACGTGCGGCTAGATTTGTGTGTTTACCTGGGTGATTCATGGTGGGTCAACGGATTGATTTGTGTAAGCGTCTGGCTGATTGAAAGAATGGGAGCACACTGCACTTGGTATTTGTGGAATCCAGTTCGTCTCTCAGAGTAAGCGCAAACGTTCACCATGTACGTTGGAACCTCCAAAGAATATTGCAATGCTATGTTTGTTATCTTCTGTGCCTGGATTTAATTTTTCTCTTTGCTTCGCACTCCTGGAATGGGGCGTTCAGCTCAGCTCGTCCCCCGATCTCGTGAGCTTACGGCCGGCAGCCGGTGGCGAACCATGCTCACAGCCACGTGTGGCCCGGCCCGAGCCGCCGCCGGCCGTGTTCCAATGCTCGGTATGCCCTGCTGGAATAGGCCAGCTCGTATCGACCGTCGGTACGGGCCGGCAAGTGGGCCCGGCCGGTACCTTATGGGACGCGACGCCAGCCGCCGCCGCCGCCGCCGCCGCCGCCGCCGCCGCCGCCGCCGCCGCCGCAAAACCAGGACGGCAGCCGGCCCAGACAACGCCGCTGCTGTCTCGCGCCCGCGCTGGGCTCAGGCCAACGCCTCCGTGGGAGCGGATGCGGGCGCGGATGCTGCCCAGACAGGCTGCGGTTGAATCGCTGCCGTCGTGAGTGGGTCGATGCGATGGCTGGCTGGAGCGCGGTGCGGCGGCCGCGGGGCGCGCAGTGCTCCGTCCTGTCGGAGACGCGCAGTGCTCCGTCCTGCCGGAGGCGCGCAGTGCTCCGTCCTGCCGGAGGCGGGAGATGTGGAGCGGACTCGGCGCCAGCGTTATGACACTGACGGATCCGACGGCCGCGGCGCCGCCGCCGCCTGCCGCTTGGCTTGGCACGACCGCCAATCGCCGGGTGGCTGTCGGCACGTGAGACATGGCCGCGACGACGGGAGACATGGCCGCGCCGCTCGCATCGGCCCGCTGCCCCCTCGTTGGGGCAGCGTATCCCCTCAGCGGGCCGCGCCGCCGTTTCCCTCAGCGGGACCGGGTGGATGCTCCTCTCAGCAGGGGTGGTTGGGTGCTCCCCCCAGCGGGACCGGGTGGATGCTCCCCTCAGCGGGGGTGGGTGGATGCTCCTCTCAGCAGCCCAGCGGGACCGGGTGGATGCTCCCCTCAGCGGGGGTGGGTGGATGCTCCTCTCAGCGGGGGTGGTTGGGTGCTCCCCTCAGCGGGACCGGGTGGATGCTCCTCTCAGCGGGACTGGCTGGATGCTCCCCCCAGCAGGGGTGGTTGGGTGCTCCCCTCAGCGGGACCGGGTGGATGCCCCTCTCAGCGGGACCGGGCCACGCCAGACATCCGCTGCTGTCTGGCATCACTCATGCTTATAACTTCTTATCCTCGTTCACTGCTCCCGATTGCCGGAAGATACGTGTTTTTTCTCAATCGTGTAAGTACGGCTAAGCGGAGTTGTGAAACAAATTCCCTGTGATTTGAAAGTTTTAACGCCAGCAAAGATGTGCACATTATTTTTCAAGCAATGCACAGTCGTTGTAAGCAAAAGTTACTTGCACTGTGCTGATATGCCATGCGGTATTGCAAATGGTGATACCATTTTTTTGGAGAGTTACCTATTGCCCTTTAATATAAGGTAAGGCGACCTGTTGGCTTTGGGTACTGCTCATCGGTTTCTACCTGTTCATTGTGGAGGAAGGTTTGAGAAAATCGCGATAAGTCTCCAACTGCAGTCGTGACAGTCGTGAAGTCTCGTCGAGGAAAGGCTGCACGTTTTTTCCGGATGGCGACACGATGTGAGGTGGACAAGTCCAGTACGCAAACCAGAGGCCCAGGGGTAGAGTGCACAGTACAAAGGCCATTAAGTTATGAAATTTGGGCGACAGTTGATCAATGATATTTTGTATGCTTCATTGGTTAGGTCAATTGAGGGATCTCATGGACTGTATGCTGCTGGTTTTGGCAAGAGTAATCAGCGCTTAAATGACGCCTTAAATCACCTGGTTGCTGTATTTGTCCCTCAAACCATTTTTTGGCGTTTCATCTGGGCTTATAGGGTCGATCTGCGCGGTTACCCGTACTTGTGACGGTACATGCACCGTTACGTTCCTTTTTATGGGTGCATCGATTTCTGGTCAAATTCACCCTGTCGCAGCACGCGAGCGCATTGCAAAGTGGACGCTTTGGTGTTAATTAGCGGGACCCTCGTGGAATAACCTCGCTGGGGACTGTCCTTCAGTACTTGTGTCCGGTTGAAGAAAACCCCAGGCAACTGTTCTCAGCTGAAGGAGAGGGGGAGGGGCAGAAACTTAACTGAGACAGTCTGCAAAGTACGGCCGGCCGTCACCAGTCCAGTCCAGTCCAGTCCAGTCCAGTCCAGTCCAGTCCAGTCCAGTCCAGTCCAGTCCAGTCCAGTCCAGTCCAGTCCAGTGTAGTTCGGTCGGGGCAAGTGGCGCCAGTCCGGGCCCACACCCGGGCAGACCCGCACTCTCCAGCGCCGTGCTGGAGCGGCCTGGCCTGCCAGGCGCGGCGGGCGGCGGCGCCCGTCCGGCGAGGCGCTTCACGGCAGCGGTCACCGGCCGACGGCGACGCCCCTCCCCCACCGACGACACACCTGCCGAGCGCGGTCCGCAGTCATTGTCGGCACACACCCCTGCTTCACCCCGCCCCCCCCCCCCCCATGGTTGCCGCGCCCCGCCCCGTCAGCTGGGGCGGTGTGGTGAGACACGCCTCCCTCTGTGTTCTCGGAATGCAGTGGTGAACCGGGCATCAATGTTCCGCCGAGTGCGGCGCCGCAAAACCTTGGAAGGGAACCGTTGAAGGTGATCCCGTTTGTCCGGCCGGTTGCGGCAAATGGATCAGTTTTACTTCGATGTGTTATCTGGGTTCATGGATACGTTTGGTGTGATCGCGTGCCATGACACACCTATAGGTTTTTATAGACCACCGTTCTGAGTATAACCAGCGCCGAAGTGACCGGGATCTGCTGCCCAATGCATGTCAGTGTCGGAAGAGATGTGTCATGGACCAGTTCACATTTTTCTTATGCCCAAGTACGGAAAACATTCAGTGCGCTGCCACTTTCCCCACCTGCGAACTGGCTGGCGAGACAAGCACACACAAATATTTGCCTTTGCTACCCGATCGCGCCGTGATTGTTGCATTTCAGTCGCTGCTGCCTTTGTGTCTGAAGAGTTGAATGGCCCGATACAATGGCTGGTCAGATGGGATTGTCTTGCGGCTGTTTTGGCGGTAGCGTTGTCGAAAGCATTCACTTTTCCACACGACGGCTTTGTTCCTGCACGTTCGGTGTAGGATTCGGTCCTGGCCTTATACGATCTCGTGATTGCTAAGCAGGAAGCCCGGGAGACATGGGCGCCATGGCGACCCATCCCCGGCCGGCGGCGGCGCTTCGGAGCCGGCCGAGTGTCAGCAGGGTGGCGTCCTGAGCCGGCAGAGCGTCGACAGGGCGGCCCCTCGGAGCCGAGGCCCCATGCTGCGGTGTCAGTCGCCAGCCGCAGCTGCCTCGGCTCGGCGCTGGTGGTGGCGCGACGCACAGCTGACCGTCGTGCCGCTCACCGTGTGTGCCAGTGGTGGCTCGCCCACTGGCCGCCGCTCCGGCCGTGTCGCGCGCGTACCGCTCGGCGCGGAGGCGCTCGGCCGCTGTGACCCTCGGACAGCCGGCGGTCGGGCCGGCCGTGTGGGCGCCGCGGCCGCAGACTCGGCCCGAACAGACCGGGCGTGGCGACAGGACCCGCTGTGGCACGCTGGCCGCCGCGTGCCGACCGTGCTGCCATAGCGAGCGGCGCACGTTCTGCTGACTCGGCTGACGGCTCCGTATTTAGGGCCCGCGAGCTGTCACTGGCGCGCGGCCCGGCCCGGCTCGGCCCGGTCTCGGCCAGCGCCACCTGTCGGCTGCCGCCGCGCCCGATAGCGGGCTGTTTCTGTCAAGTGGTGGTACGTCCGCGGCCCCTTGAGCTGGCGAGCTCTGATGGGTGGGCGTTGTGTCCCGAGGGCCGGGTGTCCCGGTCTGTAGCGGCGTGTCAGCAGGAGTGATGGCCCCGGCCCGATGCCGGCAGCAGCCACACGTGCGCCCCACTGACATTGTGGGGCTTGGCGCCACTCCCGGCTGAGCGGGCGCCGCAGCTCCGAAGTGGGCTGGGCGGGGAGGGGGGGGGGGGGGGGGGCAGGCACTAATTGCGTCTGTTTTGCTCAGTGCATCACGAGCCATTCTACGGACCATCGCACCGTCTGTCAGGCAGCGGGCGCAGTGTCGGCCGAATGTGTTTGAGGTATCTCCGTCAATGTCTATCGAGTCCTTCAGCGTGCGTGGCAATGTCACGCGCTGAGCTGTGCCCTTCTCTTTTTGTGGTACCTTCAACTGGATGGTATCAAGTGGAAGGGGGAGGGGGGGGGGGGGGCATGCCAAGCCAGTGTCCTGCGGCGTGTTACCGCCGACCCGGCGCTGCGACCCGATGTCGAATACCCTGTGGACTGGGGACTCTGAGCCGATGATCGCTGACCGCTGACCGGGATCTTACCCTTGTTTCAGAGCAGAGTCGGCGGGATGACCTGGAGGCGCTGGGTCACATGTTCATGTACTTCCTGCGCGGCAGCCTGCCCTGGCAGGGCCTGCAGGCCGAGACACTCAAGGAGCGGTACCAGAAGATCGGCGACACCAAGCGGGCCACGCCGATCGAGGTGCTCTGCGAGAACTACCCCGGTCAGTGGCGACGGACGGCGGCGAGCGCGCCGGGCAGCCCCGCCGGGAGCGTGGCGTCGGCAGGCGCCCTCCAGAGACAGGTGCCGCCGGACGTGTCGGCACCGGCGCGTGCTCGCTGCGGGGAGAGCGACCTCTGAGCGGTGCTGTCGCAAGGGGCGGCGGCGGCCGCCGACTGCCGCCTCTCATCCATATGGAGCGGCCGCCCGGTCCACCGTGCGACTGACTGGTCATGTTAATGGCATGGCCTCGACCGTCGATCTGGACCCAGCCACCGGTCGGGGGCCCACCGCAAACACCCGAGTGGCGGGAGAACAGACGCACGCTGTCGCTATATGTGGTCCCGCAGTCGGCCGGTGACTCGGGCGGCGAGGTGTGCAGCGCTAGTCGGGCCGCGTGCCTGCGAAGCCCGGCGCCTGGGGGGTCGAGCGGCGGGGTGTGCAGCGCTAGTCGGGCCGCGTGCCTGCGAAGCCCGGCGCCTGGGGGGTCGAGCGGCGGGGTGTGCAGCGCTAGTCGGGCCGCGTGCCTGCGAAGCCCGGCGCCTGGGGGGCCGAGCGGCGAGGTGTGCAGCGCTAGTCGGGCCGCGTGCCTGCGAAGCCCGGCGCCTGGGGGTCGAGCGGCGGGGTGTGCAGCGCTAGTCGGGCCGCGTGCCTGCGAAGCCCGGCGCCTGGGGGTCGAGCGGCCTAGGCTGCTGCAGGGGGCGTTGCATTGCCGCCGTGTTCGTGGAAGCATGGGGGCCGCGCGGCCCGGCAACCTCCGCCGTTGGTCTGGCTGCTGGTGGGCGGCTAGAACGACACTGCAGCCACGGCCTTCTGCTGACCCGTGGCCGACGGGCGCCCGGGCCCGTGACCTGTCGGGGCGAACCTGCGCTCCGCTCATTGCGTGTGCCCGTCCCTGCAGCGCCCTCAGCGCGTTGGCGGCGGTGCTGCCGCCGGCCCGGGGCCGCGGGGCGTGCGGGCGGCGGCGGCGGTGCACCACCGCTGCCGGGGTGGCGGCCAGGCCGGCTGGTCAGCTGTCGGACCGAGTCGCTTCGTCTGCTGACAGTCGACCCGCTCGCTGTCCCGCCCCCGGCCCGCCTCCGGGACGGCCGCCGCTCTTAAGGCCATGCTGAGAGCGCATGGCAAGCGTGCTGAGGGCAGAGGACACTCCGGTGATAGTTTGGGGAGCGGGGCCTCTGCTGTGATGAAGCCGTTTCCCATGCACCGCTGACGGCAGCGGTGATGGGCCGTGTTGCCGTTGATGGCCCGCGTCGCCGTGATGTGTGGCGATAAGTCGCGGCCCTGGCAAGCCTCAAATGGTGCAGCGCCGGCGTGATCGGTTTTGGGCGCCTTGATTGAGAGGAGGAATTACGGCGAACGACGTTTTGCTATGACGAGGAATCACCGTATCGATATGATACCTGCGCCAGTGCTGAACGCACAACACTAGTACCCGTTTTAAGCTCACTGTCATTCGCAGGTAACTCAGTTTACTGTGCGATATGATTGATTGATGTCTGTTGGTTTGTGTTATAATTGTGTCCTGTTGACGCACGCCTGAAATGTACCACAGATGAACTGGCCACCTACCTGCGGTACGTGAGGCGGCTGGACTTTTTCGAGATGCCCGACTACGACTACCTGCGCAAGCTGTTCCAAGACCTGTTCGACCGCAAAGGCTACGTCGACGACGAGGAGTTCGACTGGACGGGACGCACCATGGTGGGTGGGGCGACGTCTTGCGAGGCGAGCAGGAGTGACGCGACCGTCGTGGTGTCAACGGACGGCACGTTCCTCGTAGTACGGCTGGACGGCGTTGGCCGAGGGGCACTTTGGCACGCTGGCCTGAACCGTGCGAGGTTTGGCTGGGCGATACTCGTGTCGTTTTTGACGGGACTGGGGCGCGCGGAGCTGTGCCTGACTGAAGTATGGTGGAGGTCAGTGCTGGTCGACGCTCAGTCGTGGGCGGGGCCCAGTTCCGGTGCGGATCGACCGCAGATCACGCGACGGTCCTCTCGTAAGCCCCGGCTCGTCAACGGCCGAGCCGGTCGCCACCAATGGCAGCTCGCCGCGCTGCGCCCGCTCGCCCGGTTATCATGGTGAACGTGCAGGCGCAATTGGTTCTCGATGATTGGTTGTCAGGGAGTGTCAGCTGACGTCGACCCTCATTCGCCAAGTGTGAGATCAGATTGGGAGTGGACTAGCGGTCGAGTAAGAGGTTGACCTCGTTTTTCGCCTGAGCACGCCATTATTAGAGCGCGGGCGCGCCCCGGGGTCGTCCAGGTTGTTGCGTGCATCAGCGCCTCCTTCAGACAAGCGGTACGCGGAGCTGCTCCGGTTTGGTGGCGTTCCTACCCACTTACCTCTCTTATGGCACACGCCGTATCAGGCGTCCTGTTGGCTCGGCACACGTTGGCATATTCATGGTGTTCGGCAGTCCGGAGAGAGAGAGAGAGAGAGAGAGAGAGAGAGAGAGAGAGAGAGAGAGAGAGAGAGAGAGAGAGAGAGAGAGAGAGAGAGAGAGAGAGAGAGAGAGGGAGAGGGAGAGGGCAGGGAGAGGAGAGGAGAGGGAGAGGGAGAGGGAGAGGGAGAGGGAGAGGGAGAGGGAGAGGGAGAGGGAGAGGGAGAGGGAGAGGGAGAGGGAGAGAGGAGAGGGAGAGGGAGAGGGAGAGGGAGAGGGGAGAGGGAGAGGGAGAGGGAGAGGAGAGGGAGAGGGAGAGGGAGAGGGAGAGGGAGAGGGAGAGGGAGAGGGAGAGGGAGAGGGAGAGGGAGAGGGAGAGGGAGAGGGAGAGGGAGAGGGAGAGGGAGAGGAGAGGGAGAGGGAGAGGGGAGAGGGAGAGGGAGAGGGAGAGGAGAGGGAGAGGGAGAGGGAGAGGGAGAGGGAGAGGGAGAGGAGAGGGAGGGGAGAGGAGGGGAGAGGGAGAGGGAGAGGGAGAGGGAGGAGAGGGAGAGGGAGAGGGAGAGGAGAGGGAGAGGGAGAGAGGGGGGGGGGGGGCGATTGCCGGCCGGCCGGTGTGTCGCGCGGTGTGAGGGCGGGCCAAGCAGGCGTCGACTCGTGTGGCCCGGGGCGGCGCGCTCGGCGTCGACTCGTGTGGACCGGCTGGGCGGCGCGCTCGGCGTCGACTCGTGTTGGCCCGGCTGGGCGGCGCGCTCGGCGTCGACTCGTGTTGGCCCGGCTGGGCGGCGCGCTCGGCGTCGACTCGTGTTGGCCGGCTGGGCGGCGCGCTCGGCGCGTCGACTCGTGTTGGCCGGCTGGGCGGCGCGCTCGGCGTCGACTCGTGTTGGCCCGGCTGGGCGGCGCGCTCGGCGTCGACTCGTGTTGGCCCGGCTGGGCGGCGCGCTCGGCGTCGACTCGTGTTGGCCCGGCTGGGCGGCGCGCTCGGCGTCGACTCGTGTTGGCCCGGCTGGGCGGCGCGCTCGGCCGCGGTGTGATCGATCGGCCCGGCGCCGACTGACGCTCCCTCGGGCGACCCGGCGTCGCTCTGTCTGACCTCAGTGGCCTGTCTACTGTCTGGCTCCGACACACCGCTACCCGCTATGGAACGCCTTGTCTGCATGCCTGGTTCATGTTAAGTGGGATGAAAATGGCAAGCGGGTATTTTTGTGGTCACGACATTTAGACCCGGCTACCGCGGCGACTGCGCCGGATCTGAAGGCGCCTTGGCCTCAGCGCCGGATCTGAGGGCGCCCGAGCTCAGCGCCGGATCTGAGGGCACCCGAGCCCAGCGCCGTATCTGAAGGCGCCCGAGCTCAGCGCCGGATCTGAAGGTGCCCGGGCCCAGCGTCGTATCTGAAGGCGCCCGAACCCAGTGCCGTATCTGAAGGCGTTCCAGTCCAGCGCCGTATCTGAAGACGTCCGGGTCTCAGCGCCAGTTGCATCGGATGTGCGTTCGTTTCGGACCAACAATGGTGTTGGATGACGCCAACAGCGCTCCGTGCCGACGGGCCTGGAAGGTATGGCTGACGGCTGCAGTAGTCGCATACCGCCGGCGTATGACAAAGGCCCTTGACAGCAGAAGGAGAGTCAAACCACCCTGCTTGAAGCAGTAAAGCCCACGCGCACGGCGGCCGTGCTAGTGGGATCAGGGTTTTCCGTTCCGGAGGCCGTGGCGGACCTCAAAAGCCTTGCGCTTAGCTGTGAGCTGGCGTGGCCGGGTGAGCGAGGGCAGGAGGCCTATGGACAGCTGGTGAAGATGTGTGCGGCTGGTGCTCTTGCTGTCAGCAGCCGAAGGCGGGCGGCTTGCGGGCGGGAGCCTTGCTCCCGTCTGACGGAGCGCTGCCGCACACGGCCGGCTGTGCGGCCACCGAGGGGTGACTCTTCGATGTCCCGCCCGGAAACCCCACTGACCAACTAGCCGAGCAGGGCGAACCCACTGCATGGGAGCGGTCTCGATTAAAGAGCACAAGCACCTAGTGGGCGTCACTGGTCAAGAAGCGTTGTTGCTTACGTTAATCTTCGGGTCTGTATGCGGCTAGTCATTTTGTTTGTCTGGAAGCCTTCTCAAAATGGTGTGGCACTGGGCGTAATGCAAACTTCACACAAAATGGCGCGGACAAATCAGTGCATTTCTGTGCCGGAGCAGTCGCCAGGTTAAGCAAAGGGGAGGGGGGGGGGGGTCTATCCTGTGACGCCACAAAGTCGCGGATTAATCGCTGCCCAGAATAGTCGAGCCTGACACCCTGAGCTGCGGTCGGCGGCGACAAGCGACGAACGTGAGAGTGCGTTTCGCAGTGTTGTAGCCATCCGAACACAGGCCTCCGATGTGTTGTGCCGCCCAGCGGCAGCGGGCCCTAACTGCGGTGCCGCCGCGCTGTGCCCCCAGTCGACGCCGGTCGGCTCTCTGCAGACCGGTCAGGAGGTGATCGTGTCGCCGAACCGAGAGCGGCATCCCACCACCAACAAGGTGAGACGGCCGCGAGTGCATGCCCCCGGTGCCGTCCCCGCCGTGTGGGTGTGCTCCCCGTCAGTGAGGCGGTGCATGCGCAGCACGCCCGCCAGCGTCGGTAGCGCGGCTGCCGCCTGGCATCGGCTGCGACGGCTGCCTGGCGCCGGCCGCTGACCGCACGCGCCCCTCGGTCTGTCTGCAGGGCGGCAAGGCGGCGGCCGCCTGGCCCGACTCACACCGGGCCTCCAATAACCTGCTGGGGGGCATGCTGACCCCGGCAGACCGGCACGGCTCTGTGCAGGCAAGTGGGGCGGCCCAGCGCGGCTCGCGACGCGGCCTTCCGCGCGGCTGGGCCGACGGAGATGGCGGCTACGGCCGGGACAGCTGACTGTTGGGACGGAACAGCCTGGGTAGCGCGCATGTGCTTGGAGCCGTAGCGTAGTCTGCGTGGTGTGCTCCCAGTGTAAACTCGGACGGAGTAGGGCGCCGTGTGACTTGTCCAGCGCGGCCGCGCCGCTGACCTGGCCTGACCGGACCGGATCTGGCTCCGACAGGTGATGAGCTCGGCCAACGGTGAGCTGGGGGCCGACGACCCGACGGCCGGCCAGAGCAACACGCCGATCGCCGCGCCGCCAGACGTGGATGTGGTCGACGAAACTAAGTACGGCGTCGCGTCAGGTGCCGCCACCGTTGGACGCGTCCACCCGGTCTTAGAGTCATCCGCTGTCAAGCGAGCAATCACTGTTGAGCAGACATCTCTGTCTCCCGGCTTTGTGGTCAGAATGCGTCTGATGTCGAAAGTGACAGTTGGACATTTCGAATGGCAGTGGCTCGCAGTTTCCGTGTCATTCTCTCTCCTTGTATCATCTGGGGTGTGGCGGTTACCGTCATTTTGTTGTTATCACTGTTTCATTTAGTCACTGACCGCTGTCATTTGACATACGAAAGTGACAGTTGGAAATCTCGAATGGCAACGGCTTGCAGTTTCCGTGTCATTCTCACTGCTTGCATCATCTGGCGTGTCGCGGTTACCGTCATGTTTTTGCGAACACTATTTCATTTAGTCACTGACCCCTGTCATTTGACACGCCTTTCTGCTCTCGTCGCCGTTCGACGTGTAATTCACTCTCCTGTTGTGTAAGGTGTCATTTGACTCATGGCGCCGGCCGACGTGCTCCTTCGGCTCTTGTGATTGACGCGTCATTCTGGCTCCTCGTGCGATGTGACATATCACTTTGGCTTCCCGTAGTGTGTGACGTACTACTCTGGCTTTCCTGACTCGGTGACTTGCCACTCGGGTTGTCCTTGCTCTGTGACGTGTCACTGGGGGTTCCCGGATGGTGACGTGTCACTCGGGCTTCCCTCACCCTGTGACGTGTCACTCTGGCATCCCTCACACTGTGATATGTCACTCTGGGCATCCCTCACTCTGTGATATGTCACTCTGGGCATCCCTCACTCTGTGACATGTCACCCCGACTACCCGTATGGTTCGACGTGTCACTGGCTCGTTTCTCCACCTGACACTGGCTCCCGTTACTGTCTGGCGCACCACTCGGGCTGGTATCGCGATATGGCATGTCACTGGCACCTGCCGCCGTCGGACTCTGGCTCCTGTCACCCCTAACGTGACGCCGTGTGACCTGTCACTGGGGTTGCTCCATCAGTTGGCGGTCACTTTGGCCCCTGCTGTCCCCCGACATCTGGCGCTCGCCCCTATCACCGTCCGACATGTTTGGCTTCGGTGATCGCTTAACCTATCACTTCGGCTACCATCGAGACCGGGCATGTCAGTCTGGCTGGTTTTGCCGCGTGACATATTGTTGTAGCTCCAATTGTCACCTCATGAGCCGCTGGACCGAACGATCCGCTAATGTTGTACTTGAGAACGCTTGGGACGGCCTGGTGGCTGCCTGATTTTCCACGCAGACACCCGTCGATGTGTCGGCATTCCGCCTCAAACCCCTGCTGTGGGTGCCCAGTGACCTGTATGTTGATGGACTCAGCACGGCGCTGATCGCGTGTCGGCCGCGCCGGCAGGTGCTGCTGCTTCTTCAAGCGGAGGAGGAAGAAGTCGCGCGGCCCGAAGTGACTGGTGCTGGCGTGGGGCCGTGGCCGGGGGCAGCAGCAGGAGGCCGTGGCCGTCCTGCTGTCGGCGTCGCGCTCCGCCTCGCCGGACACGGCGCTCGACAAGTAGCACCGCCGACGCGGCCCGTCGGCGGCGCCGGCGCGCGTGCCCGGGCCGCCGCGCCCCCACCGTGGGTGTACATAGAGAGAGACAGTGCGAGGGGACGGCGCCCGCCGGCGGCGGACAGCTCACTGCTACCTGTGATTTCGTTTCATTTTCTCTCGTCCTGATTCCCAGCGGGTCGTTTTAGCGTCCCGAAATCGGCCGATATTACTGATTGTGTGCCACTTAGGCGTGCCATCATTTGTACGTATTCCTAGGTGCGACAGTGATTTTATTTAATTATAAATCCAGTGCATACACTAATTGGTTCTGATCGCCTCTGCTGTGCGCGGCCTGACGTGTTCCAGTTGATTTAATACCTAGCCGTAAGCGTCATTGTGATTCCGGCCCCCTGGCCGGCCCGTGATACGGCCAAGCACTACCGTTCACTGTTTTATTCACTATTAAAGCATTGTTACATCGGCATAATGTGTACAAAGGTGATGAATATGACATGGCTGTAAACCAGGTGATTTGGACGAGGCGTGGGGCCGGGGTGAGCACTGGGAGACGGGTATGGTTTTCGGCGTAGGCCAAGCTCCGCTCGGTAGCGCGGAGCCGAGGTAAAGCACGCGGTCGCGAGCGCCAGGGTGGCGCAGCGTGGTAACCGACGCCGCACCTGGGCGGCAAGGTCAGGCCAGAGATCGCAATAGTCGTTTCGCTCATCCACCAGCGGTAACCATGGCCCGCTAGGCCAGCCCACACCGCGCATGCCTCGTTCACGGAGAACGCCGGCACGGACCAGCCGCATTGTAGCCAGATAGAGGCGAAAACCTCAGTGCGCAGGTTGGACACCGGTGCGATCCATGTGCTTGGTGCTCGTGGGTGCAGTGAACACTCTTGCGCGTGTGGTGGGCACTCTGGTACCCGGGTAGAAACTCGGGCGCATATGTGTTCAGCACCCCTGTGCGAGCGGGAGCGGGTACTGAACATTCCGATGTAAGCGGTGCGCATTCTGAGGCGCGTGTTGAGTACTCTGACGCGCGCGGCAGAGGCTCCTGTGCACATGATGGTCACCCCAGGTGGTGTGGTAGGAGCTCGGATGCGCGTGATGTGCTTCATGCTCATAGATATGCGTGACACTGCTTATCAGAAGTGAGCAACAATATCCAGCGCCGTGCGATGACCAGCCATTTCGCTGAGGTGAGTGCACCAAAGATCCAACAGTCATTTCCGTGCAAAAAGCACTTTGCCTCAGACTTGAACCACAATGAAGTAGGTCGAAACTGCTTTAGAAAAAAACGTGCATTTTGTCTTTACACATTTCACCTGAAAGCAAGGTACGAACCCTTTGTAACGAACAATTTTTAAATGTGCGGGATGGTGACAGAATCCCCCCCCCCAAAAAAAACGGACAAATTTGGCCGACAGGAATGCCAGTTCAGTAGCCTAGACGCTGCGAACATCGCTGTTACGTGCCGTACAGGATTCTTCTAACCGACTGTGCCGTGTCGGGCTCTCGCAGTTCGGGAACACTACATACGCACTCCGTGCACTGCTCGACAGACCCTCCCAACATCTTCACCAGCCACAGTTTCACCAAAGCGTCGGTGAACCGGACATCGTTCGGGCAGACTTGAGCCGGTTCCTCATGCCACTGAAAAAGCTCCCAGTCCTGTAGGAGCTCGTCGACCCTGTTCCCGGACTGGACCAGCGTGTCCTGTACGTCCCAGTTATTTAGCAGCGGCAATCCCCTCATGAGCAGCATGTCCAGCGCTTTGAGGCTGACCCGGCCGCTTGTCATCCGCAGTAGCATTCTCATGTCGGCCGGCAGACACTCCATAAAGCGGGTAGCGTTGTGCAGACTGTATGTGTCTACCTCCGCTTCACTAGAGCCTTTCTTGATACCGATAACCTCTCGGACAGTCAGGCGGGACGCCCAATCAAGCGCACGGCTGGCCAGATGGTGTTGACCCCGAGTCATCAGATGTCCGATGGTTTCTAGTACCGGAGTGTAGGTGTTGTTGATGCGCTTGGCTCTCACGTAGCTGTCCGTGTGAGCCGACTTGTGCTCCTCGACCCAATCAATAGCTGCGTATCTGCTCAGGATATGGTCGATATGGTGGACGTTCTCTTTTGTTTGCCCGGGTCTTTCCCAGCCAGCCATCTTCAGATGCATCAGGACCTCTTCCTCTTTGGCAAATATTTTCGGTGTTCCAGCGCTGGCCAATTTTTCTGCAGTGACGTCTGCGCTTGGGCGATCTAGATCTAAGACTTCTAGAAGTTTCTGGTGCAGAATCTGGTACACATCGTGCCGAAGTGTTTCCCGCGATTCGGCTTCCCTGTGGCAAGTGTTATCAATGTTGTGATCTCCACATTCTGTTTGCCCACGCGGTCCGTTGATCTGGCTCAAGCCAGGTCCGATCTTTTTCAGGGCAGTTTGTTGGGGTTCATCTTGTTTGAGAGTTAGCTGGGCGTCCAACAGTGTTTCTGTGACATCGAATGGAAGATGGCGCTCAGTCACGGCCAGGAAGTCCTTTAACATTCTGGAAACCTGCCTTTCATCAAGGGTCTCACCGAAGGATTCATAGCACAACTGGAGCAGGGTCGTCCGGAAGCTGGGAGACGTGCTAGATTTGCAGCAATCGACCCAGAAGTCCACGTGTTCTTTCCCGATATTTTCACACAGTTCGCTGTCCTCCGATGAAGCCGTCCGCAGGACGCCTTCGACCCATGAGTTCTCGTCTTCCTGGAGGCTAACGAATATGGCGACGGTGGCAAGCATGAGCCAGCTGCCGAAGCAAGGTTTGGCAGCGCCCGGCGGCTGTCGCACCTCCCACGCGTCACGAAGCAGCTCGGCACACCGGGGGATCATGGACTCATTTCTCCCGAAGCCGTTGCTAGCCTGCCGGATCAGGCCTGACGCCAGGGCTGCCGGCACCGCGGCACGATCCCCGGACTCGATCGCCTCCAGCAGCGGCCCGTGGAAGTCCAGCAGGGGCTGGACGGTGGAGAACTCGAAGCGGACCCTGCTGTCAATGTCGAACAGGGACCGAAGTGGACTGCGACGAATTCCCTGCAGCTGTAGTCTAACCGTCTGGACGTCAGCGACGCTGCAGCTGCTGATGAGGTTGTTATCCGGCATGAAATATGCGGGAATGCAGTGCGCTGCCAGGCAGGCGTCGATGCGGTCGAGCATATCCAGCACGCGACTGAAAAGCTGATCTTCGGTCCAGGTGGATTGCTGGGACTCCTCCAGCTCCCAGAACATCGTCGTCTTGATGTGGTACGTGACGAGAACTTTGGGCTTCCCCAGCAGGCACTTTTGCATCAGCTTGACGATCAAGTACACCTTCCTCTGGATGGGAGTGAGGCAGAGCGCCAGCCGCTTCTCTGGCACCGAGAAGGACACCCTCCACTCCAGGTCCCGGCGCGAGCTCAGCTCGTGGCCGGTCGCCACCAGGTGGCCGCTGCAGCGCTCGGCGATGTCCTGGCGGGCGGCAGTCGGAGGCCACTCGGCGTGCCGCCGGACGACGCGGTCCAGCCAGGCCCGCACGGCCGGCAAGGGCTCGGTCAGCGGCAGCGCAGGCACGCTATCCGTGTCGAAGTCAGCCCCGCGCAGCTGCTCAGTGGAGCTTATGGACGGCCCGTGGCGCTCCACCACCGCACCCGAAGCGCTTCCCACGCGGGCACGGTAATCCATGAAGACCTGCATAGCTGCGTCGCTCGCCAGGTATCGTTGGCACTGGCCGTCTTCGTCACTACCATCTGACACCAGTACAGAGGGCCGTAGCTGCTTGGCCAGTTCAGCTCCCAGTTCAGGGTCCAATGCAACGCGGACGTAACCGCTGTGGCTCGACCGACTCTCTTCTATATACAGGGAGCCGCCTCCACGCCTTGGCGACACGCGCGCGTAGTCGATCTCATACATCACATCCGTGTCAGACCTCACGACAAACGGTTTGTCATTTACTTTTGCCTGCCTTGCCTCCCCTGTGAGTTGCATATCCCGTGCATCGACGGCACGCGTAGCGTTCTGCACGCCGCGCAGGATCCTTTCACAGTACGACGGAACGCCCAGCTCCTCAACCGACGACCCGGTCAGTAAAACGTCATCACCGACAAATTCAGTATTCCGGGCATGCTCGGCACTGGCCCTCACGCAGTGCAGGTACTTCTGGATGTCGCACAAGGGCAGAAAGTATCGGAGCACCAGAGAACACGGCCCAACCGGCAGGCCGGTCAGCAGGTCACGTTCGTTGTTAGCCAGACAGCGGCCCAGGTCGGTCCTGGGCAGGGAGTGGCCGCTGTCGTCTTGCAAAGCGTCACCCGCGACAGGAGGCTCCGCGCTCATGCCGACTAGTCCAGCGAAGGCGCGCGGTGGCTGCACGCTGTTCACTGTTGCCACAGATCACTGCGTCCCATCACTGAACAACCTTCCGTGACATTGCCCGGCGTCCGGCGCGTCCGGCCTAATCTATCTGCTGCATACCACAAGCGCGTCTCAAGCAGGCGCGGACGGTCCGCTGCACGCTGGCGTCGTGCCAAATCGGCAGTGTGCAGAGGCGCACACGGGGCTCATTAAAGGGAGGCTCCTTTCAGAGCACGATTTCAAAATTCAGCTGATTCAGTGCACAACATGTACAAGAGGTACACGCTTTCTGTCAGAAAGAGAAAGGTGTGCGCACCTGGAACCTTTTGCGCGTGCCCATGGCAGCATACTATAAAACTCGGGCCTGAGCGTCCAGATAAGCGATGACGACTCATTCTCGTGAAAATCGTTTTGCCGGCTTTTGTCACAGCATTATCCGGCACCGCGGGGTCGGTTGCCCCTGCTGGTCCCGGCGCCGCGGGGTTGGTTGCCCCTGCTGGTCCCGGCGCCGCGGGGTTGGCTGCCCCTGCCGGACCTGACGCCGCGAGGTCGGCTACTTTTTTATAGGCTGGGGCTCAAGTGCAAGTGGCTATAGGATGGCTTTTTGAAATACTGAGCTCAACATTTGGGACCAGTTCGCACCAGATGACCATCATTAGTTTGATGCACATAGGGCCAATGAGCATTACAGTACCGAGAAAGCTGAACGCTGGAAACTATATATTCATGTTCTACCTAAAAAGGTGCCCTTGAACTGCATCTGCACGCATAGCGGTGGGATGAATGGCTACACAAGTTATCACTCGATCATTTGTTGAGGCGATTCAGGTGAATAGTTGTGATTTAGCACGCATGCATACGCACCCAAAAAGCGCCCCACCTACTACCACCTTCAATTTGCCACCACGATCAAGACCACAGTACCACAGTACGTCCCGTTCGCAGAGGTCTCAACAAAACTAGGGAAATTGTAACGCAAGAAGATCTCACAAAATGCGCGTAAAAGTCTCTGGGCAAAAGCCTGCAACGACAGGATGCGAACATACGTTCACGTGCCGCCTGGCGACCGACCTGCCAGAGGTACGGGTACGTGCCGCTAAGACCGACAGGTGGCAGCACGGTCCACGAAACCCCTCCGGTAAAAAATGGGCCGAATGTTGCGCTACATCAGGTTAAGCTGCTTCTCCCTGTTTTTGTTGCGTGCACTGTTGCTACTAACCCGGCGAATGACAGCCCTAACCGTGCGATTTGCAGCGCATTGTTCGCCTGGGTCGCTACCCTGCGGCACACGGCGTCTCGCAGCTCTGAGTTCTTCACTAACAGGCGGCGCTGTTTGACTGCCAATATTTTGACTCGTGAGTGAGCCACGGCCGTACAGAATCTATGCAAAGACGAAACGTCTGTATTGCTTCGAGACGCTGGGAACTGCGATAAAACGCTTCATTGAACACGAGCGGACGTCGGACCAATGACGAACCATCGGACCAATCGCATAAAAGGCGCTCGGAGGAAGCAAAACACGGACAATTTTGTGAGAGCCGATAACAAAAGAATATTTAAATGCGATTGCGATTGCACGCTGGTTTGCGCGCGACATTTTGCGGTCAAAAGACAAAAACATCATGTCTGCCTAAAAGTTAAGCTGGGGTTCAGACCCCACCCACCCCAGTGGTGGCTACGCCCATTACCTATGCATATAATTCAACCAAAAACTATGAGCGCACATAACTAAATGCTGAAAGAAGGGAGCAAACAGAACGGTTGGTATGCTTACTTGGATCAAAGCCCTTTCGACCAGAAATGATCATTTCAGGGCTATGGGATGCATAATAAATGCAACGGTGGGGCAGGACCACATGCGTCGGGAAGGGGGGGGGGGGCAACCGACGAACTTTAACCCGCGCAGGAACTCCTCGGAGTGTGCGCCGGGCATCCGGTCGGGGTCCCCCTCCACAGGTGCCTCTCGGCCCACTCTTGGCTGACGCGTGCAACCTGCCCCGGATGAGTGGGGTGTTGAGTGCACGATGTTTGCGGTCTGCGGGCTCCGTAGATGGCGCCCGAACAGCGGCGATAGATGGTGCAGCGACAAGAGCTACCGGCAAGTGGCGCCGCCTCGCTGCGCGGCCGCTAGCGTAGTTAAGTAAACCTTTTGTTTGGGTTTCAGATGACGTGGCGAGTGGCGCGAGGTTTGATGTGCGCCGCTCGAAGCCCTCTGTTTCATCAACGGCGGTAGTAGGAACAACTTTGATAAGAGAGCTATATTTTCTTTTTACCAAACTTTTCTATCTTCAAGATATAGCATTCGTAGCATAAAAGCTGTGGAATTCATGCTGAGCAAGTCTACGTCGGGTCAAACCTAGTGAGACATATTTGGAACGTCGCTGAAATGCTTAGATGTACACGGTGTCAGCACCAATTCAAAACATGTCGTGATTACTTAGTATTCGGTGTGTCAGGTGATGTATGATGACAACTTTGCTGTCCCTTCTAGGTGTGCTGTATTCTGGCTCCGTATGCCAGCGTGCTTTCTTCACCCGTTGACAATGTTGTGTTTGTTTCAGAAACAAATTAGTACGTAAGAGAAAATACGACTGTCTCAAAGTCCTCTTTCCGCTGTCGATGACACGGGACGTTGCAAGGATTCAGGATAAAACAAAAGAGGATAAGAGAGTCGGATCACGAAACCTTTTTTAAGATTCCTTTTCAGCAAAGCGCTCCATGGGCTTACCTCATCTCGGGCGTTGAGAGGAAAGGAGGTCGAATCCGGGAGAAACACATTTTTTTGGCGCATTGGCCAGTTAGGTCGGCCATTTTCAATGTTCACTCTACCTACCAAAACCGCATGTAATTTTGCGAAACTGCACCCCTGTACGGAACTCATTGGAGATTGTTTACCGTCGACACATCCGTGTTATCTGTTTGTCGGAGTACAAGGCACCACTTCCTCGCCGGTCGTGAGGGAACAATGGTGGCGCTGCCTACGTGGCTCCCTTACCCACGTCGACGAGGATGACGTGGCGACAACAGGGCGGCGGAGGCAGGACCGGTTGAGTACTGAGAACGGGCCGCGGCCCAGCGGCGGTTGCAAGAGGCTGGGGTGAACCACAGATCGGCGGTCGTACGGCTCGCTGTGGATCCTCCTGGCCGGTGGCGCTGGCGTGCTCTTCGGCCACAAACGCAGCAGATCTCGGGTTTTTACTTCATCAGAAAAAGTACGCACGCAGTACGTATGCACGCAGTGGCTCATAATCAAAGGTGCGTAAAGATATCCTTTAAATTCGCGTGGAAGACGTTTACATTTCTGTAATATGTTGAAGTTTTTTATTACGAGCTTTGGGCGTTACGGATTACGAACACTTGCCATAGGAGCTATTTCTGTACGTGCCTTTTTGCGCAGAAGGTCGGACAGGCCTTGTGCCGCGACCCAGCCGACGGCGGAGAGCTCGGTCGCGGCTGGGGCGGAGGCTGCAGGGCCGCTGGCGGCGGCGGTCCTGGGACTCAGCGCACGGGGTCACACGCGGCCGGAGCAGGTGAGCCGTCGAGGCGGGCGGGCTGGACTCGGTACAGCGGTACGGCATCGGTCACACGGTACACGGTCCACGGCCACCGGTCTCACATCGCGAGGCAGGACGAGCTACGGCTCGTCGTATGGCTGGGCGAGGGGCGGCTTTCCAGCACCGTGCCGGACGAACGCGTGTGCGGCGTCGTACCGTTGTCCCCCGTACACGTGGGGGCGAGCCTGGGCTGTCCGCGGCACTGAGGGCGGGAGAACCGGCATGGTCTGCTGCGTGGTCGTCGTCCTGACTCGAGCCTTAAGCAATATTGCCTGAACATTTATATAAATGTTCTTGCTCGTAATCATGAGCTTTTATGACCGCGTGGAATTTTTGGCATCAACACCATTGCTCGATTTATATAGATGCATTCTTTCAAACATTAAATCACGCACTATGACCGGTTTTATAAAGATGATAGATCGCATCGCTTGAAAATTTCTGGGTTTGTTGCTGGGCAGGCATGGCACGAACAATTTACTGAAGTGGTACATGCTGAATAATTATCATCTTCTATGACAACAATGTCATAACCACGAGCAATCTTGTGTAGATACTGTTTACAATGCACCCGACTGCATGTCAATGCTGTCAATGTTTGTGGTGTCATCTCTTTTGTTTCCACAACAGTGTGCTGTATTCGGAGTTGTGGCTTCTGCAGTCATTTTTTGCTGGCATGCGTGTGGTTTGGGCTGTGTTGTTACCGCTCCGGGATTTGTGGACGGTACGGTATATTTGTGCACAATATAGTCTGTTCAATAACTGTTAAGGTAACTAATCAGCCCTTCAGATGTTCATATTTCAACTTATTTATAGCTTGAGGAGCATTTATATCGCACAAGTTTGTGTGTAAGAATGAAAAACAGGTGCATGTAAGAATGTTGTGTAAGAATGAAAAACAGGTCCTGCGGCTTGAGTCGGCTTTGGGCTATGGCCCTATGACGTGGCCCAGGTGGTGCTGACTGATGCTGCAGTAGTCACTGCTGGTTCGGGGAAACATGCCACGGACACAGGTGTATGCAAACGGGTGTCTATGTATTCCTCGACGAATCAAACGCGACTCGAAGTTTGAGGCTGGCCAACACCCTCCTGCGACATAAAGGCGATAGCCTCACTGCATCGGACGCATTTGGGTTGACGTGTTGGGGGGGTCGTCGGATAGGTATTGCTTTGTTCCCATGTCCAATTGGGTTTGTTTACGTGTGGTAGCGCGGTAGGAAAATTCACCGACTACCCGTCTACTCCACTGGCTTCTGACAGGGACCAATACTTCTTTCAATCGTTGGAGGGTGCTCCCGCTCACAAATTACCTCTGTACGCATTAATGACCTCTGTACGCTGTACGATGCACGCATTGTCTAAACTTCACCCGCATGTGCCACTGATCCGTTTCCAGGCATGCCACACTCACGCTGGCTAGTTACGCTAAAGAAAACTCACGTGAACTGTTTGTGTCCCACCTTAGGTGTGCCTGTACCCCGCCCGTCTATTGGTGCATGCGTATCAAAATCAGGTTGTGTAAAAATGGGGAAATGCTCTCCGTCTCCATTAACGTATTTGCTCGCCATTTTCATGATAGGATTGAGCCGACATGGCCCAGCAGTCACTTGGTAAGCAGCAAAGCTCCATTTCGGCCACGCCTGGCATCATTCCGGCTGGTACCATATAATCCAGCTCGTTTTATATCAAGTCTGGGTAGCACGTGCATTTAGCCGGGACGTTATTGTTATGCGGTTAGGCGCGGCCCCATTCTGAGGTTTCGCTCGTAGATGGACTCGGTCCCTGCCCTTCAAGAAGGTTCCTAAGTGTACGCGCTGCCGCCCCCGCTTATGGCGTTCCTGTAATTTTGCAGTGACACACCTGATCTAACGGTAGTCAGGTACGTGCTAACCACTCTGTTGGAAAAAAAATACTTGAAAGTTTTTATGATCACTTTATTATCTATGACGTTTTTATGACCGCAGGAAACTTCTATCTGTGGCTTATGCTGGAGCTCACGACGACCAGTTTATTGTGCGTCTGCCTCCACCGGTAGGTCTTGTTATGATACTGTGTCATGCGGTTACTGCTTGGGTAAGAGGTTTAAAACCTTGAGAAGTTGGAATTTTGCCACCCGTCGCCCCGGTTTTGTTGTTAACAAAGGTCATCTATCGATAGCGTCGCGCCCATTGACCAGAGCCGCGGCAGGCACATAGCCAGGATTTTCCTCAGGGGTGGAGAGCAAATTTCCTCTTTTTTGTATGTCAGTAAGTACATTTCTGGGGGCTGCCAAAAGGGTGGAGACGCACAGACGCGTCCTTTGCGAATATCAGATGCTTTCTGCACGTGTTGTCTTCTCGACGTCTTCCAGTGATACCCATTGTGGTGAAAATACACTCAGCACACTCAGAAGACCATGCCGCCTGCAGAGCCTCACCGGCGTTGGAATGCTACCAGCATTGCAATTTAACATGTCCACGATAAGTGTTGGCATTGCCTGCGTGACACTACCCCGCTGTAGACTCCACTACACGCCGTATCCAGTAGAAAATCTAAGCCCCACGACAGTAGTCACCGGTTGCCAAGTTCACATGCGCTGCAGATTAAGATTTGGTAACCATTAAGTAACCGTGCTCAGAGTCTACGATATTTCAGGGAATACGAATTCAACGCACTAAGCCTGTCGTAATATTGTAAGTCGCCAATCCCATGCATCAGTCACCCTTGATGCTTTCGCTGTACACGTTCAGCCTATCTATATCTTTTTGGAAGCGTGGGGACCAAGCCCGCACACAATACTGTAGGTGTGGTCTGACATGAGCTAAGTACAACTTTTTGACAATATTCTTACTCTTGTAAGGGTTATTCCTATTCATAAGCCCCAACATCCGAAGTGCCTAGCTCCTGGCAGCCCCAGTTTGTTTTCCATCTTTTAAATCCCTGGAAACGGTAACCTCTAAGTCCCTTTCTTCCTCAATCTGGTTTCCTTCCCGTCTACCATTTTTGTATATTTTGTTCCATCGCTAACAGAGCAGCACTCCACTAACAGGCGAAGTTGTTTAGAGAAAATACAATAAATGCACATCACACAATAGCATGAGCATAATTAAAGAATAACTCAAAGCTAAGTGATACTGATATAAAGTTAAACATACTTGATCATTTGAGCTCTCAAATGCCAAAATTGTCATGAAAATATCCTCGCTATTGTTGCTCTCTAAGGAAGTGTTTCCAGCGCTTGGCGGTCTGCAACACGGACCGCTCTGTACTGTTTGCACGCGAGCGCAATGAACAGCGAGTAGAGTTCATGTGCGGGTCGATCGAGGCTGCATGAGATCGGCAAAATTTGATAATCCAGCTTATCTTGGAAGATGTTTCTCAGAAAAAATAAATCGTGCTGCACTCTTCGTGCTGATAGGGATGGCATTTTGAAATGAAGCAGAAAGCTGTCATAAAAGAAGCTGTTTGCCCGGAGGAGTATGTGAGTAAGTCGCCAAATATGAACTTTGTTCCGCATTTGATCAACCGCACAGTGTGGGAATAGACAGTCCCGTCAAGACCAAGTTACAATGTTTTAAAACTGATCGTGCGTTTGCAAAAAGCAAAAAACAAGAAACGAAAAAACAAAAACGCAGTCATCACAGCACTTCGATTAGATATTGACCAGCTGTTGCCGACTTGGGAGGACTGAATAATGAGACCAAGTGCTCGATTGTCCCCACTGACTGGCAGAGACATGTGCAGGAAAGGTCGGTTTAATATCCAGTATTACGCCAAGATACCCGATTTTACACACATGTTCAAGCTCAGTTCTATTGCTAATAATGCTTAGTCTGGACGGCAGCACGCCTGAGGGTCATCTTGCACGTTTTACATTTTGTAGGGTTGAGGGTCAGCCCCCATTTTGTAGGGTTGAGGGTCAGCCCCCATTTTGTAGGGTTGAGGGTCAGCCCCCATTTTGTAGGGTTGAGGGTCAGCCCCCACCCGACCGACCACGCTGCCAGATGATCGAAATCATTCTGCAGCAACAGGCCATGAACCGGTGACGTCCCTTTACGGAAAATTTTGACGTCTCCGACATACAAAAGGCAGCCAGATTCAATGACGCACGGAAGATCGTCGATGAACGGTGAAAAAGGAGAGGGAGAGAAGGGTAATTCTCCCGGGACGTCGGAGGTCACCAGTTCCCAAATGGAAGTTTTTTCCGTTGACGATAACCATCTGGCGTCTGTCGAACAGATACGAGACAAACCATTGCAGGCCGAATTCCCTTAAGTTGTATGACTGCCTCAGCTCGTAGATCAGGAGGTCATGGCTAACACGCGCCCGGGTGGCCGGTTGGATGCCCTTTGCTCGCGTGGGGGGTCAATTTGGCCACCTGAGATTTCAGGAACTAAGAGAGCTAGAGCCACCAAATTTATAGAGTGTATTGGTCCGTACCCGAACTCACTTGGGTCACAGTTTAAGATTCCTAGGTCACGCCTTTTGGGTCAAACAAGGTCAAGCAAGGTCAGTTTTCAGATAAGTCTTCAAGGGGCTCCAGAAACCAGATACCTGTTCTAAAGATAAGGCCACATGCTCATTCAAGGTAATTGACCCTGCGAACATTATGGTGGTCAACATCATACAAGACTGCTTCGAGTTTTTTATTTGAATAAGCGACAAAGATTATATTAGGCGGTATATCCTAAAGCAAAATGTTGATCTGGGTCATTTTAGGTCAGTGACCTATTCTGAGCTTTGAGAAACTCATAGAAGATGCATGATGCGGTTTCCTGTTATCATTAAATTTTAGATGAACACGAGAAGCCACCCCACCGAGCAAACTCTAGAGTAATAAAACAGGTTGGTTTTGACCTAAGTTTAACTTCCATACCTGACCCTAAGTCAATGGAACTTGTTCATTCAATTATTGTGTTGTCTAAGAAAGTATCCCAAAGATGTATGGTCTCGTCTAACACTCCGTTGTTACATCATATTGAGCGATTCCCTGGAAACTGACTGCGCAGAATCCATAGCCTGACTTTGCCTGCTGTAGGTCAGCAACCTTACGGGGTACATCTAAATTTTTAATACCAAACGATCCGCTATTCAACTATTTACAGCTATGCAAAATTTAGCGCGGCTACGCCACCGTTTGGACACCATTTTGAAAATTTTTCGTGTGGTCAGTTTTGACCCCCACCCGAGCGCGTGTTAAATCTCTGGAAAGCAGCCGAATAGTCAATGTAAATTACATCCGCCTGGTATCTGTCCGATATGGCCTGCCAAGCAGATCTCAAGTAAACACCTAAGTTAGTGTCGCACGAACGCCCAGGAATAAAACCACGCTAGTGATGGCACAACACTGGCGAGACGTAGTGGAACAGCTCATCATACACGCACCCCGTCCCAGTCTCTATCAGAAGAGAAGAAGCAGGGATACACCTCTGTAATTTGAAGCTTCAGCTACTCAATTCCGCGAAGGACCCAGCTTCAGTCCTTGCGCACAAGCCCAGCGTGAACAACGCTACAACAATCAGCAAAGTTTTGTAAGGTTTCAACCAAGGCTATCTAAGACGGGAACCGACAAAGTCTCCGTTCGCGCCGGCGAGGGCGTTAACTGTTACAGTAACAGAGCTCCACATTACACATACATGCTCAAAACACACGGAACTAGATGCCAATATGCTCAGACTGAAACAGCTGACACATCTGTGTAACTGTCATGGTGGGATGGGTCGCGTCGACTCCCCCACCCCCTCCCCCAGCCCATCAATCCGTGTTATGAGAAATAGTGAATCGTGGCGAGGGTTGAGCTCTCAGCTGGCGTTCAGACGTATGAATGGCGTACCTTGCTCACTCGTATAAGCGCCAACAATGCTGACAAACGCCAATTTAAACTGTGGGTGATATCGCCAAATAACTAGGTTCAAAATGTCAATGGCCTAACAAGAAGTTGGCGGAATCTTGGCCCTAGCCAATATTCTTTGCCCCAAAACTACACATGTCAAGCTCGCAGCATATCCGTATCAAACCGTTGTTCGGTACTCCGGACTACCAAGATTTAGGCAAAGATTGGCAGGCTACTAAAAACTTGGCCAATGCATCTCGAGCTACAAAAAGCTAAGTTGGACACACAAAACTTTGTGAGACATTAATTTCCCGGTCTCAACATTCAAAAAGCTTGGGCACAAGTCTACGAGTACATCTTTTGAGCTTAACCAAAATGATCCACTCTGATTAACCTTGAACTTCAACCTAAAATTTTCAGGCAGTTGCGCACGCCCACCTTACCTATTTAGGTTTTGAAACGCGTAGGCTTAACGTTCTTAGCCTACCAATCTTCATCCAGATCGTAAGAGTCCTGAATACGGATGTACAGAGTGACATAAAACTGCTGCTAATTTGCCAGGTATCCCAAAATTTGGGCCAGGCCGGGTCTAGCCCCAAGTTCTCGGCGTGCTGCCAGGCTTTGCTTCTAATAGGGTAAATTAAGGTAAATGCTGCCAAATTACTATGATGGATATGCATGCTAACACGAAAAACACAGCGCAATTTCAACAGCTACATGGGCTTATAGATCGGGAAGAGTGTAGGCGATTACATCCATTTTAAATTTAAGGTAAGAAACGATGTTTGAACATCATCTGAAATGATGTAATTTTTTTAAAAAAATTCTGAAGTGGGCTCCAAAATTCCGTAAGGTGGCGCCCAAATCGCCTTAATAGAAGCACCGCCACTGGGTAATTAATTTAAGCTGAGAGAGAGAAACCCAACACAATATATTTAGAAATAGCCTTT